>NC_134407.1:207039618-207407118 GCF_038048845.1 Mixophyes fleayi | reverse complement strand
GACAATATCAACACTGTCATCATCATCCTCATCACTGATGTCAAGATCATCTTCACATTATTAGTTTATCCCCACAGGAATCTAGCTTTACAGATTCTGTATGTAATTGACAGGAAGATCAGTATTCCTCATACAATTTGTAGTTAATTTTGAGTTCTTCTACAATTTTGGGAAGTAGTCTCCTCCGACGATCACTCACAATGTTCCCAGCAGTGCTAAACACTTTTTCCGAGTACACACTGGAGGGTGGCCAGTACACCATAGCTAGGTGTACAAAGGACTCCAAATTTACTTTTTTAATTCCAATTTATATGTGCAGAAATTATAGCAACCTCTGCAATTCAAAACAAATGAGAAGATTTGATGGTATAATAAAATATAATAGATTTATTTTCCCTCAGTCATAAGGAGATAGGAACTGATTGAGAAAGTCTGACACAAATATTACAATTATGCAACGCTTGAATACATTAGTCATAAGTTGTGCCCTGTACTTTTGAACTACAATAAAATTAAACTAATAGACTCCTTATATATATATATACAAAGCAATATCCCAACACTGAAAAAAGGGAACAATGGTTGATATTTATCTCTGAAACTATTTAGACCTCATCTTGAAATGTATACAGTATTACACAAATTATTTAAGTGGCCCTTGAAATATATGTGTTTTGCTCATCAATTAATAGCAACTTGTCTTTTACTTTGGATATGACTGTTTCATATCTACACTGAGTGGCCACTTTATTAGGTACACCTGCCCATTAATGCAAATATCGAATAAGCCAATCATGTGCCAGAAAATCAATGCATAAAAGCATGCAGACATGGTCAAGAGGTTCAGTTGTTGTTCAGACCAAACATCAGAATTGGAAAGAAATGTGATATAACTGACTTTGACCATTGAATGATTGTTGGTGCCAAACAGTGTGGTTTGCATATCTCAGAAAATACTGATCTCCTAGGATTTTCATGCACAACAGTCACTGAACAAAACAGATAACATGCAGTAAATGGCAGTTCAGTGTGTGAAAATGCCTTCTTAATGATAGAGGTCTAAGGAGAACCGCCAAACATGTTTAAGGTGCCAGGAAATTGACAGTAACTCAATTAATCATGCTTTGCAACATTAAAATGCAAAAGAGCATCTCTGAATGCACAGCACGCAAACCTTTAAGTGGATGGACTACAGCAGCAGAAGTTCACACTGGGTTACACTCCTGTCGGCTAATGACAGGAAACTGTGGTACAGTGGGCAAAGACTCATGTAAACTGGATGTTTGGAGATGAAGAAAGTTTCACCTGGTCTGACGAATCTTGATTTGTGCTGTGATATGCAGATGGTAGGGTCAGAATTTGATCTAAACAACATGAATCCATGGATCCATCCTGCCTTGTGTCAATGATGCAGGCTGGTGGTGGTGTAATGGTGCAGGGAATATTTTCTTAGCACACATTAGGACCCTTAATGCCAACTGAGCAACTCATCCTGAATAGTGTTGCTGACCATGTGCATCCCTCTAACGGCTACTTCCAGCAAGATAGCAAGCCATGTCCCAAAGCATGAATTCAGTGTCCTCCAATCAGCTCCACAGCCACCAGAGATCAATCCAATAGAGCACCTTTGGGATGTTGTGGAACAGGTGATTTGCAGGATGAATGGGCAGTCTACAAATATGCAATGAAGCTATGAAGTCAGCATGGACCAGAATCTCTGAGGAATGTTTCCAGTGCTTTGTTGAATAAATGCCACAAATAATTCTGACTGTTCAGGAGGGCAAATTGGGGATCCTACCCAGTATTTGAAAAATGATCCTAATAAAGTGGCCACTAAGGGTCTGATTCATTATGAAACGTAAATGCTGAAACATGCGCAAATGATCTTTTCTACAGTCTACGATTTCATGGGTGGAACAGGGAATGGACTGGGCATATGCATAGTCTATATACAGTAAGGGCTTGCCAAGTAAGTGTGCACGCAACAACAAAGGACATTCTCTTCCCCATCAGAAACTGATGGGGGAGTGCTGCCCATACTAAAAATGGCTCCATTCCATTCTCGCCAGTAACAATATTACAATAACAGCCAAACTAATCAAGAAAATACATTTTAAGCTAGGAATAAATATTATGAATTAATAAGACTTCCAAACAAAACTGCACAGAACAGTTTACAATGTCTAACAAAATTCAACAAATGTATAAACAATATGCACTAACAGATTTGCTCAATGTGATTTAGATTATCCAGCACAATTAAACAAACCAATAAATATATAAATGAATAATAAATCTGATAACACTAACATAAAAAATGTGTTAAAAAAGTAATAAAAAAATCTAATTTACTAACTCCCTAAAAATGACACAATATCGTTAACCTCATTTAAACCATTGAGGGTTAGGCAGTCTAATTAATGTATCCAGAAGGTCTCCCTCCTGGATAATTTCAGTTCCATATGACCACCTCTATAGTTGAGAGGTATATGCTCAATAACTTTAAAAGTAAATGTCCCCAAGTAATTCTTATGGACTAGGCTGAAATGTCTGAAAGACTGTGCACAGTGATGTTATTTTTAATATTGAATATGTTCTCCTGTATCCTGATTTTTATCATACTTTATACTTCCCAACATTTAATATTATTCCTACACTAATTACATAACTAACAAATGGGAAATTATAAATAAAGTGGCTGTTTATTTTATTGCACTTGCCATTGTTATTTCTAAAAGATTCAGCCCTTTTGTCCATTTGCTTACATGTGTTACACCACTGGCACGGGTAGCAATCATTTATGGGACCCATTAATGAATGATTGGTCCCATTATTTGGGGGAGCAGAACTATTTATTTCAATTCTCAGAAGACTGGGAGCTAGTATAGATTTTAAATTATGTGCTCTACATGAGGCCTAGTGGGTAAATTTTGACCAAGAACAGAGTCCCGTAGCAAGATGTTCCAGTCTTTCCTTTAGAACCTGTTCAAACTTTGTATGGACATTGTTTTACATAGTAAGAAAATAAGTTTGTTTAAAGTTAGCATTCTAACCTATTTTTTGCATATTATTAATTTTGTTGTATTGTAATACAGTATTCCTGTCTACATCAGTAGTCCTCTTGAAAGTTATTTCCAATAAATCCTTTTCATTTTCTCTATCAAAGAATCTTTGTTTTAAAAATTAAATTCTTTCTTAATCTAAGAAATTGTGAAAAGGGGACGTTACTCTTCTATTGTTTCAAGTGACAATTATTCGAAAGGACAAAACTAGTTGCATCAACCTCCTTAAAAATGCAGTAGTTTCAATTTGATCTGACATGTTGACTCTCAAAGCAAAATCTAAAAAAAATCAGTTGTTGTAGTACTAGTGTTATGAGTGAAATAAGATTCCAAACATTTTAATTTAGTTCCATTACAAATTTATCAACACAATATGCATTCATTTATTTTTTAAATATACATTAAAACACTATTCATCATTATTGATGATAATGACTAGCGTCTTTAGAATCTTGATGCACTCTAAATGTATCTTCACCCGGAAGAATGTTTTGTTTCAGTTGCATGCATCTTAAGATACATGAAACTGAAATAAAAACTCCCTCCAATGGGGACATGATGGAGGAGAAGTAGTATAAGGGGATTACGTGTCCACCAGGACACCAGGAAGCAGCAGGTGGAAAATACTACAACAGTAAAATTAGTGGAAGGACCAGTTGCTTCTTTCTATAACGTAACTCTACTTTATTGGTTACATATTTTTTTCAGTAAACAATACAACATTTTATAGCACCCTTTAAAAGAGAAGCTAGTAAAACTAAAGGAAATTGAAAACTAGATAATTTTTTTAACTCAGTATAACTTGAGATCAGTACTAAGGAGATACTGCATAGGTACAGCAAACCGTAAGTATATCCCGATTATTGTGTTTAATCACATTATCTAAATACATTGCTAGGAACTGTTATTGTTCAGGGGGAAATGGGCTGAAAATTAGTAATAAAACAACTATGGGAAAAAACTATAGTTATTGTATTGCAAATAATTTAAGCGTTGCTGTCTTTATGCTCAAATACATTACATTATTTGTGTCCTACAAAATATAGTTGAATAGGGACTCAGATGAAACCACAATTGTAATAATTATTTACATTTATTTATACCATGATTGAGACAATAACTCCAAGCTAAATCAATAACATGATTAGTACTATCCAAAATCGATAGTATTGTATTTGGAATAAATGATTATATATAGAATGGTGATTAATAAATTGATTCCAATGGCATTATTGATATTCATAATTTTTTAAAGACATAATAATTCCTAATTGTGTCCAGTGATTGCATTTAAAAAACTCTACATTAGTGTCCCACTAATGTCCCACTCTGCTCACTGTCAAATAGAATCAACTTATTAGTGGAATTAATAATGTGGCATTTGCCTATTTTTTTATGAGTAAGATCAATAAATTGTGATTGTAGTTGTCATCTTCCCATATATTTGGTATATTGGGAGACACCTTTGTATGAACTAATCAACACTCAAAGTATTGGCATAGTGTATAATGCATAGTGCATTTTACACATAAAATAAAAAAATACAATTTATATTTGAGACCCACAAACTTGAACAAAAAAAACCCACATCAGATACAATAAACAGTTGGCACCACATGATTAGTGGAATGGACACACTACATAAGTAACACTGCAATTGATGGATTTTGATAGTTTTTTTGTTCGCTTATGATTTACATCTGGAGTAGTTTTCAAAATATTAAAAATATTGGTCTTATTGACACAAAAACAACATAAACCACATCGCTTTCATCCTGTTATATTAAGCTTGTTGAAAATGTATTTTACTGTAGGGACATATTATAACAGAATGTTAATAATTTCGGTGGTAGTCATATTTCTGACGGTAGAAATACTGACGGAAATAATACTGACATGGAAATGCCGACAGGCTAAATGCCGACATGTATAAAATCCCAACATGGATAAAATACTGACATTGTGATTGCCGAAAGTGAAAATGCAGACAGTCACAATGCCGGCATTAAAACGACGATGTAAGCGGGTCTGACGGTTATGTAGCCACGGACCCGCCAACAGTAAACAGTGATAAGAATTACAAAATGCTCAACACAGTGGTATTAATCATTACAATTTGTTCTGAATCAATAATGAAGTACAGGGACAAGACACAAGTCTGTCCTTCTCCTAAAGACTTTGGGAAGTCTTTTAGTTGATAATTATAATAGTATATTTATACTGATACACACATGCCGACACTGGCTACTATATACTTAATGTAGTTGTGCAACTGTTACTGTCTTAATTAAAAAATATATATTTTAGTTATTTGCAATACATTATTATTTATTAATACTATATGTGTTATGCACGTGCTAATGTTCTTTCAGTCTTATGACCTTTAAACATGTAAATGTAAAGATGAAGGTCTAACTCAAAACTCTATTTCACTGCTTACAAATCAATCTAAATGTAGACATTCTTATATCAACTATATATCAATTCTTATATCAATAGTGAAGATAAAAGCAGTCCACATATACAAGCAAAAAGAAAGAGTTAGCACAGCAGATGTCTGCTAGTACCACCTGATATCTGTCTCTCACCTAGAAAATGCTGATTAACCAGGGGTTGTACCTGTGTAAATTGGGCTAGGTGTTCCACTGATTGTAATCTTGGGGAAGCTGGGTACTTGTTTACTATTATAACGGTAATATTCACTGTGCACATATGCACAAGAGGTATACTATAAACAAATGTTCTAATGATTAAGATATAACTGACCCAACAGCCTAGTATTAATGTATCACAGAAGAAGTAGGGGAGATGTATTTCATGAGTTATTAGTGTAATAAATGTTATAATGATCATTTGGTCAATCAAGTTATTGGAACAAATATGCTCATGATATAAACCAGGTATGCAGCCCTAATATTACAAACGAAAACACCAGTCTGATAATTAGAATAACTCCTTTTCCTTTTTGTCTTTGGATGGTGTAATGTTCTTTATGAGGTATGTGAACTAGCGTAATCCTTTTGTTGGGGTAAACGCCTGGTGTATAATGAGTTATGGGGACATAGGTTGGTTGAATCAGAATACAAGCTGATTTATAATTATTTTGTGTGGTCAAACAGGCCGATGTGTAATCCCTGCCAATGGGCATGTCTCCTATCTCCAATACTTTTTACATGGCCTGCAAGATTTTAGCTAAGCGTCTTAGCATTAATACATATATACACAGACAGAATAATATCATAATTGCCAATTTTGATTCTGAAATTGTTATGTTCTAAAGAGTTTGTCTCTGGAAATGTCCCTATATTTCAGTAATGACCGATTGTGGAATATATTTTCTCTTTTCTGTTTGTCACATGTAATTCTCACTATCACTCTTATTCTCTAGGTTTTATAAATTAATATTTAACAAGAATGGTATTTAGAATTCAAAAATAGAATCAAATTCTGTAAACATATTGTAAAGTTTTTAGGACTCTAAGGTAATGAGGAAGTCACAAGTGACGTTGACTACTGACAGTGTTGTTTTGCTTTAACACATCAGGACTGCATTTATTATATCACTTTTATGTTTTTGACTGTGAGGTGTAAACGCCTCACATTGGAAGTGTAGGTCGAGAACTGGTCTCCACCATATATGAGGAGGTGCAAAAAAACAGTCATTTTGCAGGATAAAAAGTTTTGTGGCCCACCATTAAACACGGATGACTTCCAAGGGCTTGAATCATGTCTATGCGTGCAAGTTGTGTTTTAAAAAGGAGCACGAAACTTGAGCATGGTTCTGACCATATTCAAATCCAAGTGTATCTCAAGATACTTTTCAATTTGGATCTGGGTGTAAGCTCGATCTGCCTAAACGTTCCTTGCCACTTGTAGACAGATAGAACAGACTGCAGTATACACAGAAGTATCTGTTCAATGAGATGTCACATCAGAACACATAAAAATTGTTTAATTAGTAGTTCATACTTCATACAATAAATTTGAAGATAATGACTACATATAATAGATCTAATCTAAATAGGTTATTGTTATGCATTCAGTAGATGTGCAAATAGATCTGATCACTCAGCAATAGCAAATAGAGCCTTGATAAAGCTGTCAGAGCGAAACGCGCTATATATCTCATAAATATTGTATTCAGAAACATAATAGCAAGCAGCCCAATCCTACATTAGTATGAATGTCATACTCAATTTTGAGTTCATTGTTTAATATTTGACCACAGAGCTAAATTGCAGTTGATCTGCAATTTTATATATTTGTGTTTTGGTTTTGGTTTTTAATATTTTGCTAGCTTTTTGGGTATAGGATGATCCATTATCATTTTTAATGATTACTAATAAAATTTAGTTATATAAATTGCATATATCCATCCATTTTCTTGAGTGCCCCTTTAGTCACCTACTTTTTCTTTCTTTCCATTATTTACTGTTTCTCTGGTGTTTGGGTGCACCACTCAGAAGTTTTTTATATACATTTAAAATATCCTGATTTATGAGCTACAAAATAAGTAGCTCATTATAAGATATATGGTATAGGATTTACCTTTTTTTCTTTTTCTTTGAACTCTTGTTGTGTATCGGCTTGTTGAGGGTTTGTACACCCTGCAAGCAGAGAATGGAGTAATTGGGCCATGTTTCAGAAAAGGGAAGACATGGTTTAGTGTTCCCAGAAAGTGAAGTAGGTTAGTGTCCCTGGAGAAAAGGAATGGGTCTCAGCCTCACAGTGATGTGAGTGGGTGGTAGGCCCACTGAGAGATAGTATAGGACTATGGTCAACATACAGGTTGGAGTGGGTGTCGGGCCCATGTACCCATCCCATGGAAAGAACAATTGGGCCAAGGCCCAGACAATAAGTGGTTGCATAGCTCCACAATGCAAGACATTAGTGGGTGCCAGTCCCTCTCCAAAGATAGCTATAATAAAGGAAAGTAAAGGCAATAGTTTTAACAGTGCAATTACCAGCATAGATGGAGGTTTTCCACTATACTTCCAGGACCCAGAGCCATTACTGTTCACCACAGGTGAATGGCTCTGTTTACCCTGGGAGTGCCTCTACAAGATGTCTAGGATTTGAAAAGCAGGAAAAGTTATAACTCCTGCTTGATTTATTTGTGAAATGTCAGGCAGATGCCAGGGCCCTGTACGTGGTTGGAGTACCTGAGTGGAGGAGAGTGCTGGACTAGACGATCTGGAAGATGTTACAACTGGGCAAAGGATTCAAGGTTTGAGTTCAGAGGTTCCACGTTAGAGGAGGGAGGCTGGTAAAGGAGAGAAGATGGCAGGGGTCAACATCATTTGGCCATGGAAAGGCTCTACCTACACCTTCCCCTATGCAGAATTGGGAGATGAGGAGATGGTAGCAGAGTGTGAGTCAGAGAGGGCAATGTCCCCGGAAGAATCACCAACCCCATGACCTTTGGATCACTGAACTCCAGCTGCAAATCTGGGGGTGCAGTACTCTGTCCCACAGGCCTGCATTAGATTATTCAACATGGGATGACACCTGGAGGACCTACCTGGGTCTTATGATGATTTAAACTACCCCAATGTGCCAGAGGCAAGGGTAGTAGAGCAGTAGGTGCATGTGGTAGTGGGGAAGGGGACCCAATTAATAGAGCCCCCACATTTGCCTGACACTGTCCAGTCTTTAACTGGGCATGTTGGAAAGGTTGTTGGAGGTGGAAGAGAGACATGGGCAAGGAGCCCTAACGTTCTCCTGCTGCTTGGCAGCTGTCCATCAAGCAATTGGGGGAGGAGGGAGTAGATCTTGGGGAGGAAAAACCAGACAAGGAGATCCAATGATTTCCAGCCACTAGACAATTTTCACTTGATCATGTGGGGGGGAGGAGAGTTTGGTCCCCAGATATACTGAGCCAGTCACTGGGTATATTAGGAGACAGGCACCCAGAAGCCCCATTGGACAGCCACAGGTGGCAGATCCAGGTACTGTGTACTGTTGACTACTATAACACCAGATGAGACCTCAGCAGGCCAGTTCAGCGGATTAGGTCAGAGAATTTGAACTTGGGGAGGAAGGTTTGCACTGGATAAGAGGAGACCCTGGGGAACAAGAGCTAAAAAGTGGAGATGTGTGATGAAATGAGGGGCTTGCTTTCACTTTACTATGTATCTTGTTTCTTACATAATATGGATTACAGAACTAGTCCTGTTTGATGTTACCCAGATTCCAAGGTTGCTGGGACAGGGATAATATCATATTACCTGAGGTTTGAGCATACCCCAAGTTCTTAAAGATGTTATATTGTTCATTGGTGTGGATTTTATATGTTGAACATGACAGTGTTTCTATGAGGACCAGTCTGTGATAATATTACATTGTGTCAAATTGTGGTATGGTAATTATCTGTATCCATTGTGTATAAATAGGTGTAACTTCTGAAATAGACCTATATTGTTAATGCTTATCAAATGTAGCCAGTTAGGGCCAGAAATAATGTGGTTGTAATGTTTAATCACTTGGACTTAATGAACTTTTCGGATTGTATGGGTTGGGAGGCAATTTAAAGTTATATGTTCTTACTGAGCCACATTTGCTATAGGAAAGATCACTATGGGGGGATTATAAAGATGAGAAGCTAACAGTCAGAGAGTGCGCAACATATTTGTTAGGCTGAGCAGGAATCTAGGTCCCATCATTCTGATTTAACCATCATTGGGTTAGTTGGCCGTGTGAGATGGTATCCCAGGGCGAGACACAGAGCTATTCCTTACTACAATGGAGAATTAAAGACTCAGATTCTATTTACTGCATTCTATCGTTGACTGTGTAAGGGTACTACCTCTGGAGTTGGTGACTTGCCTGGCTATTATTAAGGGTGTTTGTACATAGTGTTATTACTGTTTTGCTTTATATTGTTGTATTTTACAATAAAAGGTACTATTGTATCTTTCCTATAAACCTTACTTGTGTGATCTGTTAAGGTTTTGGGGTTTGTAGTGCCAGTTATAGCGCTAGTACCCCATACCGTGACAGCTCAGTAAAATCCTAAATTTCCTTAGCTTCTTCCATCAGAAGAAGCAAAATGTTGTATTTCTGCAGATGCAGCGATCTTGATCCCAAAATCCATGCATTTCCTCTGAAAAATAGATGCATCCACACACAAATGACACTTAGATTATGCAGTCATTATTAAACCTCTTCATCTTTTGACACACTCACTGATTTCTGTTTTTGTAATACAAATGTTATAACAAAATCAATGTATTACTTGTGTTAAAACAGCAACATAAAGAATACTGGTGTCATAAAAATATGCAAACCAAGGTTTTCTGTTTTATGTGCAGTTTAAATACATAGTTTAAATATATATCCTCTTAATGTCCTTATTGCATTTCCTTAAAATACATTTTAATGCACAAACATAAATCACACCTAAATACCTGTGACACACCAAGCCTAAAACAAATGTTTAAAACACTGGTTTGAAATCACTGATTTAATTATTTTATGACTGGAGCTATAAGTAAGCATGTGTTAAAAGGCCAATGTGCATATAAAGGACATGATAATCAGAGATTGGTGTTTTTATGTTAGGTGTAGGGTTTAGGGAAATTAAGCGGTTCAAGTGTTTAAAGCCACAGTATTCAAAGTCACCAGGGGGTAAATGTATCAAGCTGAGAGTTTTCCGGCGGGTTTGAAAAACCAATCAGATTCTAGCTATCATTTATTTAGTATATTCTACAAAATGATAGCTAGAATCTGATTGGTTGCTATAGGCAACATCTCCACTTTTCAAACCCGCCGGAAAACTCTCAGCTTGATACATTTACCCCCAGATTGTCTCAGCTCCTTGACTTCCTTGGAGGCTCAGAGTCAAATTCCACATAGGGTGCCCTATGAGTGCCCCTGCAGAGAAGTGCCTGATTCCAGCAGAGAGGTGACTTGGATGGAATCCTAACACAGCAGCTGTGGGCCGTGCAGCAGGAAGGAGTCCTTTGAAACCAGTAGCAGCAGCATCTGGTAGGATGTTGAAGAGAGACTCCATGGCAGCATGCCATTTAGATCTGCCTATCTATATGGCAGACCAGTCTGATAGTACCAGACAGCAGAAGGAGATGTACTCAGGAAGGCCGAGGATCTCTAGCAGTTACTTCATAATCCCAGTGGGGTGTGTGCCACCTAGCTCCAAGAGGAATCTACCAAAGTCAACAGCACAGAGAAGTTTCAGGGACCAGCTAGAGTATCTCGGAGGAAGACTCACGTGAGGCCTTATTAGAAGGCATGGGGTAGTTGACTGGAGGAGAGGGATTCAATATTTTTGATGCAAACGTTGAAAACTTCTGCAGTCTAATGTCTTGTTCAGTGATTTAAGGGACTTTCCGGCGCACTGTGCAAAATCTGCATTACTGATGGGTACTAAATTGCCCCTCTTTTCTGCAAACATGCTTTACCCAGTGGATGGAGGGCTGCCAAAAGCCACAACTTTTTTGGGGCCTTAAGAATAGGGGAATTAGCTTGCAGATGTAAATCATACATGCTGGAGCCATGGGCTTTAGGCTGTAACATGCAATTTACATGACACATAACTTATCAATAAAGAAAAAAAACAAATTCAGCATATACACAAAAATCAGCATAATTGTTAAAGTAATATCAATAATTTTCTTCTTCACATACAGTAAATATTCCATAGATGTAACAAAGTATGTGAGTCTTCAGAGACCTGTAGCTTTACATTGAAATAAACCATCTATTTCACTTACAACATGTGTTAAAACTTATACAAAGGATACATTTTATATTAAAATTATGGCATATAACATTTCTTAATATAATACTGTATTAATCAATGATCATTATCTATCAATGGTTTGCAGCGTCGGAATTTGTAATAGTTATGGGAAACATTGCACTTGCTGTTCCAGGCATTAAAAACTCCACCACTGCAAATGGGAGGTTTTTATGTCTATATTCAGACAGTGTATGACAAAGTTGGTTTTGACATTCTTGCATCCAGGTTCCATTATTTCCACAATCAGGGGCTACTATAACTAAGGGTAGGAGTATGGGGTTTGGTGAGCGCTCCCTAGTAGTGTGAGAGATTAGGGGAATGCTGCTTTGGGGGAATGGGATACGTAAGGGTAGTTCCAACCCTTAGATAGGTAGATCAAAATATATGGTGTCCCCTTAGCGCAAAGATGGGTAATAGGTATAAAGGATTTGTTTTATTGGTGACAAATTGTACAGTGATATCACATAAAACAAGGTTGCAACCTCAAGTTTGATTAACAGACATGTCAAACATATAC
Organism: Mixophyes fleayi; assembly: GCF_038048845.1. Classification (NCBI taxonomy): domain Eukaryota; kingdom Metazoa; phylum Chordata; class Amphibia; order Anura; family Limnodynastidae; genus Mixophyes; species Mixophyes fleayi. Next base: position 207,394,781 of record NC_134407.1, on the reverse strand, counting down.
TGGCAAAAACAATTGTTATATAGACAAATAGTCAAATTGGCTCAAACCTAGACAACATACAATATTCCTATAAAGTTGGACACGGAGGTCCCAATGAAGCTGTATAGGTATAATGAGTCCCAGAAAAGTAAATTGATCCAAATCGTACTTGGAATCACAGTCTCTGAATAAATAGCCAGACAATACCTCACAATAGCATAAATGGTGGCTTTAACGGAGGCAGTGGTATAATCAGACATAAACGTCAGACAATGTGTAATACGTCCGAGAAGCAAGCTCAGAGTCCTAGAGCTGCAATGTTAAAAAAGTTCCGGTACTTATAATCGGTATAAATGGGATGTAATAATGCTGAGTAATAAGCATAATCGTCCGATCCAGTGATACAGAGTACTCATGATGATAGACTTACCCCTATAGGGTTGAAGCGCAGCTGTGTCCTCCCGAGATGGCTGTCTCTAAGTGTGGGGTATAGCGAGAGCCTAGATGTGTTGGTGTATTCGCGGCTGTGGCTGACACCATAGATGCGCATGCGACGTGTATCGAGATGAGCACTGTTCTTTACTTGGTTCTGGTAATGATAAGCAACAAAGTTGTGGAACAGCTACCTCCCAACGCGTTTCGCTTACCGCTTCATCAGGGAAAGAGGGTGGATCTTGTGGAGAGGACATCGTTCTTTTAAAGGCTCCCATACAGGGATAAGTTACGTGATTGGCTGTTGATGGGCATCCTCCCAATTGGTTTAGATGGATGATGGAGTTGTTGTGGAACCAATCGGCCAGCAGGTGATAAAAGCAATGCATTTCTTATCATGGAGAGAAAAGAACTTGTGATGGTTCACACAGATATAGTGTATAAATAAATGAAGCCAAAAACAATACAATGCAGAGATTAAACAACAGGCAAGTGTGGAAGCGGGTAGTTTCTTAGAGAAAGTGGTTCAATTCGAAGTAATTATTCAGACCTTTAGGGGCTAGGGTCTGCAAATTGAAAATAAACTTTGATTCTTCCTGTGAGTTTAATCTAATGTAATCTCCGCCCATCCATGATTTCTCTACTTTTTGGATGTCTATAAAGTGGAGAAGGGAGGGGTTTTTTCATGATGAGTGAGGAAGTGTTCGGATACACTGTGATTTTCAAATCCATTTTTGATATTTCTTTGGTGTTCGCTTATATAAGTGTGAAGCTTTCTAATAGTTCTCCCGACATATTGTAGGCCACACGGGCATTGCAGTAAGTTGATTACACCTGAAGTATTGCAAGTGAACTTACTGTTTACAGTATGTTCTTTTCTAGTACTATGAGATAAATACGAGACAGTTGGTTTGGTATTGCGTACATGACTGATTTTGCATGCTTGGCATCTGTTACAATGATAGAATCCCCCATAAAACACCACTACTACAGGTACCTGGTTAGGGGGAAAGGCCACGGGTTCTATCTAACACGCCGCCGGTCTTCACCAGGGACCCCCGCAAGGAAATTTGAATTTTGCGGCAAACGATGTGCAGGTCGCGGTCCTCCCAGGAAGCTACCTGCGAGATGGCGGTGGTAATCATGGTCGTACTAGCAGAGGTCTGGAACCGTGCGGGCAGATGAAGTACCAAATCAGGAAGCAGAGAGTAGTCAACAAGCCAAGGTCAATCCGGAGAGTATAATGCAGAACCAAGGGAGAATCCAAATCAGAGTCAGGGAGAGCCGGGTCGGTACACTGGGATCAATCAGGATAGATAGATATATATATATATATATATATATATATATATATATATATATAAATGCTGGAGGCTAGAATACAAAGAAACTAGTTGCTCTGGCACCCTAATGGTGTCAGAGCAGGATATTTCTATGTGTGTGTCTGCTCTCATTGGTGGGCAGTCGGTCATCGGTTAGACGCGCTGACCACCGACAGGAAGTGGAGGAGTGCGTCCCGTTGCTGGGGCAACTGGCATGCATGCGCCGTGGACTAAAAAAATTGGTGAAGTCCAAGCAGATCTCTCCCTGATAAGATCTTCTAAAGAACAAGGAAGTATATTGTTGAGGTTGAGCACAGCATTTCAGATCTTGAGGACACCACAAAGCCCATGTAGGGAGATTTTGCCAATTTAGCTTCACATATGGCTGCCTGTCAGCAGAAGCTGTTAGATTTAGAGGGCAGATTACGGTGAAAAGCTGTACATTTGTAGGACTGCCTAAGAGGGCTCTAGGTCAATTTACCCAGATCAACAGAGACTCAGAGAATTACAGCTTCCTTATGCTTTGTTATATCCAGACAGTTTGGAGGTGGACGCTTACAGATGGTTCCACTTGATTCCTACTCCTTTTGAGGTTATGGAATGGCTTGATTAATTACCTCAGATGAAACGAAAAGATGACATTGGTCATTATGTAAGCTCTATGCAAAACTACTGACAATTATTTTATATCTGTATAATATGTATAATGTGTATGATTAGGTTATAGTTATATACAGTAGCCTAATCCTTTTTCTACTTGCTGACTGTAAAGTTATCTATTCTATGTTATCTGTTATCCATACTAATATACTGGCACGGGTTGTTCATCTATGTAAAATTAGGCTGAATTTGTATACACAATATAGTAATTCAATACATTATAGTGGAGAGCCTGTGGCTGTTTAATAATTTTCACGTAAAGTTAGTACCCATCAACTGTACATCATATTCCCTGTCTTGACCACACTAAGTGGCATTAAGGTCTCAGTCATTTTTGCATTGACATTATCATATGCATTATCTGTACCACAAAATGTTTGTACAGAGCGACTGGGAGATAAGGCTGAAATTATTTTATTGTAGATATCTTTGTAAGTTTATACTATTTCACAGGTTTATACTATTTCACAGTAAAACTCTAAGTTATGCCAGGGGATTAGATGAGTTTAGACTGGCTTCATCTCTTCTCTTGGAGTGCAAAGGGGTTAAACAATGAATTCAAAATTTTAACACAACTGTTGTATACCTGGCAGTCCTTTCATGCTACGCATTGATCAAAATCAAGGCATATTTTAATGTACTGCTTTTATGGCCACTGTTCATTAAAATATGCCTTGATTTTGATCAATGCGTAGCATGAAAGGACTGCCAGGTATCCGACAGTTGTGTTAAACTTTTTGAATTCATTGTAATATGGAAACAAAAACATTTCCATTGGCTATATTAGCAGTTTATAGTCCCTCCATTATATTAGTGATGTTCTGAAGCTTTGTACTGCTTTTATGGCCCCGTCTCCAGAGATGCCTGTTGTTTGCATGGGCGACTTTAATAATGTAATAGATACTTAGCTAGATGCCAGGATTGTTTCCAATCATATAGCATACAGGTTTTTGCGCGGCTGATTAACATTTTAAATTTAACATTGGTAGCCTCCAGTTTTCTAAAACGCAACTGTTTTCTATGGGACTCAGACTGAGCCAGGATTCTGGGGATACGATTCTCCTAATTTTGTAAACCAGATGTGTGACTGGAGTTCCTAACAGAGGCACTTATGTGACTTTGTTTATTTTCTTCTTCTTTCTTGCATATTATGTGTGTCTGGATCACTTATAAATAACTTATTGTAGAAGTTTATTTCAATTAGTGGTGCAGTGGGCTGCTGTATATCATTGCAAATTTACTGATTTTTGCTATTGTGTTGAATTTTTGTATTGGAAATGTATTAACTTCTGATGCAGTAGTCATATGTTGGAGGAAATGTGTTTTTCTAAGAAAGAAAAAAAGTAAATCCTAATTAAGCTAATTAAAACTTGTTATTTGTGAGTGACCAAGACCTCTTTTAGCCTGAATGCACAGGAGGGGGTCGTTAGTCATCCTCTGCCATGGAGAGATAGGAAACCTAACAGCAGGTAATTTAGGAAATCACAGTTTGACGTGAATTTTGTTAAATTCAAGATTAGAGAATATATTACATCCTGATGCTAATTATCGGATGTAATATCTCAGACATTGCTGCACCAGCTAGGATCAAAGGGCTGGGTTACCCACTGTCAACATGTGTCTCTAAAACTGTATTGTATTATTCCATTTGTAACTTCTGGAGATCACTAGTACCTCAAATTAGTGTGTAACAGTCCTTGTTAGGACCTCTTGAGCTAATAAACATCATTGCTTAAGGATCCTGCTTTGATGTCTACTTACCAGCTCTAACTCCTGTGACCTACAGATCAGACCATTCTAATCCATTTTCCAGCTGTTTTGAGGTTGGGACCCAGCATCTAGTACCAATGATCTGCTACCCTGCAAATCTGGGCAGCGTGATAGGCCAGGGGGAACCATCCACAGCAACCCTAATCTAAGGGATTTAGTCGGGGAACCAGTCCAGGTTCCCAGCAAAGGGGTACACTTTCAGCGGGAGTTACCCAGAAGAAAGAGATTATAGGTGACGATAAAGGAGCCTAATGGTGGCAGCAGAGCCCCTCCTACTGTGTTTAGAGTGGTACAATTCGGATAAAAAAAGGGGATGGTGGCAAGGCAAAACCAGCCAGTCCCCAGCAACACGACAGAGTGGGATAGGAGGTCCTTGCTTTTACATTAAGGATAAAGGTGTGTTCATTGTCATGTTGAATCTGCGATAAGATTACTGTCCCACAAATATTAATTTATTTATGGATGTTTTAGTAATGTTCGTTTTAGTTTATGTCTTCTTTAATGGCTTTGTTTATAAATAAATGCCACTGATATTAGTGCAAGCTGACACTTTACATGAATGAAATCTGACAATAGATTTTAATATATGTTTTCAAGTTTTTTATTATATCTTTTAAAATTTTATTTGCTTAAATCCATATATATTATGTTATGACAGATCTAAGATAATAAGTAGCAAATTGATATCCTCTCAAAAAAAAGAAAGAGAAAATACTAATGAAAATTTGGAGATTGTAAATACATAAAGTTATCTTGGAGGTCCTATAAAGTTCACAACATAGCTTTTGGATAAGTCCTATAAAATGCTATTACAGACAATACAATGCAATTACACTGTGTGGTGAGCCATATCGAATTTGAATGAAGATGAATGATTGGCATACATCTGCATATGAAGTTCTACTACACAGAACCCAGCAGTTACTTTGTAATTAGGTCATACATAACAATATGCACCACACTGCCCCCCCCCCCCCCCCCGGTGAAGAATAAAGATATGATATCAAAGGTAAAAGACAATAAATTAATATTCTCTCACAAAAATAAATTTTAAAATAATTCAAAAAAAAATAATCTTGGAGGTCTTCTAAAATGCAATTACAGACAATGCACACTAAGGGCTAGATTTACTAAACTGCGGGCTTGAAAAAGTGGGGATGTTGCCTATGGCAACCAATCAGATTCTAGCTTTCATTTATTTAGTACCTTCTACTAAATGACAGCTAGAATCTGATTGGTTGCTATAGGTAACATCCCCACTTTTTCAAACCCGCAGCTTAGTAAATCTAGCCCTAAGTGGTGAAGCTGTGGAGAGAGATTAAATTGCACAAAAGTGAAATGAAGCATTAATATAACAAAGGGTGAATAAATGCAGAGCATTCAGTAATTACAGGGTGAGGGTTATATAATATTCTAAACTGCCCTAGTGAATAAGGATGCAGTTTAAGAAAGTTGAGATAACAATGGAGAAGAATGTGTCTTCCCAGATTATGTCAATCAGAGATCTATAAATGAACAAAATGCTTTGGAGTTTTTGCTTAATTTGTCAAGATAAGCAGATTATACAATTGGATGTAATAATTATGCTGCTATGAGTAATAAAAACAGAAAAGGTAATTTACTAAGTTTCATTGTCAAGGACGTCAATGCATACAAGGACATACTGTAGATGTACTGTGGAGTCATAACAATAATTATTATTGTACAGAAGAATTAAGGGGACTATTAGTCTGGTTTTAAATGGTTTCATTTGAAGCACATGTGTACAATACACAGTTACGAGTTTCGTTTTTAATATTTTGTGAATAAACAGCTCTAAGTTCAGAATACAGATATGTTTTAAAGAGTGTAAATAAAATCAAGTTTTTTTAATGAGTGAAAAAACATTTTTGTCCTGATCGAAGAGTCCCCCAAGCAGAATACTTTGTCTCTCCAGTTGTTTTGTCCTTCTGTTTATATGTATCTATATATTCAACCATCGTCTGAAAAGATTGTGACCCTGTAAACTCTACGGAGATCCTAAACATGAGTGCATACACACTGCAGAATTAGAACTACATCGTTCCATTGTTGAAGATTTTTAGTCCATTTATAAAATCAAATGAAATGATACGATGTCCTTTGGTACAATTAACGTTCATGGTTGGAGCGTACACACTAATGCGATCGTGTGATTGGCCTAATAACAGCTGAAAGACCTGTAGCGTGTATCCAGCCTTAGAATGTGTGATCTTGATCTTATCATGGTATTGATATCTAAACTCGTACATCTCCATGTACATTTAATGATGATTGCTCATCTGCTCAGATACATGTAAGTCACCTACATCACAAACATTTAAACTAAATCAGAATACCATCATAAACATACACAATATATTGGAAATTCACTAAAAGCTTAGGTGAATCCCATTCATTCCAGAGATTTATATACAATCCCTGGCCTACTTGTAATGTTATGTTGGATTTACAGCTATCTACATATAGTATATACAATTGTATATGGAATAATCTATGCTCTGTGTTGCAGCCTGTGCTAGTCTAATATGAACATCCTTATCACTCCAATTTGGTTTTATATGTTGTATGACCCAGAAATTTAATATGAGATTCTAAACAGTGATGTACTTTCTTGCAGTGTCTTGTAGTACCCATCCCTTTCTTAATATTATGTATGTGTTCAGAAATATGAATATTGAGGGGGCGTGGGTAGGGCCCATGTACAGTAAGTCACAACTACATTCAATTAAATAAATAACATTTTCCATATTATGTAATGAAATCCTTGATCATGAACTCTCTATTATTTACTTTAAAAATCACAAATTTAGAGTTATTTTTTTCTGATAGTCTTACCTGTGGAATCTTTTAGTTTAAATTCAGCCATGGTTATTATGCTCTTAATTATTTTTTCCTTATAGACAAATCTATATTTAAGAAACAGTTGATATGCAAGTATAGGGTATTATAACAAAATCTTTCAATGTCTACTAAAATCCTTCTCAATTTTTCAAAACTATTATATTGTGAGAAAAATGTCCTTTTACAGCCATCCTTATTCACCATACTTTTCTTTTGTTTCTTATGATTCAAGCAAATAATGTTTTATCATTTCCTCTGCTTTTTCAGTATTTTTCAATTCATAGCCCTTATCCAAAACATGTTCCTTGATCGATTCTGACTGTCTAGGATAACAACATCCTGACAATTACTTATGAGTCTTTAAAAATTGTCCCAAAGGTATATTTACTGATCAATCAAGGTGATGTTCGCTTGTTGTCTGGATATAGGAATTGAAGTGAATAGGTATCTTGTAAGTTTTTGTCTGGATGGAACCCTTTTTATATACACGTAAGTTCTAGAAATTGACCTGATATAGACAAAAGTGAAACAATAAATGAATAATAAAAGTATTTTGATTGAGGTATTGGCAGAAGACAATTTCTGTTGTATCTTTTACATCTGTCTCATATTCCACTTTTGCACCATGCTATACCATTTTTGCTTTATTTGTTCCCAAACTTATATACCATAAAAAAAATAGCGTTACTTGGGGCAAATCTAGTGCCCATTGCAGTACCAATATTCTTATTTCAATGGACAATTATGTATTCAAAATAATTGTTAGAATGAGGTCAATGCTTTCTATTAGAGAATTATAGGAATATTAGATAAGTGGGAGTAGTGTGAAGCAACACATATGTGTACTAATATGCCCAATAATGAAGGCAGTGGTACACCTCCCACTGCCCTATAAAAGGCAGAAAGTCCAACATAGCTTTAAAAAAAAGTCTACATTTGGTAGATGAAATGCATGAGTGGACTGTGTCTACAGTGGCTAATGAAGAGCAATGCAGCTAAGTCTATAACAGAGCAGAACAGATTTTTAACAATCTTTGTTCTTACCAGGACAGCTGAGGTTGCAGAGAAGCTAGTGAGAGGTGGCCACCAAAGATAACACAGGGTTGGTTTCACTTAGTTAACACCTCATGTCAGAAACTGTGAGTGTATTACAGACTGATATTTACTAATACAGTTCTGATTGGTTAAAATTGGCTTCTTGTGACATTTGGGACCTGTGTGGTTGGATTGCTGTTGGAGATTTTTGTCTCCTAATTGGAACCAAGTCCCTTAACGCGCTTCACCAGCTAAGGAAGGATGATCTCCTCTATATTTGCAAAGTTCTGCTCATTGCTGAGTGAATAGTTATCATGATCATTAAAGCTTGAGAATACATTTTTTCTAATCAAATAGTATTTTAGATAAAATTGGTTGTCTGTATTGTATATATCTGTCACATTTGGAACTTGATTATTTTTTTTATATAGTTTTCTCTTAATGAATATATTTTATTGGTTATTTCTTTGCCAGCACTGTTCCATTATTCCATTTTTCTAGCACTACTGTAGGAAATGATCATCAGCTTCTTCTCTTTAGTATGTGTGTGAAGAAATTGATCCTTGTTAATACTAAATAGTATTAATAAGGATAAAAGGGTTAATTATCAGATAGCTGTGTTAAACATATGGTTTTGATTAGGAACTGACTGGCATTGGACAGAAGGAGTTTAATTAGCAGACTCACAATACAAGCAACATTCTCTGCAGAAACAACAGAACACCATTGGAGAAACACGTCAGTTTGCAACAGTATATCTCTAATCAAAGGACCTGAACCTGATTGTGCTCACTGGAAGAATTGATTAAAAAGGAGGTTTATATTTACACTTGCACCTTACTATCACTATTTCTCTATGCCAAGTCCTGAGTGGGGTAAGATCACTGCGGTGAGCAAGAGAGTTTCATTTCGGATGGTAGACTTGTTATGCAGTACTAGTAGGCAGAGTCATAAACCGCCAGCTGGGCTCCATGAGTCATATGCTTTATACATAATCCCGAGTGATGTTCATTTGGACTATGATATGATATGATTGATCGTGGCAGCTAATCAACTTTGCAGTCTAAAGGAGGCTGTTCTATCGCTGTATGGAACCTAAATCATACAATCATATTTTGGAAACTGTGGAATGGTCTCTTGATTATCTTGACAAAAACCGCACAAAATGCTATTTATGGAAAATATTTTTTTCCTTTCTTATCCCTATATGTGTACTATAGGAGATGTATAAGTTATTGGTGATATAACAGGTCCGGATCATTAGTTATGTGAGCTAATTTTTGCAACTTTTATTTTATTTTGTGATAGTTATTCTAACTTATTTTGTATTTTGGGGTATTATTTTGTTTTTAAAAATAAATTGTTTTTATATAATGATTCAATGCTACGATGATATATCTTATCTCAGATGAGGATTTGTTTTGCGCTTCCTTGCTTCCCTTTTTTCTTGTGGTTGTTTATAATTTGAAGTTGGTACACAGACAACTTCTAGATTGATGCAGCATCATATATCCTTACCTAAGTTGCTCAACAGTGTTACGGATGGTTTATTTTGTTAAAATTCAATATTTAAGGTTAGCGTTTAGTCTTAGCTTTCAAAATTGGGCGCTAGATTTTTGGACCCTGGAGAAAGTCCCATCCAGGGACGAAACTCATTGGGTGATGCTTACTATTGTGACATCAACACAGGATACAGAAAGTACAAAGTATATGGAACTCCTTTTGGTATGTAGCAATTATGGTAGGGACTTCAGCCTCATCTACCCATCCATGGCCCCACCTAAGCAAGTTTATAGGAGGAACAAGGTGACTGTTTGGATCAATAGCTTGCTCCACAGGCTTTTCTTGAATTTGCATGCAGTGGCTCGGGTTACATCCTGGGGGTAAATGTATGAAGCTCCGGGTTCTTCAACACCCGCGAGTTCGGCGTCTTCAGCGCTTAAATTTAAAGCGGCGCTGCCTTGTAAAGGGAAGTTTCCGTTTACAAGGCAGCGCCGCTTGAAATTTAATCGCCGAACACGCTGAACACGCGGGTGTTGAAGAACCCGGAGCTTCATACATTTACCCCCTAGTCTTTACCCACATTCTAGGGATCAAAATAATTGGCCCTATTGGGGCAGAGATTCCTCTTGGCAGCCATGCTGATGAACAGCAACATTTGAGATAATTGCAGATGTATTTTCTCCTTGCCATGGTATTAACACAATCTTGAATGTTCTAAACCAAACTGCCAAACATTCTATAGAGGTGGTAGCACTTTCTGATTATCAAACAATGAAGTCCATTTGTCACGGGCACTAGGAGTCTTTACCCAGGGATCACCAGGTGATAGGCTTACCAGAGCAGTATAGATGGTAATATGGTACTCTGGTAGCAGGGTGATCACGGAACAGGAAATAGCAGATGATGGAGATGCTCAGGAAAGTCTATGACTAGCAGCACTGGTAATATGGATGTAGAAATACACGAGGAACTGTATGGACAAGGGACACGTGAAGGTAGTCAGTGGTCTGCGGTAGCAAGTTGTACCACTGCTATAGTGAGGAGGAATGTCCAACAGAAACGAGGAGGTGATGAGAGTCAGCGGTCTGCGGATAGCAAGTTGTACCGCTGTCTGAGTGAAGGAATGGAATCCAAGTGGAGGTATCCGGGAAGTCAGTGGTCTGCGGTAGCAAGTTGTACCACTGCTATGTGAGAGGATACTGGAACAGGTGACACAGGAAACAGGGATCAGTGGTCTGCCTCTAGCAAGTTGTACCACTGAATATATATGTGAGGAGGAGCACGGGGAGAGACTGCAATACAGGGGATACACGGGCACCTTAAACTTGATCCATAATAACATGCACAATATATTAATGACTGAACAGCACTGCAATAATAGAAAGTCACTTGAGGTAATCCGGCACAAGATAACACAGTCAATGATGGCAATAGTCTCAGCGGATAGTAAACTCCAGAGGAGAACAAACTCAGTCTAGCAAGATATGCAATACACCAGCACAGTCAATGAGAAGTATGCATACCGTGGTTCAGAAGCAGGCTGTCAGACAGGAGTGCAGAGATACCTGAACGGCTGGAGGCCGGCAGGATGCGAAGTCCCTGGAGGGGTGAAGCGGTAATCAAGTAGGTGCAGCGCACAGGTAGGTAGACCAGCAGGGGAACAAATACTCAGGAAGCAGTAGTATGTAGAACTGGACTCCTGGAGGACCCTGAAGAGTAGCGATGGTCTTGATGAGATGAAAACAGTGAGGCGCAGATCCGATGCAGACTGGCGAGTAGAGACCAGCGGGAACACGGAGAAGCACGGAGAGCGGGTCAGCTGTTGTAGGACGAGTAGAACTGAGGAGTAGCAGCAGCAGGACTCTGCAGATACACGGAGGTAGCGGATAGCAACCAGCAGGTGCAGCAACGATGAAACACGGGAGAGCTGAGATGAGCTGAACACTGAAGCGCACGGAGGCAGCGGATAGGAATCAGCCAAACAGTCACGATGAAACACAGGCGAGTTGAAGTAGATTGAAGACTGTAGTGCACGGAGGCAGCGGATAGGAATCAGCTAACAGTCATGATGGCACACAGGTGAGTTGAAGTAGATTGAAGACTGTAGTGCACGGAGGCAGCGGATAGGAATCAGCTAACAGTCACGATGATACATAGCAGAGTTGAAGTGGCTTGAAGACTGTAGTGCACGGAGGCAGCGGATAGGAATCAGCTAACAGTCATGATGGCACACAGGTGAGTTGAAGTAGATTGAAGACTGTAGTGCATGGAGGCAGCGGATAGGAATCAGCTAACAGTCACGATGATACATAGCAGAGTTGAAGTGGCTTGAAGACTGTAGTGCACGGAGGCAGCGGATAGGAATCAGCTAACAGTCACGATGATACACAGGAGGGTTGAAGTGGTTAGGAAACCACAGGAGTAGAAGTGGTCTGGAAACCACAGGAGTAGAAGTGGTTTGGAAACCACAGGAATCAGCAGCGCTGAATACACGAGGAAACACAGGAACACCTTCAGAGGCTCATGGGGAATGAGACTCCAAGATCAGGCCCCGTGGTATTGACCACAGGTGCTTAATATAGGGAGTGTTGCCTGATCTGCCAATTAAGTTAAAGGGACAGGTACTGAAGGGTTTGAAAGGGCTGCGCATGCGCAGACCCTCAGGATGGAGGACGGCCACGGTTCCTAAATGTACGGGAAGAAGCACTCACAGTCCGGTGAGTGACACCATTTGAGTAGCATCATCAAGCTCAGATTACATTCTTTATTAATATGGAAGCAGTAAGGGTTTGCTGATTTTTTTCAAACACGGCTTCTTAATTTAGGTCTATTTTTTATTTTTTTTATAAATAATGGCAAAGTAAAATATATAAGGAATATTTTGCCATGATTTGATTTATCAAATGATAGTGATAGTGAACTAAAAATGTCCTGGTATCATCATCATCAACATTTATTTATATAGCGCCAGCAAATTTCGTAGTGTTTTACAGTTGGGGACAAACACAGTAATAAACAAATCTGGGTAAAACAGATAAAGAGGTAAGAGGGACCTGTTCGCAATCTATAGGTCAATAGGAGTTGGATACATGTGGTTAAATCTACATATTGCATATTGGTCCAGCCAGATTGCAAAGGTAAAAAAGTAATTTGTATGCTTTGTGATCCAGTTACACAGCAAAGTTGGTCTGGGGTCAGAGCCGTGGTAGTCAGCATATCGATGCTGACTACACCGACAATACTTACCCCAACGCGGTGACCCCGAACGGCTACTTCATGACCTGGCTCCAGGACCAGTGCTTTGACTGGCGACTGCCAGGGATCGTGACAAATGAAGAATCCGGCCACTCTGCATGACGTCACTGCCGACCGCGACGCTCTTGTCCATGCTGTTAAGGTGGAAATATAAGTATGTGGCCATAGACAATGTACTTTGCTTAGCATTGTCACAGCAGTCGTCCTGGTCTGCACCAAATAACATAGGAAACTGAAAAAAACGTTATTATATTATGAAATAAATAATGGGATGATAAAATACACATCGACTGGCAAAGGCTTCATGCATTTAATCTGAAGCCCTGACTGTCTTTCGTCAATGATGGATTTTCATTATTCGTTTAGGGGTCTTTGTACAGTGCTTCAAAATTAATGGTTTAATTCCATTTCATGTAGGATGAAATGCTGATAGTCAGGGCATGACGACGGAACTCCAGGCTGATGTAAAACTTTATCATTCTCAGATCAAGGACACAAGGCCTGGTAGAAAAAATCTTAGGGGGACGCAGGATTTATAGAGACACTGTTATCACAATTGTGTATGATCTTATAATGATTAAACATAGCTTTTACAATTGTTTTTATAGGCAATTGCTTGGAAACACCTCTAGACTAGGAAAACTTTGTAAAGGAAAATCCTTTTTGCATATAAGTATAAACAGAACAAAATGATATTTGCTATATATACTGTATGTATAATTTATTAGGGATATTCTATACAGTCATAGCCAAAAGTTTGAGAATGACACAAATATAATTTTTCACAAAGTTTGCTGCCTCAGTTTTTATGATGGCAGTTTGCATATACTTCAGAATATCATGAAGAGTGATCAGATGAATTGCAATTAAGTCCCTTTTTGTAATAAATATGACCTTTATCCCAAAAACAACATTTCCACTGCATTTCAGCCCTGACGCAAAAGGACCAACTGACAACAGGTCAGTGATTCTCTTGTTAACACAGGTGAGAGTGTTGACGAGGACAAGGCTGTAGATAACTCTTTCATGCTGATTGAGTTAGAATAACTGACTGGAAGCTTTAAAAGGAGGGTGGTGCTTGAAATCATTGTTCTTCCTATGTTAACCATGGTTATCTGCAAGGAAACAGGAGCAGGCATCATAGCTTTGCACAAAAAGGGTTCACAGGTAAGGACATTGCTGCTAGTAAGATTGCACCTAAATCAACCATTAATCAGATCATCAAGAACTCCAAGGAGAGAGGTTGTGAAGAAGGTTTCAGGGCATCCAAGAACGTCCAGCAAGCACCAGGACCGTCTCCTAAAAATGATTCAGCTGCGGGATTGGGGCGCTACCAGTGCAGAGCTTGCTCAGGAATGGCAGTAGGCCGGTGTGAGTGCATCTTCAAGCAATAGTGAGGCGAAGAGTTTTGGAGGATGGCCTTATGTAAAGAAGGCCAGCAAAGAAGCCACTTCTCTCCAGGAAAAACCTCAGGGACAGACTGATATTCTGCAAAAGGTACAGGGATTGGACTGGTGAGGACTGGGGTAAAGTCATTTTCTCTGATGAATCCCCTTTCAGAATGTTTGGGGCATTTGGAAAAACACTTGTCCGGAGAAGAAAAGGTGAGCGCTACCATCAGTCCTGTGTCATGCCAACAGTAAAGCATCCTGAGACCATTCATGTGCTTGCCAGCCAAGGGAGTGGCCTCCTTTCCAATTTTTCCTAAGAACACAGACATGAATAAGGAATTGTACCAAAACATCCTCCAAGAGCAACTTCTCCAAACCATTCAAGAACAGTTTAGTGACGAACAATGTCTTTTCCAGCATGATGGAGCACCTTGCCATAAGGCAAAAGTGATAACGAAGTGTCTTGGATATCAAAACATCGAAATTTTGGTTCCATGGCCTGGAAACTCCCCAGACTGTAATCCCAATGAGAATTTATAGTCATTTCTCAAGAGGGGAGTGGACAAACAAAAACCCACAATTTCAGACAAATTCCAGGGGGTAATTGTATCAAGGTCCGATTTTTTCAGCGTGGGAAACCCCTAATACTATAAATAGACTTCGCGCATGAACTAAGTTCATTGTGTATCGGAGCTTCTACACTGTAGACACTGTTTGCGACGGCTCTCATCTTTTTTATATTTTTTTTGTATAAGCATGTTCCGGATGGGATCTTACAAATATAGGGCCCTTCTGGCTGAAGATAAGAAGACTTCAAAAAACAAGGGGGCTCTCCTGGCCAAGAAGACATGAAGACTTCAAGCAACAAGGGGGGCTTTTTGCCCAAGAAGAACAGAAGACATTTCAAGCAGGGACTTTGGATGTACAAATTATTTTGACATTTTAAGCAGGACTTTTGGATACAAATAATTTTTGGACATTTCAAGCCGGACTTTGGGAATTATAAATTATTTTGGGACATGGTAAACTAGGACTTGTGGATATAAATTTATTTTGAACTTGGTTTACAGCCATTTTAGCATTAAAAGTTGCCGACAGATGAAAACATCAGTGGTGATTATTTTTGGGATTTATATTTTTTATAAAAGTATGTGGTATAAATGAGGGTGTTTAGTGTCTTTATTGGGGTTTTATTATTTTTATTAAAATGTTGTGGTTGTAACTAGGGTGTAGTAGTTTTTTAAACCTTTTCTTTTGTGGAACTACAGGGCCCAGCCAGCCGTGGGTGTCAGGGTATGTTGGCACTTGTGGTTCTCCAAGTGCCAACATGCCCTGGCTGCCATGGGTATGCTGGTGCTTGTAGTTATACAAGTATCACCATGCCCACACTGTTTATGGCACCCTGGCTGGCTGGGCCTTGTAGCTCCACAAACCAAAATGGCATCTATTTGTTTTCTTAAACTTATATCACCGTTATTACCCTACTACCCACAGCCCAGGGGGGTAGGAAGAGTCCTAGTGCTTTCAGCACTGGGCTGGTTGTCCCTAGAGGGGGGGGGGCACTCATTTTTTTCGGCGGACCCCACTTATTACTGAATCCAGCCCAGCGCTGAACAGCCTGTGGTTGGTTTGTTATTATGGCAGGGGGACCCCTGTCGTTTGTCCCCCTGCTATAGTGCCACACACCCCGGCTGGTTTGCCTAGTGCTGGTAAAGTGAAAATCGGGGGACCCCACTCAATTATTTTCCCCGATTTTCATGGAGCCAGCAGTAGGCTGGCAGCACTATGGTTAATGGTGCTCGGACGGGGAACCCCATCCATTTTTTTTTTTACTTTTGTCTATTTTTTACAGTTTTGACAGCTGCCAGGACCTCCGGCTGTATAGCAGGGCAGTGTAACATTGATGTGTTTACTGAACACACTGCTAGAATGCATCTGGCGTGTTTGAAAGCAAACTCAGGAGAGTTTGCTTAATCGCAGCTTCATACATTTGAGACTTGTATAGCTAGAGTAGAAAGCAGTCGGGAGTTTGATCTCTATCGATTTTGGAAATAGCGCTTTTGACAGAAGCACATCTCTGGCGATTTTCAATGAAATCTCAGGTAATCAGTCAGTATGTGGCCCAGAAGTTGATTGACAGCATGCCAGGGCGAATTGCAGAGGTCTTCAAAAAGAAAGGTCAACACTGCAAATATTGACTCTTTGCATAAACTCAATATAATTGTAAATAAAAATATTTGACACTTATGAAATACTTGTAATTTTACTTCAGTATACCATAGCAATATTTGACAAAAAGGTCTAAAACCACTGAAGCAGCAAACTTTGTGAAAGCCAATACTTGTGTCATTCTCAAAGCTTTTGGCATTACATTATTTCATTTTTTTTTTGTTTTTCTTACATTGTTTTTATGATAGTATCATAACATTTTATGATAGTTTCCATCAAAAGAACTTCTGAAAATGAGAAACTACAAGGTTATTTATAAGACAGTACTTAAATTCCTAACGCTAATTAAGACAATTTTGATGTTATTCTTTTTGTTCTGTTGTTTCTTTTGCAAAATTGTGTTTACTGTTTGCTTCCTGTTTCAGTTTCCACAATGTATGTTGTTGGTGAAGGCACAGGAAATACCTTTGGCAATGTTCCTAATATGAATACACCGGCAAATGCATATTTTCAGAATGTCCCACCGCGCCCACAACCTGCATACAATTTCCAGCAGGTGTGGAGTGTTCCTCCTGTGGTGCCACAACAGAGTCCTGCTGCTGCTATTGTGCCACAAAATACAGGTTCATCATATGCTTTTTACAGATCATTTCTGAAAGTAAAGCCAAAGGCTCTGGGGGTAAGTTCCTGCGAAGGCAAAGTAAACATTTTTCATAATAGCATCATCCAGATTTTTTGTTATGTAAAAAAAAAAAAACCCACACACGCTGCTTCCAAAACAGCACAATGTGTTAAACGTATAAGTCATATCAGTTTGCAATGTCAGAGCTTACTGCATATATTTTAGTTTAATAAAATAAATATTCGCCATAGAAACCTGCTGCTCTCTTAGCACAAATGTTGTACTGTACTGCCCCTACATATGTGCCATTGGTTTAATTCCAACCGTGAAGACATCTGAAACAAAAGGCCTGATTCATTAAGGAATTACAGGAGTGTGTTGTGGCTCATAGTTGAATACTGACGCACATATGCCTGAGTTATGCCTGAGTTTTTAAAAAAAATGCACAATGCGTTAGTTTTGCATTTCTTGATGAATCAGGCCCAAAGTGTTTGCCTGAAACTTCTGAAAATTATGTCAGGTCTTCATTCAGGAAAAGCAGCCATTGCAGTCCATGATAGCTGTCTACTTTGTCTTCGTGAATTGCGACAGACAATCAAAGTTTAATAAAGAAAACCCTTAAAGTTGAGAACGTGTTTATTACCTGAATTGATGCCGAATTTTTGCTGATTCAAACCACTCAAGTAATGAAACACCTCACAGCTCTGCACATCAGGGGGTAAATGTATCAAGCTAAAAGAGTTTTCCGGCGGGTTTGAAAAGTGGAGATGTTGCCTATAGCAACCAATCAGATTCTAGCTGTCATTTTGTAGAATGTACTAACGAAATGGCAGCTAGAATCTGATTGGTTTTTCAAACCCGCCAGAAATCTCTCAGCTTGATTAATTTACACCCAGGTCTTCCTTTATGGAGAACCAATCTCATCAGGGGACCTCTAGTAAAGAGGAAAGGAGTACCAGAAGATGGATCCATCCAAACAGCCTTTAAAATTAAAGTAAAAAAATAAATAACCCAATGACTAGGGTGTTAGACACTCATGGTGCCTGGGCTCTTTGCTATTCTGAAACATCAGGTTGACCAAAAAATCTGAATATAATATGTGGTAAAGATGCAGAGTTAGGTTGAATTTTTTTTATTCTGACTGATTTTTTTCCCCCCTTAGATTGTGCTGATTGTTGCAGGGGCCTTGCAGTTTGCTCTGGGTGTTGGCCTGGCTTTGACATTATCTATTGCATCTCTCATAAGTGGAATTCCTTTTTGGGGGCCAATATTTGTAAGTGCTGAAACAATTGCTATGTTGACATGTATAATATCTCTGAATCTATTTATTTCTTTTGTATCCTGCTTTTCAAATTTAAAACTAGCTGGTCTGTGTTATTAATGTCCATGGTCAACCCCAGTTTACCTGGTTTATTTTTCTTGAATTCTGTTCCAGTAATTGCAGATAATGGTTCAATTTGAATGCTTGCAAAGTAGTTAAAGGTAAAGCAAACATATTTTGCTGCTAGCCCGCAGCTTTCTCAGTGGGTGTTTGGGTTTTGGCTGGGGTCTATCCCTCCTTTGTATGTCCTCTTGCCATTTGTTCAATGTTCCTGGTGTTTCTGACCATCAATAACATCACAGTGTACAGGTACATCAATCTGCTGAAACCTTGGACATATACAGGGGTTCTAATGTCTCTCAAACCTCTATAGAAGAGGTGTCCAAGCAGGGCCGGATTAAGGGAATGGAGGCCCCTGGGCTAAGGGGGCTTCCATTCCCCCGTGAGGCCCCCCCCCCCGTGATCTGAGCTGCCCCCCCCCGGCACTTACCTCCTTCTCCGGGGCGCTGTACACTCTTTACTGAGGAGATCTTGTGAGAGTGAGACTCACAAGATCTCCTCAGTAAGGAGACTACAGCGCGCCGGAGAAGGACCGCAGTGAAAGTGCTCAGCAGCACTGATCACGCCGGGGGCGCCCCCGTCCCCGACCGATCAATACTGCTGCTGAGCACTTTCAAGGGCCCCCTGGATGCCATAGGCCCCTGGGCTATAGCCCAGTTAGCCCTATGGTTAATCCGGCCCTGTGTCCAAGTTCAGTCCTCAATGGCTACCAACAGTTCGTGTTTTGAGGATTTTCTGTCTGTATAAACAGGTGGGATTTTACTGACCCAGCCAAATAGATTAACTCACTCATGCATAATTAAAGAAATAATGAAAACATGAACTGTTGGTAGCTCTTGAGGACTGAGCTGGGACACCTCTGCTGTACAAGTTCCTAGGTCTGACCCAGAGGGGAATATATCAGATACTTTGTCTGTGCACTAGAAACATGAGGTCAGAGATTTTGGGCCTGAATGAAATCGGGAAGTCATCATGCTGTCTAAAAAAAAAAAAAGATCACAGAACTTCTGCGTAGCCATGACCGTGTTCAAATCGAAACAGATCTTCAAGATGCTTTTCAATTAGAATCTGGGTGTAAGCGGTACTTGCATAAACAGAGAGAACAGACTGCAGTTTATGCACAAACATATGTGCAATATAAGGTCACAATAGAGTGCATACAAAAAACGTATAATATAAAATAAATGGACAGCTCTAAACACTATAATCTTTAATAAAAAATATGGTTGGATTAAAAAATAAATAAATTATACTTTGGATTAAAAAGTAACTTATACTTGTAGTATTAACCTTTTTTACAATGTGGAGATAAATGTAACTGGATCAATCTATTAGGGGGTAAAATGTGTTTGTTGGTCTGGTCAGGCAAATACCCTGGAAATGGTACCGCAAGGACATGTACATTTAGCCCAGGTGGTATCTGAGAACACACCTCACAGTCACGAATAGTTGAGCTCTTATAAAATGCTTGTCATCTTCCCGTGTACTCCAAGGAACTGTAATATGCTCCATACCTGAAAGAGATTTAAAATCCCGATGCACATATGGACAGTAATTAAGAGTTGGACAAAAAGTCTCACTGCAGGCACGCACGAAGGGGGGGTTTCCGCTAGCCCGAAATCCCCCTCCAGGCAGGACTCATTGATAAGAAATACAAAAATCCCAGCACAAACACATATCATCAGAAACAATATGTATATAAATGAGAGATACCAATCGGTGCAAATTTTTTTTTAATATAAATCACATGACATTATATTTTAAAATAAACATGTTAAAATAAATATAAAATGAAATAAATATGCAATTTGGTAGCTATAGCATATAAGTGTAGTATATTTCAACCAATACACATTGTGCATGAATAGACAAGAATCCAGACCTCCAGGTGGTAAGTGGCTCACATAAATTCATTTAGGGAGAACGAAATATCCCATATGTATTGACATGCCAGGAATGTTCCGATATAATGTGAGGACAACAAGCAGTTAAATTACCAGAGATAATAGCCGCTGATATTGGCCGACTACAGCGAGATAGAAAGAAATATATGATACCTCTCACGATCTCTGCCTGTACTTCCGAGCACGGCTCTCCGGATTAGAACAAACAATGAACTCAAGTGAGTATAGGTGCACAACAACTGTCCGGACAAAATGCAGTGTCCTCAAACAAAGGTTCCTTAGTAATCAGTTTCTATCTAGGCAATGAACGGTAGCCAGGAGTCATTAGGATCCACAAGGGTAGATTGATTATTCAGCTGTTGTTTCATTTTGTATTCATTTTAACATGTTTATTTTAAAATATAATGTCATGTGATTTATATTAAATAACTTGTCAACTTTTTGCACTGATTGGTATCTCTCATTTATATATACATATTTTTTCTGGTAATATGCGTTTGCACTGGGATTTCTGGATTTCTCAGTAATTATTTATACGGGTTGTCGCTTTCCCATTTTCTAGCTGCAGCTCATTGTCAGATATATTTGTTACCTTTTATCATATATATTAACAATTTTCATAGCGCCCAATATTTTATATTTAAGGTCTCGTTGACAAGCTGGTCCCCTTCCTTGGCTTAATATTGTTAGCAGTAAATAGTAAGGCCACATTACTAACAAATGCAAGTCACATTTTCAATATAAAATGTAGGGAACTATAAACACCTCCACATCTGCACGACAACTTGCTCAAAATCAGAATCCTAGACTGGCGGCAACCAAAGTTTGTGAGATATTATCATGTGAGAATTACGTTTTACCATGCATTTAGATCAGAGGGGAATTGGCAATTTTGAGTCAAAGATATGTTAAACACGGATATATCTGAACTGCTTACCTCTAACCTACAGTACATAATTGTAGGCACAGTAATGCTGTTTGTATGCCAACAGGGATTTGAGACTAAGGGCTAGATTTACTAAGCTGCGGGTTTGAAAAAGTGGGGATGTTGCCTATAGCAACCAATCAGATTCTAGCTTTCATTTATTTAGTACTTTCTACAAAATGACAGCTAGAATCTGATTGGTTGCTATAGGCAACATCCTCGCTTTTTCAAACCCGCAGCTTAGTAAATCTAGCCCTAAAAAGTAGGGATGTTGCCTATAGCAACCAATCAGATTCTAGCTTTTATTTATTTAGTACCTTCTACAAAATGATAGCTAGAATCTGATTGGTTGCTATTGGCAACATCCCCACTTTTTCAAACCCGCAGCTTAGTAAATCTAGCCCTAAGTTTCAGCGGGGCAGGGACTGATACGAATGATTTAATATTTTCAGTACATTCTATCTAATTGTGGAACGACCCAATATCCAGTTCACAAACAATCAGCAGATGTCCAGTTTAGTTACAAACAAATAGCAGGTTTCCTCCTATGGAGGATTGCAGCCTCTTTCACCAGGTAATGGGAGAGACTGACTGAACAAACTGACAGTCAGACTGGCAGGTCAGAAGATCAAACACTGATCTAATAAATGGAGTCAGTCTCTCTCTCTCTCTAAATAAGGTAATGCAACTAGTAACTTTTGGTATACTGTGTGCATGTGCAATTAGAAATTTGTACATTTGGTATAAATGGCCTGTTAAAAGCGTGTAAACTGATGGCTGCTCACACAGGTTTCTGCTGCACCACTTTGACATTTATTTACTTGTCAGGATGGATAATCAGCTCCATCCTGATAAAGTAGCTCCATAAATGCACAGCACCTTCACTTTAGGTAACCTTGCAGACACCTCTTTTGGATCCAAAGAACTAGAGACTAATGTCAATTCGCTTCTCAAAACCACCAGGGCCGAAACAGCACACCTATTCACCAGGACAGTCACTTGGAATGATGAAGGACTCCTTATGGAGGGAGACATAGCGCAGCAACTAGGAAAGGCTGACCTCTGCCGAGCCATAGTACAGTCCATTGGTTCCTGTTGCTTTGGACATTCAACACGGAAGTGCCCAGGTTCATAATATTCAAAACAAACTTGTGGAGAAACTTTTCTTACTGACTCTGCCAGCTATAATGTTCACTTTGGCTTGAGCAATAGCTTTGGATTCTCCTCTGGAGCATTAGACATGCGCTGAAGTGCTTAGTAATGGTGCTTATCGCCATAGCAAGATCCTCATAAAACTGGATCCGCTTTTAGCACCCATTTCTTTTAGCTACTTTCCAGCCCACGGACACAATGGTAAATTACCAGTATCTCCACCATACGACCAGGTGTATTGGTATTTGGCTGCAACCAACTCTTTATCACTTTAGAGAGATCCGCCATCTGTGAGCAAACTGATTTTCCTGGGACATAACGCTAGTCATGGTAGCACTGAGCTCTCCCTGCTCCAGTCACACCTATCCGGGCCAACATTTCAGCCTTACTGATAGACAGTAGCCTGCTCATCAGATAAATTAACATAATCACGCTGAGGTTCACCGCTAAAATATGGCACCAGCTTCTCTGTCCAGCTTCCTGGTGGCCATTTTAGACTCGTGGCAACTTTCTCAAAGGCCAAGAGATATGCCTTCACATCATCTGAGGCAGACATTTTCTGTAAGACAGGCACCTCACACACATCATGCACCTGCCTCAATTTTGCTTGCTCTTTACGCAAGAGCTTGGTATTCTTTATCTGGGCCTCTGCAATTTGCAGCATTTGGTCCTGCTCTTCCTGTTGTGTAGTGGCTACAGCTAGTAATGCCCCATGCAGTGCCTTCTGCCTAGTGGCCACATTCACCAGAACCCTCAACAGTTCCTCCATATTGTTATTTTGGTGTGAAGGAAAATCAAACTTTGCTTCCCTAAGCATAAATTAAACAGACTTGTTTGTGGGAAAGGCTGTATGTCACTTGTCGTTAACAACAAACAACCATCAATCATTTTCATACACCTGCTTGTGTTTAAGGTTTGAATCACCTATAAACTCCACACATTTGCAGCAAAGATTTTGTAATAAACAGTTTGACACATTTGCTTTGTAATTAAGGTTTGTGTCACCAATAAATTCCCCAAAATTTTAAAATAATTTTTAACACTTTTATATTAAATATAAAATAAGATCTTCTTTTTCCAATTGTGAAAGAAATCCTTGAAAAATTGCCTCAAAGATGGGATGCCTTAGGACACCCCATCATTGAAGATTGTTGCAGGGGTCCTAATTTTGCTAGTTGTCCAAACCCCCCAATGGTTGGTGGGGGAGGGATCAGGGAAAGCCTCAAGCTTTTCAACATGGGTCTAGTTTTCTCTCAAGATCTTTCTTCCTCTTTCCTTCTCCATTTGTTCAACTGCCTCTCTCCTTTTCTCCACCTGAATGTTCCAATGCTTTCTCAAACTTAACATGTCCAAATCTGAGCTCATTATCTTTCCCCTGCTAAGGTCACTACCACTACTCACATCTTCCACACATTCAGCAACATCACCCTCTCTCCAATTCCCCACACCCACTGCCTTGGTATCATCCTTCACTCCATCCTTAGCTTCACTCATCACATCCAGTCCCCTTCACAGTCCTGTAACCTCCTCCACAACATTCCCAAAATACATCCCTTCCTCACTCATAAAGTAACAAAAACACTGGTCCACTTGCTCATCTTTTTGTACCTTGATTACTATAACATACTCCTCACTGGCCTTTCCTTGCTACATTCCATCCTGAATGCCAAGGCTAGACTGATCTTCCTCTGCCATAGCTCCTCATCCCCTTTTCTTCTTTGTAAATGTCTTCACTGCTTCCCATTCCCTCCAGAACTCAGTTCAAGCTGTTTGTCCTCACTTGCAAAGCCCTCACTAATGCTTCCCCCATACATCTCTGACCTTGTCACCTGACAAACCCATACTCGACCACTCCACTCCGCCTCTCAAGTTTGCGTCTCTTCCACCTCTTAAAACCTCCTCCAACTGCTGTCTCCAAGACTTTTCCCATGCTACTCTTCACCTATTGTACTCCATGACACACCTTACCAGACTCTCTCCCAGCCTGCAATCCTTCAAACGCTCCCTCAAAACCCACATTTTCATACTTGTCGACCATACCTTATCCCAGAGCCACACATCCATTCCCTCTACGGCCTTTATCCACCACATTCCAAGTTTATATTTGCTCTGACTGTGTCTCCCCCCCTCCCTCTAGAATATAAACTCTAATGGGCAGAGTCCTATCTTCCTTATGTCTCATGTTTGTCCACTGTCAATCTACCTCTTATGTCCCTTTACTACAAGGAGGGTACCACTGCACTAGGTATCGCTATTCCAGTATCAAAATATAATTACAAATGTTAGAATAGTTTACTGGGTGGTGCACTATTACACAAATAGCTATTATTGAAGCATGAAGAGGATAGGAAGAATTGTGCATTGGAAGGCACTCAGCGATCTACTTGTTAAAAATAAAAAACTTATACTTTATTAATATACTTAAAATATACCTCCTAATTGAATAGCGAAATATTAAAGTGACTGAAGTGAATTAAAATAGCAAATTAAATTGCTATGCCCTGCTACTTGTTATCAATATATATAAAGCTAATCAGTATATAATAGTCACTCCTCTTCTAATTATATTTGACTACCTAAGATACCATTGCAACTGAAAATGTATGCTGTGTGTACTGAGGTTATCTTGATTGGAACCAATGATCATATGATTATAGTTGACACAATTTATAAGGTAATGAGCTTATATGTTGACTCAAACCTCTGATGATGTAAAGAGCATTTTATTATATAAGTATATCCTCATGTTTATACAAGCTCACACCAAGTTGAGTACTAATATATATTATTATTAAGTAGTATTTCTGGGGCTAAAAGGAACTCTGACTAATGTTGATTAGTTTGTATAATGTAGTAATCCTTTGTCCCTGTAATATACTACTGAACTGCTAACAAACAGTCGCTTGATATGTCTGTAGTTCTCCTACTAATATTGATAGTGCCGTTTGTGCAGTCCTGCATACACACACTAGTGAACTGCTACCAATCAAGCACCTGATATATCTGTTAGTTCACCTACTAAATAGCGGTAGTGCCGTTTGGCAATCATACACACACACATACATTTAGATTAATAAATGACCCATACAAGGGTGAGTGATAGTTAGGTTAATACAGGTAGCAAGGAGTGACTATTTGCAGCAGCAGGGTAAACGCCAACGCGCGTTTCGCTACATGCTTTTTCAAGGCAACCAGAAGTGAGGGAGATTGAGAGTATTTATGCAGCTGTTCACGCCCACTGCTCTGACGTGTCACTCTACAACAGGCGGAGACTCCGTGTCTCATGATTTCCGTGATTGATAGTTGAAGTAACCTATCCTGTTGGTAGAATTTATGTTTAGCCATTCCCAATGATAGAGGATTGGGGGATCTATGTTTTCCGTTTGTCAGCATGTAAACAAACACTATGTGAATACTGAATTGAGATTTCTTGAACTGTTTCAGTTTATTTAAAATACTACAGCAGTCTAAATAAGGGAATGAATCTCCATATAATATGGTAAGTATGTGATGATATTTGATCCTATGCATATAAGGATTAAAATTAAAGCTTATTATACATATGTGTTTAGATAACACAGATTATGTAAAGTATGTTATTGATAATTACTAAGTTAATAACATAATCCAGCAATGCTTAATCCCATTAACTCAATTGATATATTCCCTGTACATACATTTTATAATGTGTGAAACTCTTATTGTATTTATACATTCTAGATTAAACTAGATTGAGATTTGTCCATATTGAACCCTTCAAGATCTGAATGGATCAAAGTGGAAAAGATATATAGTGAAAATAAAATAAATAAAATAAAAGTGATGAATATGAAGCCCATAAAAATTAAGCTATTAAAATTAATTAATAAATTGTGAAATTAACGGTTAGATGAGCCCATGTTAAAACATAGAATAGGGCATTTAAAGTGAGACATTTGGACTACATATGGTCCCTATAATATAGTTACTCTATTAAGTGGACAAATATTTCAAGTGATTAAAGATTGGTATAAAACTATACCTACAGTTTGTGAAAATATGGATAAATCTTGTATAAAAAGATAGACACCCAACAAGCATTATAATTATCCTCATAAATAGACCATAAAGTTATTGGAATCATTAAGTCCATTTGGGATCAAACTATTCATCATGAAAATTTGTCTTGCTTCTCGTTTAAGGAGTTCCTGTTGAAAATTACCACCACGGATTCCCAATGAGACCTTTTCCATGGCAAAACCTGTTAATAGTTTGGGGTTACTGCTATGATGTAATAAGAAATGTTTTGCCACAGTTGTCAAAGGTTTAAATTTATCTTTATCCCGAGAGGCATTTTTAATATTGTTTACGTGTTCTAAGAGGCGTTTCTTGAACGGCCTACTTGTCATACCAATATATTTCAACCCACACGGGCAAGTTAGACAGTATATCACACCGATAGAGTTACAATTCAGAAACTCAGTTATTCGCCAAGTTTTAGAATAGCGGTCAGTATATTCTTTAGTTTGTATACAATACTCACACGCCTTACATGTACCACATTTAAAGAATCCTATAGTTGTCTTAGGAATCTTATTGTGGGAACTGAAATGGCTGTGCACCAATTGGTCTTTAAGATTTCTAGATCTTCTCCAAGACATGGAGACTTTGTTAGGCAAAATCTGATTTAGATCCTCATCTAATAATAATACGTTCCAGTGTTTCTGAAAGATCTCTGAAATAGCCTTCCATTCGTTACAGAATGATCCAATCATTCTAACTCCAGAGTCCTGAACTTTATTTTTTACAGATGGATATATTAATGATTCTCTATTTGTTTGTTGGACCGAGTGTACTGCTTTCCGTATAATTTTATTACTGTACCCCCGCCGTTTTAATCTAGTCTGCAATTCCTGAGATCTTACTTGAAAAGTATTGTCATCTGAGCAGTTACGTTTAGTCCTAAGAAGTTCACCCTTAGGGAGACCTCTAAGGACAGGGGGAAAATGGGAGCTGGTATAATGTAACAAACTATTCGTAGCTGTGGACTTCCTATAAACATCAGTACAAATTTTGCCTTCTCTATTAATTTGTATTTGTAGGTCAAGGAAATTTATAGTGTTTTTATGAATATCTGAAGTCAATTTCAAATTGAGATTATTGTCATTAAGAATTCCAATGAATTCCTGAAACATATTTTCCTGACCATCCCATAATATTAGTATGTCATCTATATAGCGAAGCCATAATAGTATATGGTTCGTATATTGTTCATTTTCATCATTAAATACAAATTGTTGTTCCCACCAGCCGAGAAAGATGTTAGCATACGTCGGTGCACAAGATGTGCCCATCGCAGTCCCTCTGATCTGAAGATAGAATTTATCCTCAAATAGGAAATAGTTCTTTGTCAAAACAAAATCAAGAAGTTCAATCAGAAATGTATTGAATTCACTCTGGATCTTCATGTCTAGAAAATGTCGAACTGCCTGGATGCCATATTGATGTAATATATTTGTATACAGGGATTCCACATCAAGGGATGCCAACATGGTTTTACTATTAACTGATAAATCATTAATTTTGGATAGTACATCCAAAGTATCTCTTGTATATGAGGGCAAACTCGTTACAAATTCACGTAAATGTTGGTCTACAAACTGACTAGCTTTTTCACTCAGACTTCCAACCCCTGAGACTATGGGTCTCCCTGGTGGAACCTTGTCATTTTTATGAATTTTCGGTAGAGCATATAAGGTTGGAATAATTGGGTTTGCTACCTCAAGAAAATCAAAGTCCATTTTCGATATTATTCCATTGTTGAAAGCTCGTTTTATTAAATTCATATACATTGACAAGAAGTTGGCAGTGGGGTTAAAAATAAGTCTTTTGTAGCATAAGGGATCATCCAATTGGCGATATATTTCAGCCTTATACATTGATATTGGCCATAGGACAATATTCCCCCCTTTATCCGAGGGTTTAATCACTATGTCCTTCCAAGATTCTAAAACTTCTTAGGACTAAACGTAACTGCTCAGATGACAATACTTTTCAAGTAAGATCTCAGGAATTGCAGACTAGATTAAAACGGCGGGGGTACAGTAATAAAATTATACGGAAAGCAGTACACTCGGTCCAACAAACAAATAGAGAATCATTAATATATCCATCTGTAAAAAATAAAGTTCAGGACTCTGGAGTTAGAATGATTGGATCATTCTGTAACGAATGGAAGGCTATTTCAGAGATCTTTCAGAAACACTGGAACGTATTATTATTAGATGAGGATCTAAATCAGATTTTGCCTAACAAAGTCTCCATGTCTTGGAGAAGATCTAGAAATCTTAAAGACCAATTGGTGCACAGCCATTTCAGTTCCCACAATAAGATTCCTAAGACAACTATAGGATTCTTTAAATGTGGTACATGTAAGGCGTGTGAGTATTGTATACAAACTAAAGAATATACTGACCGCTATTCTAAAACTTGGCGAATAACTGAGTTTCTGAATTGTAACTCTATCGGTGTGATATACTGTCTAACTTGCCCGTGTGGGTTGAAATATATTGGTATGACAAGTAGGCCGTTCAAGAAACGCCTCTTAGAACACGTAAACAATATTAAAAATGCCTCTCGGGATAAAGATAAATTTAAACCTTTGACAACTGTGGCAAAACATTTCTTATTACATCATAGCAGTAACCCCAAACTATTAACAGGTTTTGCCATGGAAAAGGTCTCATTGGGAATCCGTGGTGGTAATTTTCAACAGGAACTCCTTAAACGAGAAGCAAGACAAATTTTCATGATGAATAGTTTGATCCCAAATGGACTTAATGATTCCAATAACTTTATGGTCTATTTATGAGGATAATTATAATGCTTGTTGGGTGTCTATCTTTTTATACAAGATTTATCCATATTTTCACAAACTGTAGGTATAGTTTTATACCAATCTTTAATCACTTGAAATATTTGTCCACTTAATAGAGTAACTATATTATAGGGACCATATGTAGTCCAAATGTCTCACTTTAAATGCCCTCTTCTATGTTTTAACATGGGCTCATCTAACCGTTAATTTCACAATTTATTAATTAATTTTAATAGCTTAATTTTTATGGGCTTCATATTCATCACTTTTATTTTATTTATTTTATTTTCACTATATATCTTTTCCACTTTGATCCATTCAGATCTTGAAGGGTTCAATATGGACAAATCTCAATCTAGTTTAATCTAGAATGTATAAATACAATAAGAGTTTCACACATTATAAAATGTATGTACAGGGAATATATCAATTGAGTTAATGGGATTAAGCATTGCTGGATTATGTTATTAACTTAGTAATTATCAATAACATACTTTACATAATCTGTGTTATCTAAACACATATGTATATTAAGCTTTAATTTTAATCCTTATATGCATAGGATCAAATATCATCACATAAACACATATGTATAATAAGCTTTAATTTTAATTTTAATCCTTATATGCATAGGATCAAATATCATCACATACTTACCATATTATATGGAGATTCATTCCCTTATTTAGACTGCTGTAGTATTTTAAATAAACTGAAACAGTTCAAGAAATCTCAATTCAGTATTCACATAGTGTTTGTTTACATGCTGACAAACGGAAAACATAGATCCCCCAATCCTCTATCATTGGGAATGGCTAAACATAAATTCTACCAACAGGATAGGTTACTTCAACTATCAATCACGGAAATCATGAGACACGGAGTCTCCGCCTGTTGTAGAGTGACACGTCAGAGCAGTGGGCGTGAACAGCTGCATAAATACTCTCAATCTCCCTCACTTCTGGTTGCCTTGAAAAAGCATGTAGCGAAACGCGCGTTGGCGTTTACCCTGCTGCTGCAAATAGTCACTCCTTGCTACCTGTATTAACCTAACTATCACTCACCCTTGTATGGGTCATTTATTAATCTAAATGTATGTGTGTGTGTGTATGATTGCCAAACGGCACTACCGCTATTTAGTAGGTGAACTAACAGATATATCAGGTGCTTGATTGGTAGCAGTTCACTAGTGTGTGTATGCAGGACTGCACAAACGGCACTATCAATATTAGTAGGAGAACTACAGACATATCAAGCGACTGTTTGTTAGCAGTTCAGTAGTATATTACAGGGACAAAGGATTACTACATTATACAAACTAATCAACATTAGTCAGAGTTCCTTTTAGCCCCAGAAATACTACTTAATAATAATATATATTAGTACTCAACTTGGTGTGAGCTTGTATAAACATGAGGATATACTTATATAATAAAATGCTCCTTACATCATCAGAGGTTTGAGTCAACATATAAGCTCATTACCTTATAAATTGTGTCAACTATAATCATATGATCATTGGTTCCAATCAAGATAACCTCAGTACACACAGCATACATTTTCAGTTGCAATGGTATCTTAGGTAGTCAAATATAATTAGAAGAGGAGTGACTATTATATACTGATTAGCTTTATATATATTGATAACAAGTAGCAGGGCATAGCAATTTAATTTGCTATTTTAATTCACTTCAGTCACTTTAATATTTCGCTATTCAATTAGGAGGTATATTTTAAGTATATTAATAAAGTATAAGTTTTTTATTTTTAACAAGTAGATCGCTGAGTGCCTTCCAATACACAATTCTTCCTATCCTCTTCATGCTCTTATGTCCCTTGTCATGTCTTTTGTTGACTTTTGTAGGAGTGCTATGCTGTTTGTCTACTCAGACCCATAGAATTTGTGGCGGCATCTGTCATTGTTCTCACAATGCTTACTCTCTATTTGTAGCTGATGTTGCTATATGCATAATTGTATTCCTGAATTTGTCATTATGCTTAATTGTTTTCACGCTTCAATTTATGCTTATTATATTCATGTATATCATAACTAGAGATGGTCACTGACCCCCGTGTTTTGGTTTTGGATTCGGTTTTGGATCTGGATTACCGTCGTGTTTTGGTTTTGGTTTTGGTTTTGCAAAACCTCCATTGCGTGTTTTGGTTTTGGTTTTGGTTTTGTTTGGTTTTGTTTTGCTATTTTTTGGGAAAATCCATGTTTTTGGGCCTAAATTAACCCAATTTAGTGCTCCAACTGTTTTAGAGACAAGTAATCTAATTGTTGAGGTAATAAATCATCCCAAAAAACAGTTTAATTCTTCGTTGGTAGGCCTATTCTACACACAAAACAGATTGTCTTCCTCTCCATCTATGCATATTGGCAATGCAGCCATCGTCTTTGAATGTATATTACACCCTACACTTATAGTTAAATATGTAAAGAAATGGAAAAAGCCAGTTTGGTTTCTGTCTCTCAAGGCCCCCCTCCACTTGTATAAAATACCAAAAAATTCAGCCATTATAGACTGTACAATATTAATTGACATGGAGAAAGCCAGTTTGGTTTCTGTCTCTCAAGGCCCCCCTCCACTTGTATAAAATACCCAAAAATTCAGCCATTATAGACTGTACAATATTAATTGACATGGAGAAAGCCAGTTTGGTTTCTGTCTCTCTAGGCCCCCCTCCACTTGTATAAAATACTAAAAAATTCAGCCATTATAGACTGTACAATATTAATTGACATGGAGAAAGCCAGTTTGGTTTCTGTCTCTCTAGGCCCCCCTCCACTTGTATAAAATACTAAAAAATTCAGCCATTATAGACTGTACAATATTAATTGACATGGAGAAAGCCAGTTTGGTTTCTGTCTCTCTAGGCCCCCCTCCACTTGTATAAAATACTAAAAAATTCAGCCATTATAGACTGTACAATATTAATTGACATGGAGAAAGCCAGTTTGGTTTCTGTCTCTCTAGGCCCCCCTCCACTTGTATAAAATACTAAAAAATTCAGCCATTATAGACTGTACAATATTAATTGACATGGAGAAAGCCAGTTTGGTTTCTGTCTCTCTAGGCCCCCCTCCACTTGTATAAAATACTAAAAAATTCAGCCATTATAGACTGTACAATATTATGAAAAATGGACAAAGCCAGTTTAGGGTCACTCTGTCTATGACACCCTACCCTTAAGGATAAATTGCCCTAACAGCAGCCTTTCAAGATGGTATGTGATATGGAAATGCCACAAGTCCCTTTCCTCTTTGGGGGTAGATTGCACCCTACACTTACATAGAAAGTTTTAAAAAGATGTTATCGGCATCATCTTCAGCTTCATCCTCACCCTCATCAGTGTTATCGTCATCATCACAGACTATCAATTCATCGCCGCTTGAATCCGCCATTAGAGAACAGTCAGTGCTTGCATGTCTTGGATGGTGAAGGCCTTCCTCGTGGAAGATGTAGTTCATTTTTATAAACATCATTTTCTCCACATTTTTGGGAAGTAACCTTCTACGGCGATCACTGACTAAGTTCCCTGCTGTGCTGAACACTCGTTCAGAGTACACACTGGAGGGTGGGCAGCTTAGGTATTGCAAAGCAAGTTTGTACATGGGTTTCCAAATAGCTTGCTTTTCTTCCCAGTAAGGAAAGGGACTGTCTGACATTTCCATATCAACTACCTCTTGAAAGTAATCCTCCACCATCCTTTGCATGTTTATACTCATATTGGATGGACTTATGGGCAAAGTGACACTTTTTTTTGAAAAATCCTTCAAACCAGCCCAGATGTTAAATTGTTCTCGTCTGCCCCCTGTGTCTTCCCTGCTTCTTTTTTGGAAATTTAATTTTTTACGAGCAACAGCTTGAGAAAGTGAAGGAGGACACGTCGTCAAGCCGAGGCCCAGTTCAGCGGCCAACTTGCTGAGCAATAGCTCCTTGCAAAAGTTCACATCTCGCTCATTTACAAGTAAAGACTCAATGTAGGTTTTAAACCTTGGATCAAGCACAGTGGCCAAAACGTACTGATCCGAGTTCAAGATCTTAATAACTCGAGGATCATTGTGAAGCGAATTAAGTACTTGATCGACAAGGCCAACATACTTTGCTGAATTGCTTGCTTTCAGCTCCTCCTTCATTTTCTCAAGCTGCTTTTCCAATAGTCTAATTAAAGGAATGACTTGGCTCAAACTAGCAGAGTCTGCACTGACCTCACATGTCACAACTTCAAATGGTTTCAGCACCTTGCACAGCACTGAAAGGATTCCCCACTGTGCAAGAGTGAAATACATCCCCCCTCCTTTCCCAATGTCATGACTTGTGCAATATGCTTGGATGGCTTTGCGCTGTTCCTCCATCCTCTGAAGCATGTACAGGGTGGAATTCCACCGAGTTACCACCTCTTGCTTAAGTTGGTGGCAGGGCAAGTTAAACTGCTCTTGGAGCTGCTGTAATCTCCTACATGCTGTGGCTGAATGCCTGAAATGGCCTGAAATTTTACGGGCCACCGAAAGCATCTCCTGCACCTCACGGTTGTTTCGTAGGAAGCTCTGCACCACCAAGTTGATGGTGTGAGCAAAACAGGGAATATGTTGGAAATCACCCAGCTGTAATGCTCGCACTATATTGTTGGCGTTATCTGAAATGACATACCCTGGGGAGAGTCCGAGTGGTATAAGCCATGCATCAATCACATCTCTCAGTTTGCGTAACAAATTGTCAGCCGTATGCCTGTTAGTGAAGCCGGTGATACAAAGAGTGGCCTGCCTGTGACAAATGTTACGTAGTGGTGTACATGCTGCTGCTGTTCCTGCTGGTGAAGGTGAATGACCAACCCAGTGGGCTGTCACAGTCATATAGTCTTTGGTTTGGCCACTTCCACTTGTCCACATATCTGTGGTTAAGTGAACAGTGGGCAGAATGGCATTTTTCAGCGCAATCTCTACATTTTTACACACTTTTTGGTATAGTTGTGGAATAGCTTTACGGGAGAAATGGTGTCGCGATGGAATTCTGTAACGCGGACACAAAACCTCAATTAACTGTGAAAAACCAGCTGCGTTTATGGTGGAGATTGGACGCAGATCTAACACTAACATTGCAGCCATGGCGTCTGTGATTCGCTTGGCGACTGGGTGACTGCTGTCATATTTGCTTCCCCTCGCAAAGGATTGTTTCACAGTTAATTGCTGAAATGTAGGACTGCTCATTTTATTCACCTGCCTCTGGGATGACGATTCACCCCCAGCAGCAGCAACAGCAGCAGCAGGACTAACGCTTTCTTCAGAGGAATCAATAATAGTGCCGGAGTCATCCAGCCTTAAGTGGGATGCCGGGCTAACTCCGAGCGCTACTGAGGATATTGATGAGGATGGTGTGGTGGGTGTATTTTGTGGCCGTCGGTATGTCGGTGAGCGGAGGGTCTTAGCTGATGAGGGAGTGCTTGTATTCTTTTGGGAAGAACTTTCAGCTTTTCCCAACACTTTGCCATGAACTCTCGTTAAATGGCGTAACATAGACGAGGTTCCAAGATGGTTAAGGTCCCTCCCTCGACTGACTGTGGCTTCACATACACTACAAATGGCTATACAATTGTTGTCTGGATTTGGGTAGAAATAATTCCACACATAAGAAGTGGATTTTTTTGTTTTATGCCCAGGCATGACAATGGCCTTTTTCTTGTCACGTGCCAGAACTGCTGCCACTGGTGCAGGACTTACACAAACAACCTCATCCTCATCAACATCCTCATTAGCGCCCTCGTCGCCTACACAAATCTCCCCCTCATCCTCTTCTAATTCCAAAGTGGCATCCTCAATTTGGGTATCACCGGCTACACTCGGGCTATTAAGGCACACATCAGCAGAATGCTCACGATTAGACATCCCACTGTTGGATGGACTCTCCACAGGGATTGTTGTCATTTGTGAATCAGAGCAAATATTCTCCTGTAATGCCTCACTGGTATCTTGCAGCTCAGCTTTGACGCGTAACAGTAGTTGTGCACCAATTGTAGGCTGGGTAACTTTTTGGGATCTGCCACTAATAGCCAAAGGTGAAGGCCTCATTCTCTCTTTGCCACTGCGTGTGTAGAATGGCATGCTTGCAATTTTTTTTTTATCGTCACTTAACTTTTGCTCAGTTACACTTCGTTTTCGCTTCAATACAGTAAATTTTTTTTTGGTTTTTGTTTTTTGCACTAATTTGAAAACACTCTGTTGTTTGACATCGCCTTGGCCAGATGACGTACTGGGAACACTAACATCAGGACTGGTGACAGAACCTGGTTGCTCATTTAGATCATATGTGGACTGCTTTGAATCCATTGCGTAGATACTGCTGACAGATATGACTTTTGACAGCCAGAAATATTAATGCACAATTAGAGAGGACACCCCAAAAACACTGAGGAGTGCTTAAAATTATTGAGTAGATACTGCTGACAGATATGACTTTTGACAGCCAGAAATATTAATGCACAATTAGGGAGGACACCCCAAAAACACAGAGGAGTGCTAACATTTATTGAGTAGATACTGCTGACAGATATGACTTTTGACAGCCAGAAATATTAATGCACAATTAGGGAGGACACCCCAAAAACACAGAGGAGTGCTAAAATTTATTGAGTAGATACTGCTGACAGATATGACTTTTGACAGCCAGAAATATTAATGCACAATTAGAGAGGACACCCCAAAAACACTGAGGAGTGCTTAAAATTATTGAGTAGATACTGCTGACAGATATGACTTTTGACAGCCAGAAATATTAATGCACAATTAGAGAGGACACCCCAAAAACACTGAGGAGTGCTAACATTTATTGAGTAGATACTGCTGACAGATATGACTTTTGACAGCCAGAAATATTAATGCACAATTAGGGAGGACACCCCAAAAACACAGAGGAGTGCTAAAATTTATTGAGTAGATACTGCTGACAGATATGACTTTTGACAGCCAGAAATATTAATGCACAATTAGAGAGGACACCCCAAAAACACTGAGGAGTGCTTAAAATTATTGAGTAGATACTGCTGACAGATATGACTTTTGACAGCCAGAAATATTAATGCACAATTAGGGAGGACACCCCAAAAACACAGAGGAGTGCTAAAATTTATTGAGTAGATACTGCTGACAGATATGACTTTTGACAGCCAGAAATATTAATGCACAATTATGGGGGACAACCCAAAAGCGCTGGGGAGTGCCAAATATGAAGAAAAAATAATAAACCTCTATCCTCCTCTCTGCACTAGCGATTTTGGTTAGAGCAATTGCAAGAACAATATTGTATTCTTTCTCTGTCCCTGCTCTAATTAGCCTATGACTACACCCTGCTCTCTCCCTCTGTCAAATGGCGATGGATTGCTGTGGAGGCGTGTATTTATAAAGTTGAAGTATCGCGAGAACCGAGTCCCGAGATCCGACGACGTCACAATGACGTTCGGCCTCGATTTGGATTCGGAATTGGCGGGAGAGTACCGAGCTGCTCAGCTCGGTACTCGGATACCCAAAGTTCGGGTGGGTTCGGTTCTCGGAGAACCGGACCCGCCCATCTCTAATCATAACAGTAATGTCACGATCCGCCTGGCGCAGCTCCTACCTTTTGGACTTTATTATTTGTATTTGTTCTTTTTATGTGTTTGCAGCAGTACCTCTGATGTCCAGAGGTGCTGCTATTGTGCATTTCTTGTGCTTTAGGGGTTAACCTTTCTGTTCACTAATTATCCCATGCACCTGGGTGTGGTCTCATTTTCCTTATGTATACCTGTCACTCCCAGCACACATTGCTGGTTATTGATGTCATATCCTGTTTTTGCACCCTGTGGATTCTTCCTCCTGCCTTGCTCCTCTGGTTACATGCTGCTTGGAATCTGTTCATACCTCCTGCTTCCCTGCATTAGCTGTGTACCTGCTGGTTTCTGAACATTCATATTACTTCCTGCATCAGCTTGCACCTGGAATTTACTACTACTCTTGATTACCTGCTATTTATACTTTTCTGCAAATAAACAGAGTGTTTTCACCATATTCGTGGCTCCTAGCTGTACTTCTGTATGGAACCGTGACAGTATAACCAGCCGAAAAAACAGCTTAGGAGTCAGGTGAAAGTTTACTTTTGGAACATGTCTGCTTTACCAAGCTTTTGAATTACCACAGCTACAGGCTTTACAAATGGACATAATCCTGTTACTCTCCCAGCTGGCTAAATTTTCCACTTTGCTTATGGACCCACTCAGGAGACTGTCAGATTCTGTCTCTCCTAATTCAGAAGCTGCTGATCTGTCTCAATCCACCTTCTCTGCTGATGAACCTGTGCAAATAGCACCTCTTAAAAGTGCTTCTACAAATTTGCTGTTTTCTAAGAACTATGTGGTAACTAATTCCCAGTTCACAGGTGGTCCATGCCCCCATCTGACCGAAGAGGAGCGACAACGCAGAATAACAAACAAGTTGTGTCTCTACTGTGCCAGCAATGCACATTACTTGCAGGACTGTCCTATCCGTAGACCACGTCAGCTTACTGAACCATCTCCTGTTGTTTCCTCTCTGCATTCCAAATCTGTTTATGCTCCACCATTCCTGTTCTCTGGGAAGAGACCCAATCTGCCAGCTCCAGCTGCCTGTCCTGAGACGCCAGCTCCACCCGCCTGTCCTGAGACGCCAGCTCCACCCGCCTGTCCTGAGATGCCAGCTCCACCCGCCTGTCCTGAGGCACCAGCTCCACCCACCTGTCCTGAGGCGCCAGCTCCACCCACCTGTCCTGAGGCGCCAACTCCCTCTGTCTCCTGTTGCGAGGTCCCAGCCTCTGTCTCCTGTTGCGAGGTGCCAGCCTCTGTCTTCTGTGCCGAGGTGCCATCATCTGCCTCTTGCTCCAAGGTGCCATCATCTGCCTCTTGCTCAGAGTCTCCTGCCACTGTGTCCAGTCCTGAGTCTCCTGCCACTGTGTCCGGTCCTGAGTCTCCCGCCACTGTGTCCGGTCCTGAGTCTCCTGCCACTGTCTCCGGTCCTGAGTCTCCTGCCACTGTGTCCGGTCCTGAGTCTCCTGCCACTGTGTCCGGTCCTGAGTCTCCTGCCACTGTGTCCGGTCCTGAGTCTCCTGCCACTGTGTCCGGTCCTGAGTCTCCTGCCACTGTGTCCGGTCCTGAGTCTCCTGCCACTGTGTCCGGTCCTGAGTCTCCTGCCACTGTGTCCGGTCCTGAGTCTCCTGCCACTGTGTCCGGTCCTGAGTCTCCTGCCACGGTGTCCAGTCCTGAGTCTAATGCCACTGTGTCCGGTCCTGAGTCTCCAGCCGCTGTCTCTGTTCTTGAGCTACAGCCTGCTCCAGAGGGGGCGCTGCCCTTAAAGCCTGCTCCAGAAGGGGCGCTGCCCTTAAAGTCTGCTCCAGATGGGGCACTGCCCTTAAAGTCTGCTCCAGAGGTGGCGTTGCCCTTACAGTCTTCTCCAGAGGGGGTGTTGCCCTTACAGTCTTCTCCAGAGGGGGCGCTGCCCTTACAGTCTGCTCCAGAGGGGGTGCTGCCCTTACAGTCTGCTCCAGAGGGGGCGCTGCCCTTACAGTCTGCTCCAGAGGGGGCGCTGCCCTTACAGTCTTCTCCAGAGGGGGCGTTGCCCTTACAGTGTTCTCCAGAGGAGGCGTTGCCCTTACAGTTTTCTCCAGAGGGGGCGCTGGCCTTACAGTCTTCTCCAGAGGGGGCGCTGTCCTTACAGTCTTCTCCAGAGGGGGCGCTGCCGTTACAGTCTGCTCCAGAGGGGGTCCTGTCCCTCCAGTATGCTCCAGAAGAGTTGCCTGTCCATGCAGTTCAGCCCGAGTTGCCTGTTCATACGGTTCAGCCCGAGTTGCCTGTCCATGCGGTTCAGCCCGAGTTGCCTGTCCATGCGGTTCAGCCCGAGTTGCCACTCTATGCAGTTCAGCCCGAGTTACCCCTTGGTGCTGTCTGCTCTGAGGCTTCTCACAGCGCTGTCTGCTTTGAGGCTTCTCACAGCGCTGTCTGCCCCGAGGCTTCTCACAGTGCTGTCTGCCCCGAGGCTTCTCACAGTGCTGTCTGCCCCGAGGCTTCTCACAGTGCTGTCTGCCCCGAGGCTTCTCACAGCGCTGTCTGCTTTGAGGCTTCTCACAGCGCTGTCTGCCCCGAGGCTTCTCACAGTGCTGTCTGCCCCGAGGCTTCTCACAGTGCTGTCTGCCCCGAGGCTTCTCACAGTGCTGTCTGCCCCGAGGCTTCTCACAGTGCTGTCTGCCCCGAGGCTTCTCACAGTGCTGTCAGCCCCGAGGCTTCTCACAGAGATGTCTGCCCCGAAGCTTCTCACAGTGCTGTCGCTGCCAAGCCTGCCACCCAGTCTGGGCCTGCTGCCAAGCCTGCCACCCAGTCCGGGCCAGCTGCCAAGCCTTCTGCCCAGTCCGGGCCTGCTGCCAAGCCTGCCCCCCAGTCCGGGCCTGCTGCCAAGCCTTCTGCCCAGTCCGGCTCTGCTGCCAAGCCTTCTGCCCAGTCCGGCTCTGCTGCCAAGCCTTCTGCCCAGTCCGGCTCTGCTGCCAAGCCTTCTGCCCAGTCCGGGCCTGCTGCCAAACCTTCTGCCCAGTCCGGGCCTCCTGTCAAGCCTGCCGCCAAGTCTGTCGCCCAGTCCGGGCCTGCTGCCAAGTCTGTCGCCCAGTCCGGGCCTGCTGCCAAGTCTGAACCATCCGTTGCCAAGGGTGCCAAGTCTGAGCTGTTACCTACCTTTGAGGGGCTCCTTTCTGAATTTAGTGCTCTACTAAGGTTTTGTGCTTCTTATTTCCCCTCAGTACCTAGCCTTGTCAGTGACCCAAGGAGGCAAGTTTTGTTTTGTTAACAAATTTTAGAGGAGAGGCTATGGAATGGGCAAACCCTTTGATTGAGTCTGATCACCCCCTCCTGTCTGACTAAATATTTGTTGAGGCTGTGATCAACAAGTTTTCACCTCCCGCTATGCCATCTTGCGGGGCCTCTACATTATTAGCAGTACCACCCATCTCACCTGGCCAAGTGATACCTTTGTGCTCCTCCCAGTTGGCGCAGATCCCAACTCCAAGGAAGTCCCGTAAGAGAGGAAGAAGAGAGGTGGTTCTGCAGTGCTTGAACTGGCAGCTGGCATGGTCCCCTTTGCCTTTCCACCCATGGACGAGGACTGTTCTGCCAGGGCCCCTATTGTGGACTATGATTCTGATGAATTCAGACATTGGTGGTAATTTGGGCGTTTGGAATCCGCCCCTAAGGGAGGGGGTACTGCCACGATCCGCCTGGCAGTTCCTACCTTTTGGACTTTATTATTTGTATTTGTTCTTTTTATGTGTTTGCAGCAGTACCTCTGATGTCCAGAGGTGCTGCTATTGTGCATTTCTTGTGCTTTAGGGGTTAACCTTTCTGTTCACTAATTATCCCATGCACCTGGATATGGTCTTATTTTCCTTATTTATACCTGTCACTCCCAGCACACATTTCTGGTTATTGATGTCATATCCTGTTTTTGCACCCTGTGGATTCTTCCTCCTGCCTTGCTCCTCTGGTTACATGCTGCTTGGAATCTGTTCATACCTCCTGCTTTCCTGCATTAGCTGTGTACCTGCTGGTTTCTGAACATTCATATTACTTCCTGCATCAGCTTGCACCTGGTATTTACTACTACTCTTGATTACCTGCTATTTATACTTTTCTGCAAATAAACAAAGTGTTTTCACCATATTCGTGGCTCCTAGCTGTACTTCTGTATGGAACCGTGACAAGTAATGATTGCCGGAGCTGCAGAATCTGTAGCACCCCATAAAATGATGATGATGATTGATTATGGTAGGATTGGAGTACACTGTTTATTTACTGGATTTACTCATAGAAACTCTGAGCTTGGGCTGGTTTTAACCATAGCAGGTGGACCCCACATTGTTTGTCTCCCTATTACAGTGGAAACAAACCCTTGCTCTCGCTTGCTAACACTGGAGCTGGTAAAGGCTTTAAGGAGACTGGACATACTGATCCATTTTTAATTCTTTATTTATTTTATGACACAGTATACTCTGTTTATAGTTACAAGCAATGGTGTGCGAAGGGACATGAGACAAATCACTTTCTGGACAAAGACATGTTGACAAATATAAATAGCTGTTGATGATGATGATGATAAAATAGTCTCTGCTTAGTCATAAAACAGTTATCAAAATTGACATACATGATTTAAATTTATAAAATAGTTTTAAAATAAAATGTAAATAAAGCTCAGAAAATGCAGGATTGGGCTCACATAATTTCTGGCATAGTCAGTGGTCTAGGGACAGGCTTTCCGACTGTTCTCTTCCCCTTTATGATTAAGATTTCTATTCATTCTTGAACATCCCATACATACAAAATGAATTCTAAAAACCTGGTAAAATGCATGTGAAACACAATTTTGGTTATATTGATGCCTAAGAGATATACATCATATACTTTCTTTTATGTGGAATGTATATATCACACACGCAATTTATTTAATTACTTTCAAAGCATATAAATGTATAAAGATGCCTTCACAAACTATTGTAGTATGTGATGTATTCCTTTGATGGATTATATTTTTGCATTTATCCAGTTAGCTTGAACTTTGTTCAACCCCTATGGTTCTTTCTAGCCGAATTAATTTTAGCCAATATTTTAGGTGGAATGGGGATGATTGGGATAGGAGAAGAGAGATGGAGAACAGGAAGACAGAGGGGAGGAAGGCAGGACTAGAAATGTACAACAATGATGGAGCCTGAATAGTAAGGCACAGCCCCCCTTCTTTAAACCTGAGAACCTACTCAGAATGAGTAAGGACCACAACAGATTATTTTTTAAAAAAAAACCACGCTGGTTTTGGATGACGGGCCCCGTTAATTTGGACCTTGTACACTGTGATATAGTGTAAGTATGTATGTATGTATGGATGGATGGATGGGCAGTATGTTGGCACAGTGTTAGTATTGCTTTCACACAGTATTGGGGTCATGGGTTCGATTTTGACAAGGTCTCTTTCTGTGAACTTGTAGGTTCTCCCTGTTTTTGCTTGTGTTTACTCTGGGTTTTCTGATTTGCTCCCACACTCCAAAAACATACGGATAGGTTAACTGACTTCTGTCGAAATTGATTTGTGTGGAGGGAATTTAGATTGTGATCTCCACTGAGCATGGACTTGCGTGAATGATTAAATAATCTGTGTAAAGTGCAGCATAATATACATGCACTATATAAATAACTGTTAATAACTATGTATATAATGGATGATATTAATTATGTATTTTATTTTTACAGTACATAATCGCAGGAGCATTGACAATTGCAGCTGAGTGTAACCCCAACATCTGCTTGGTGAGTTTCCACTCTTCACTGGCCGGTTATAATGTTACGGTTAATGGTATAATCATAAACCAGTAGAACAAGATGGAGAGATCTTCACCTATAGCAGCCGCCTTTCCCATAGAGCTCGTTATGCTCACAGGTACTCGGATGCCCCCAGGTCTTATACTCAAAGTAGCACAGGTTTATGAACGTACTGTAGCGCAGAGGAGCGGGGTGCAGAATCAGGTGTGGTCAGAGACAGGCTGAGGTCTAGGTCCGAAGCAAGAACCTTGGTTAGAATCAGGCAAGGTGTCAGGGCTGGCAGCAAACGAGGAGTATCCAGAAACAAAGCAGGTCAGGGAAACAGGCAAGAATGAAATCCAATAAATAGGGCCAAGGGTCATACACGAGGAATCCAGGAGCTCTGCGGGAAAGGCGGCTGCTATAGGTCTCTTTCTCTTTGTTCCCTTCTCTCTGCTCCAAGATCGTTATAGCTTACCCTCATCAGAGACATATAAGTACTTGCAAGTTAGGCACTGGGTGATGACTGTTATGAGCCGCCGCGGCTCCGGGCACTGCCGCGACTCACTTCCCCGGCAGGCTCTGCGTACCGGCCGACGGCATGACGACCGGGATGTCATTTCCCCCGGGTCCCGGACATTGCCTAGGCAACGGTCTGGACGCTCTCAGTCAGTAGCGCTGCGTCCCGGCATCTAGGTAGCCGGGCGCAGGCGCACAATTGTTTTTGTTATAGCCCAGTTGGACTAAGTGCCTCTTGTTGTGCAGGACAGCTCCTATTGGCCCCTGTTCATTTATAAGGCAGGAAGGGACAAGCCCTCCCTGCCGGTTATAGTTCCTGCTTGCTCATACTAAGCCTGCTGTGTTCCTTTGTTCTCTGATTAGTTTTGATTCTGACTATTGTTACCGACCCTTGCCTTGTTTACTGACTACGATTGATTGCCTGTGCCCCCTGACCTATTGCCTGGACTCTTACGCTGCTGTTTTGCCTGTGACCTCTGACCTCGGCTTGTCTACTGGATACTCTGTCTGCTGCCGGCCTTCGACCCTTGCCTGGACTTCACTCCGCTGTGTGCTCCTATACTCTATCGCTGGGTTCTCCCCAGTCAGTGCACAACTCACGACCCTTTGTTGTCTGCGGCCAAGTCTGTCCCCACCACTAGGGGCTCCAGTGAACACCAGACTTCAGAGCAGAACTCTGGGTTTTGTGGTGCTGGCTGTTGGGGTTCCTAACAATGACTGTCTCTAAGACCCCTTACTCTCTCTTTTCGCTCCCTCCACCTGTTTCAGATAGACTGACAAAGGGTGCCAATGTAGGTAGAATAGCGTTCTGGTATAAATAACTCCTCTCCTTTATCCCTTCCACTAAAGCCCCAGCCCAAATTTGGTGGGAAGCAGATGTGAGCTTTAGCTTCACTCCGCACCAATGGGAGAAAATCTATGTTACTTCTCTTTGCATGTCAAAATGCATCAATCACACAGAGATACAGGTCAAACTCCTCAATCGGCTATATCTTACCCCAGACCGGCTACACAAAATCTTGCCAAACCAATCAAAATTCTGCTGGCGCCACTGTGCTCAGGTAGCTGATGTCTTCTGGATATGTCCAGTGCTTCAGCCACTGTGGGGCGAGGTATTTGCCCTGATCTCCACTGTTTTAAAAACCACCATTGCTCCAGACCCCGTCTTAGCTTTTCTTCATGCATACCCGACTTCCATTCCTAAACAAGACTGATATCTTTTG
This sequence comes from Mixophyes fleayi, assembly GCF_038048845.1. Taxonomy (NCBI): domain Eukaryota; kingdom Metazoa; phylum Chordata; class Amphibia; order Anura; family Limnodynastidae; genus Mixophyes; species Mixophyes fleayi. The sequence continues at coordinate 207,350,492 of NC_134407.1, read as the reverse complement.
GGGCACATATTGATAGCTGCTATAGCAACAATAGCCCAAAACTGGAAGTCCCCCACCGCCCCTACTATTACCCAAATCATTTCCAAGATTCAGTTCAGCTTTGAGATGGAAACAATAGACATGCCCTATTCCACAGTATCCAAAAGGAGTGAACAACATTAAAAGATGTATATCAACAGATTTTCACACAAATAATTAACACCAAAAATTAATATTTAAAATTAATAACTAAGAACAAGTAAGGAAGATAAACTCATAGGGACTAGCTGTATCGATGTTCCGTGTGGTTCGTTAAGTGACAGTTACAAAGGACATATTTATTTATGTGCATCACTGTTATATAATGTCAGAGCTGTCTCATCTTCTGAATATATGCATATGTTTAGAGCGAAGTAGATGAACTTACTACTTGCATTTTTAATTGACCATTATTAACTATTGAGTGTATATTTGAGAAACACTGTTGATATGAATAGCTATCATTGTCCTATATGAATTATATATATATTGATATAATATAAATTACAATATCCTGTTGCATTATTTAATCAATATCATGCCTTAATCTGATTAATGGGTAATTCTATTTCTAGTTGGCCCTCCAGATTTCACTGCTTCTTATGAAATTCATAGCATCCTTAGTCAAATTAGACAATAAGAAGCCAGGCTTACTAATATAATTTGCCCGTGACTCTGTTGCTTGTGCACACACAGTTACACTGCCTCTGTCCTTAGTTATAACACAGGCTTAGAATAAAACTGAGCAGTAAACTGCTCTGTGTCACCCCAGCATAACCAGTGAATATTTTTGTAGATTATCCATAGTTTTGGGAAAACACCCACTAACAGTACCAGAGCTTTCCTGCTGAATCCTGACTATTTGGGAGATACTGTATACTATGCATTTTAATAGTTGCTTTTCCCCTTATCTCTTTTCAGGTGAAAGGATCACTCTCCTTGAACATCATTAGCTCAGTTTTCAGCTTTATTGCATTCATCCTAAACTGCATTGATCTAGCAACAATTGAGAATATGGCATCTTACTATGGCGGCAACAACAATAACTACAATGAATACAATCAGCTAATTGTAAGTCTGTTTAAAATGTTTATATCTAACAAGCTAAGGAAAGGAACAACGTTATACTAGTTAATCGAATCCTTGAAAATGTTCATATTTGTGAATTACTTTACATGTGTATTATGTATATTTATGTTTCAACTAGAGATGTTCACTGACTCCCGTGTTCTGGTTTTAGTTTTGGTTTTGGATCTGGATTAACTTCGTGTTTTTGTTTTGGTTTTGGATCTGTATTTTTTAGAAAGATAACTAAAATATGCTAAAATCACATAATGTTGCTCGTTTTTTGTTCCTACATTGTTATTAACCTCAATAATATTAATTTCAAGTCATATGACACAGGTCACAATATTATGTTCATATACTTTCAAACAAAGACTGCAGCAGTTCTTGCCAGTGATAAGAAGCCATTGTCATGCCTGGGCATAAAACCAAAAAATCCACCTCTTATGTGTAGAATTATTTTAAGCAAATCCTCACAACACTTGTCTAGCCATTTGTAGCATTATAAAGCCACAGTCAGTAGAGATAGGGACCTTAACCATCTAGGATCCTCATCCATGTTACGCCATTTGAAGCAAGTTCATGGAAAGCTGTTGGGAAAATTTATGCTAATAAGAATAACAACAAGCAGTCCAACATCAGCTACCTCCCTTCTCTCATCTAGATCCCAGCACCAGCAATCTACACCCCCAACACCTTCATCATCAATATCCTCACAAGTGATTGAAGTTAGTCCTGCATCCAAGTTGCTAATGCGAGATGACTCCTCCACTATCCAGGACTCCTCAGAAGAATCCTTCAGCGAAGGGCTACTGCTGCTGCTCCTGCTGCTGGGGTGGATCTTCAATCCAGAAGCAGACCAAGAAGAATACCGCTAGTAGTTTGCAACAATTGACTGTTAAACAATCCTTAGCAAGTATGAAAGCTGTCACACAGTCGCAAAGCAGACGCCATGGCGACTGTCCTAGTGTTAGATCTGCGTCCAATATACACTATTAATGCAACTGGTTAAAGACAGTTAATTGAGGTCTTGTGTCCCTGTTACCAAATTTCATCACTACACCATATTACTATAAAAGCAATTCCTCACCTGTACCAGGAGGTTACAAAAAAGAAAATAATTGTGATAAAAAATGCCATTCTACCCACTGTACACTTAACCACAGATATGGGAACAAGCTGAACTGAGAAAACTAAAGATTATATGACTGTGACAGCCCACTCTGTTGGTATATCGCCTTCAGAAGCAAGAACGGCAGCAGCATCTAACAAACAATGCCAGATCTTTCAGAGACAGGCTACTCTGTGTATCATCTGCTTCACTAAGAGGCATACTGCCGACAACCTGTTTGTGGGCAGCACTGTGGCTTAGTGGTTAGCACTTCTGTCTCACAGCACTGGGGTCATGAGTCGGATTCCCAACCATGGCCTTATCTGTGTGGAGTTTGTATGTTCTCCCCGTGTTTGTGTGGGGTTCTTCTGGGTGCTCTGGTTTCCTCCCACACTCCAAAAACATACTGGTAGGTTAATTCGCTGCTATTAAATTGCCCTTAGTCTATCTCGATCTGTGTTCATGTATATGTTAGGGGATTTAGATTGAATGAGTTCTCTGTACAGTGCTGCGGAATTAGTGGCGCAATATAAATACATCGATGATGATGAAAAACATTGTCTTTAAAGACAAACCTTGTTTTGTGCTTTCAGTTGGTACCACCATAATAAAGTTTTTGCTATTTATATGTCCATGGTGACGGTGACGCCTCATTGGTTCTGTTCTGTATGGACTTGTAAGCAGCATGAATGTTTGCAGCTGTTGAGCATTCAACTACTTCATGCCTACACTTGATGCAGTGGCGGATCCAGGGGGGGGCGATCGGGGCGATCGCCCCCCCTAGCAGGGGCTTACTGCCGACAGCTGCACACTGTGCAGGTCCGTTCGGCAGTGACAGTGTGCTGCCCGGCTGCTCTGATTGTGTTTTAAACACAATCAGAGCAACAGGGCAGCACACTGTCACTGCCGAGCGGACCTGCACATACTGTGCAGCCGCCGGCAGCCTTAGAAATTAAAAAGGGGGCGAGGACTAAATCGCCCCCCCCCTAAAATCGCCCGGGGTATAGTAATAGTCTGGATCCGCCCCTGACTTGATATGCCTTAGATTCAAATCCCATTTAAGTTAGTGTCCCAAATAATGGCAGGGAGAAGAAACTGAATATTTCAGAGCCTCTGTCATCTATTTACAACACATCTCCCTTTCTATGTCCACTGCTATGCCAGATAATCTGTCAAAATGCAGGGATCTCCACCTTTCCTTGTCTTGATAAGAAAAGATGGTTTTATGTCAAAGGAGGAGAGAGGAATGGTTTTCATTCTACACCAAATGGGTAAAGAGTTGGAAGGAGATGATTTATTTATGTATTTTAATTATAACCCTAATCTCTTCCATCACAACATGTTTAAGGCAGTGATATCAACATTCCAAATTTTTATCTCCAAATTGCATTGTTTCATTACCTTAAACTAAAAGCTACAGAAATATTTGTGTAAGAGCTGCAGGGAAGATCACTTACCTCAAAGTAACTTGTCCAAATCTATTCAAATTTAGAGATTGTAATAATTCAAGAGAATAATGTAAAATATGAACAGTGTGAATAATGGTGAATAATGATAATGGTAAATTGTGGTCATATTCAATAATAATTTCCCCTGTCCCTGTGCTCTTATATGGGCAACATAAACCATACTAGGTACCATTGATTATAACTGAGCACAGGTTTCAGAACAAATAGTATCCTGTCTATCATGGGTCAGGACATCACAGGTAATACATGTGTGAATCTAAACTCCGCCTTATAATTGTCACATGGATTATAGCTCAGCCAATAAGTATCTTCATGATGTACATATTCAAATATTGTCTCTTTTGATTTTGTGTTCACAGGCGACTGCAATTGGTCTTCATTCTATTCTCATTGTGATAAATCTGCTTCTGTTCTCTGTGTCCCTTTCTGTCTCCATTTTCGGATGCCGTTCCCTATCACGGGTAGTACCAAATGCTCCCCAGGTAAGAGAAGAATGGATGTTAGCACAAAGAAGAGTGAATGTTCGAAGGAGTTTATAGTGGATATGTGTTTAAATCTAACATAACGGGTGCTATCCTAGAAAGAAAAAAGATATAAGAAGTTATTGTGAAATGAGCAGCACTTTAATCACAAATAATAGCAGAAAGCTTAATAAAGTATAATATATTATAAATTAGGTCAAGTGTGAGTGGAGAACCCTTTATGCATAAGGTCTACTTACTTTAGATACTAGGAGCTAGGGTGGCTGCACCTCATTTTCATGTTGTTTTTAAAATATAAAATGTGATGTTAAAGCCTGGAAGTGGAAAGCTGCAATGTAAGAAGAAGGCATGTCAAATATTATTTAAAGGAGGAAAACAAGTTATTTTAAAATATATTTTTAATTAAAATGAAATATTTAATCTTTATTACATTTTACGCTTACGTATGTTTTAGTGTCTTTTTTTTATCTCTGCTTTCAGGTGCTTGTGATGCAGAATGATGCTGTGGTTCACATGAACCCTTCCACAGCTCCAACAGCATTTACATTTCCTCCACCACAACAACCACCACCGTATATGCAACCCAACAAGCCACAGCCATACCAATAGCATAATTACTTTACCTCTTGTAAAGTGCGCCTGTCAAAATATCTCAATAATAAAAACAGGCGTAACTAATTTAGCACTTTCAAGGGTAGAACTTGCACTTACCTTCTATGCTAAAAATATGCTTACAAAACACACAGTTCCAACTTATATTTAACTCTAAACAAAATTGCATCTCATTTGGGCATGGTGATATTGTGTAGTTGTGCAGATGCAGATGCACAGAGAACCAAATTTTAAGTTACGTGCCAAAATTACACGGTGCAACTGCATCCAACCATGAACCTCCTTGTTACTGTGCAACAATTGTGTTTGACACTGTTATGTCTAGTAAAGAATAAAATCCATATCTATGTTTTACTGCTGGCGAACCAGTTCATAAAGGTCGCAATAAAAAAAAACAGAATGCTGAACAAAATTGTCTCACGCAAGATGTTGTTCTCTACAGTTAAGTTTCTTATGAATTGAAGATGCAAGTATTGATTATATTATTTTTGAAAGAATAGGCATTGGCAATTACCAGTTAAACAAATAGGACAACAAAATTAGCATCCAGCACACCTTGTTCTAAAGTTTAAACACTAAAAATTCCGCAAGACATTACTACAAGATGGAAGTGTGTCTTTATTGGTCTTTGTTATGCTAGTAAGGATGAACAGCACACCTTAATATTATGGTCCTGGATGTAACCAATTTTAGAATGATAGAATAAGTATATCACTAATGATAACTCTACAATCTGTTTCTTAGATACTTGTGCATTTCTTTAGAATTGTTCTCTTTCATGACCGTTTCTCCACCAGTGATCTGGAACCCTATAATGCTGGACCTCGTGGTTGTTACTAAACCACTGGATGCTTCTTACAATATATCAAAACGTTTCAAGGAATATTTGGAACAGTGCAATACGCTGAAGATAGATTTGCTAATTATTTTCAAAAATGTAAATTGATTGGTCTGCAATAAAAGACTTAGGGGTATATTTACTAAACTGCGGGGTTGAAAAAGTGGGGATGTTGCCTACAGCAACCCATCAGATTCCAGCTTTCATTTATTTAGTACTTTCTACAAAATGACAGCTAGGATCTGATTGGTTGCTATAGGCAACATCCCCACTTTTTCAAACCCGCAGCTTAGTAAATCTAACCCTTAAGACTCTTACAGCTGATGTAAGTGGAAAATGAACTACTTAAACTCATAACATAGCCAGAAATAAGCTGGTCATGAGAGGCAGCAAGTATAATAATGGACAATATTGGTGTGTTTTAATTGATTTGAGGTCCTGTTTATACAGAGGAGTTGTGACCAGTGTACAATACAGATCCCAGGCCCACTGTTCCCTGGTGGCTAGTGGTATTATTATTATTATTATTATTATTAATAATAATATATTATATTATTTGATTTGGATGGTCCCACAAGTTAGTGGGGTAAACAGAGCATACATAAAACAGGAATACACAAGGTATTCAAAATAAATCAAAGAGTAGGGAGGGGCCTGCTTGTGACAGCTTACAATCTTTTGGGAAAAAAAGAAAATAAGTTAGTTTAAGGGATCTATCATTTATTGATGTTTTTTGGGATATGTTGTAAAGTTTAAAGTAATAAGTATGAAATGCTGCTGTTATTTCAGTCGAAGAGGTGTATAGTTTTCCTGTGTCATTTCTAATATGTGGAATGTACAGTTGAGATCTTTGTTTTCTTAAGACTCTTGCCAGAAATTTACCTGGTTTATCCCCCATTGGTAATATCTATTGTGAAGGTCTAATTTTATATTATCTGACAGTAAATTGTTCAGTTTTGTTCTCATCTCCGCTAGTTCAGTAAGGATGGTTTGATCTAAGGAGATTTTATGTCTTGTTTCGAGAGATTTAGTTTTTAGTAGAAGGTCGTCTTATTGAGCAATCTTCTGTTGTTTCATATATGTGCCTAGTTTTCCTCTGATAACACATTTATGAGCTTCCCATACTGAGATTTTAGATATATCAGGGAATCGTTAAATTGCATGTATTCATCAAGTGGGATTTACAGTGGGTGTCTTGAAGTAATAGTTCATTTAGTTTCCAGGGGAATGATCTGTGACCTGGTCGAGGTATAGAAAGGGATGGAAACACTGGGGCATGATCAGACAAGGTGAATTGGCCTATGGTAACACATTTGATCATGTGTATATGTCTGTGGGATAAAAAAAAGTAATCTATTCATATATAGACTCCGTGTGAATGGGGGAAAAAAGTGTAATCACGATCTGTAGGATGTTTGAGTCTCCAGGTATCGACCAGCCAATGTTTGTGCATGTTACGTCTTTTTTTGTGATATAGTTTGTCCAAATGCCCTGCTCTCTCGGAGGATGCATCCAATGCAGGGAGCAGAGTCCAATTGAGGGCTCCACCTAGGACTAGTATTCCTTCACGTAGGGAGTCTACTTGTTCCAGGATGCTTTCTAGGAAAGCAGGTTGGTTATGATTAGGCGCATAAATATTCACAAAGATAAAGGTTTAGTGAAAAATCTTGCATTTCACCAATAGCCCTCTGCCTGCTAAAAATGTATGGTTTGTCTCATCTTGTATCTGTAGTCATTTAGAAAAAACTGTGGCTTCTCCCAATGTTTTGTTATCTTTTTTATTGCATATAAACGTATGGGGATAAGAGTGATTATTAAAGGAGGGTGCTGATCCTTGTTTAAAATGAGTTTCTTGCAAGAAGTTTTTATCTATTTTATCAGATAGGAGATCTTTTAATAATCTGGACCTATTTTCTGGAATATTGAGGCACTTAACATTAAGGGTTAAGTGTATCTAGCATTAATAGCATATTCTGAGTAGAAATTGAAATATGCCCAATAGATTTTGCAGTGTAAAAGCAATATAGCACGGCTAGGGATGCAGGAAAAGATGGAGATTAGGAATAATGGGAAAGAAAGGAGGGTTGGGGTATTTGTTAAGCTTTCAAGTTAATAAGAAATATCAATAAATTAAGGGTACAGATAGAAGTTTCAAGGTTCATCATAGATAGAATTGATTGTCCTAAAGAAATCAAGTGATTTCTTGGTTTGTTATATATTCAGGCTTTTTAGGATTTCTTTTGGGTCTGCCAATTTGTTGGAATCTATTTTCTGCAGAGGGTAGGGAAGATGGGATTAATTGTGAATAGGATACTTGCCATTCCTGAAGCGGAATTACTTGAATGTTCAAGGTGGAGCAAAAGGTGGAGATATCTGATGGTTCTCATAAGGTTGTTGCTATCCCTTCGTAAGTTACTTGCAGTTGAAATGGGAAACCCTAGCGGTATTTTATATTTATATTTGCCTAGACAAAGCTGTCAGCGAAACGCGTGTTCCTGATAAGAGAAAAGATTAGTCCCTCTGGTCCACAGCCAATATATTTAGATGACAAGCAGCAGGCTGCACATATTGAAACTATATGCTGAATTGATGTTCCCCTGTCCACAGTAAGATCACACTAGGAGGTAATTAGCAAATCACTCCCTGTCACAATTAGGAGTTCAAATACCATTAGACAACAGACAGTAATTTATGTGGGTTTAGATAATGTGCTGAACTTGTGTTCCTCTACTTGTAGTGGGATCGGTTTATCAGGAGAAAGCCAGTGTATTATTCCTTGTCACATTTGGAAGATTATATACTACTATTAAAGGGCAGGCAAGAATCTGTGTACGCTAAGCTCATGTATTGAATCAGTGGTCTCTTATCTATAGTGAGATTGGCTCTACTAAGAGAAGACACCTTATCACGCCCAGTCTTATTGAGGAGTCTAGATGATGTAAACTCCTTAAATTGTAGCTGAAAGACAATGAGTTATATGTGCTGATTCCACCCGATGATACATGTTTCCCTGCCCTGAGTAAAATCTGTGTGTTCAGAAGACAGTTTATTAATTACCTTCTAGTGCATTCAGGAATAACTCCATATAATCTTGGTACAAATATAAATAAGGACCAGAAAGTGAATTTGCAACACATGATCTTTCTGGGCAGTGATCCAACAGAAGGATTAAGAGTAGATACAAATGCACAAAAACAACACTCATTTGTAACTATAGAGCGACATTTGCGCTGTAATAATTAGCACTAAGAAGGGTTCATTATAGAATTGAGATTATACTCCTAAAGATAAAGTCTACATTTAAAATTTTAAATACGCTAATCTATTAATCAGAATACAAAATCCTCAACTAAATCAGATAGACATTTGAAGGGTATCCAGTCATATGTTAAGCACAATGTTTTTTCACAAGCACAGTATTTCCACTTTTATATTTTGCTGTATTTTATTACTATGGTCTTAAATAAGAATAAATAAAAAAAAATATTTTAAACAATCAAGATGTTTCAAATCCAAGTAACCATTTTATAAAGGATCTTGTTATTGCACCATTTCTGAACTAACTTCTTTTCTCTGCAATAGCGAACAATGTCACGTTAGTGGGTGCACCGCACGTTTAATAAAATAATCATTTTCTAAATATTGTGGGTATTCAAACTCCAAATGATTGGTGCGACAATAAGCGCCCCTTTTTTTGTAATCTAAGAGGAATGGGCAGAGCTGAGACAAGTGGAGCAAGTGTGACTCAGAGTGGATATAGGGACAGCGGCAACGGTATGATAGGTTGTAGTAAAGAAATGTGTTTTCAGGGCATATTTCAAGATATGAAGGCTGGGGGAGTGTGAGATCAGTCATGGTAAGGAATTCAAGCCTTATAGGTGGAAGTCAGTGGTGGGCTGGCCCTGGGGCAGGGGGGCTTTGGCCCCCCGGGCCGCTCGGTCAGGCCGCTATTAGGGCCAGGGGGTAGGCCGACCGGCCGCCCCCCGGCTGCAAAATACAATTCTTTCCCCCGCGGACGCATCTGATGACATCAGATGCGGCCGCGTCAGTGCACAGGCGGCCGCATCACATGACAGGGGATGCGGCCACATCATCAATGACGCAGCCGCATCCCTTTTCATGAGATGCGGCCGCCTGTGTGCCCCCCGGCCACGCCTCTCCCAGTCCGCGTCTGGTGGAAGTGAAATGTAGTTAGAGAAGACAAGGCACAAGACAGGAGCAGATCTAAGAGGACATGTATACCAAGATGAAGTTTGAGATGCATGAAGGGATAGCTTTAGGACTTTGAAGGTGAGTCTGGTTTATATGGTTTGGATTCTGGAAGATATGGGGTTGAGATTTGATGAGTGGTGCAGCAAAGGTAAGACAAAGGAAGATCAGTCTTGCTTGACATGAAGTGGGGATGGATGGGTTATGGGAATGCCAGATAGGAGGCAGTTGCAAAAATCAAGGTGGGAGATAAGACAATGGATAATAGTTTTGGGTGCATCTTGGATAGAACATTGTTGTATTCAAGTTCTGCAAAAGAGACTTCATGAAAAGCAAAGCAGAGGGTGGAGTCCATGGTTACACTGAGCACATAGAGGAAGGGTTCCAACAGTAATTGTAAGCAACAGTATTTCACGTCGAAATATCAAAAATATATTACACATTTGTATGTTTATTTATGTAGCTAACATAACACTGTACACTTTCAGATACAAATATTTATCATACTGGAATATCAATGTATCCTACACAAAGCAATGCATCACACAAAGTGCATAACATTGCACATTAGATGCATAAGGCTTCTGTGACTCCTTTTAGTTCAATGCACTTGGATAAAAAATAAATTGTATTACTCTATATTGTAGATACTGGAGAATGAGGGAACCTGGAGGTTTATCATATTCGGTCCATAACACTGCACCAGTAGATGCACAAGCAGTGATGCTGGATAAATGGAACATAACACTGCTTAGATCCATTCAGTACAAACTCATTTAGCTAAGGGTTCCGAAAGGAGAATTTGTGTTTGTCTCTTATAGTTTTTATATTATTTCATTTTGGATTATGTTGTGGATGAAGATTCCTTATGGACTTCTTCAAGAAGAAGATACCCTTTGGATTTAGGTGTTGAATAAAATGCATAACAATGGCTTGTTGGAATTTTTATTTCAATTAAACTGCTTTGGAAGTCAGTGTGTGGTTTTTTTTATATTTAGGTTTGTTGAACAATATATTCCAGCAGGCCCTGGCTGTGTTATGATCTGCCTTGTTTCTTTGTGTGCATTTTTGTTATGATCTGCCCTGTTTCTTTGTGTGCATTTTACCCTGTGTTATGATTTGCCTTGTTACCCTGTGTGCACATATCTGTGATTCTCCAGAGGAGCTGCTGTCCGGCCATTCCTCTATCAGGGGTTAACTAGCAATGCTAATTAATTATCCTCACCTGTCTGTGGCCTATAAATGCCTGCTTATCCCTGAATCCTTTGCTGGTCATTGATGTTCCTAGCCTGCTCATGTGTCTCTCTGTTCCTGGATTACCTGCATGTTTCTGGCTGCTACTACAAACTGGTTTCAGTTAAGTCATCTGCTGCATTTCTTTATTATTTACTGCTTGTTTGCCAAGATCTGGAAATCCATTGTTCCATTCAGCCTGAACTGTTACTGTTTATTTTGCCTTACCTGGATTACACTTTTCTGCAATAAACAGTTTAAAACGTTTATATCATGTGTCTGGCTCCATGGCTGTAATTAAGTAAGTGGTTTTGAATAGAACCCTAACAGGCTGCCACTGCATGCTTGCACTTGTAGTTCTACTCCAAACAGCATGCCCAAACAGTTAATGGCTGCTAGTGTTTGCTGGGACATTTAGTTACACATATTTAAGCAATGTTTAACTATCTTTTATACCTTATGATGTGGAACATTGCTTCCTCTAGGGAATTCAGCCCTGTGTTGACTAAGCTGTGGCTTACGCACATTATGATGGGGAAACACCACACTGTGGGTCTCCCTGTAATTGTGTGGCCAAGCATCCTTGCAAAGCCTGGTGCCGGTGCTTCCTTTCTCACCACGGTCTTTGTCCCCCTACATTAACGGTGACAAGCCTAGGCTATAAGCACTAGTGTTGACTATTCATTTAGAGGGGTGGGGACACACTGTCACATTTATTTATTTTAAACAGGCAACTGACTTTTATGAATTAATGAACTTGGCAATATAAACTCCTTAGTGTTTCAATAGGAAATCCTACACTACGACATGTGATGGCATACAAAAAAAAACTTGGCAGCACGATGCAATGTGTTTCCATGAAGCACCACAGTATTTTACATTAATGACAATGTGATGTGCCAGCTATCAATGTAATGCTTGCTAAAATTATATTTTTTGTTTCCACTTAGCACATTCATTATCACAAATTTTGAATAGCTGCGCAAACTGCTAATTTAATGATATGACATATTATCCACATAGTGTTGACATTAACCACACACTGTTACTAGTAGAAAATGTAACATGTATCACTAACTTGCATTTATTTACAATATGTAAATGTTTGGATGTATGGTATGAGGGGTGTATAATGTATAAAGGCCAATGGAAGATACGTTTTCATTTGAATCTGGGTGGAAGTACTGTTTGCCTAAATAGTGTTTTCCATACCTAGACACAAACAACAGTCTGCAGGATACGCACATGTGTAAGTACAATAAAAATTAACATAAGAATGCATAAAACCTTTATTTTATAAGAAATTAAAATAACAACTCTTAACAATATAGTCACTATTTTTTTTAAAAAATATTTTGTTTTACATTTTTTGCATAAATAAAGATTAATACAATGCATACTGTATATAACATGTGTTTATATCTTAATTGCATGCAGTTGTTCTGTGATGGCTACTAGCACACATACTTGTAAATTTTAATTCAAAGACTAGGATGTGTCCCTCATCACTATCAGTCAGCATTTGCACCTGACCTGTAGTGGGCATAAAAGTTACGGCTGAAAACAAGCGTACTTATGACAAGCAGAAGACCTAAATCGGCCGCATAATGTATTGGAGCCCCCTTACTATACATGGCCTACGTTAGTCCACCACTTCTCTCCCTTCCCTCCCCTGTGACGTCTCAAGTCATGGGCAGTTGTAAGTGCTAGTTGTGTGCGGACAAGAATTGTATGCAATAATAGCATACTGGACCGCTTTACCATGTCTGCATGCTGTTATGCATTGTGTTGCTGTCACATGATTAGCTGATTAGATATTTGCTTTAATGAGCAAATTAATAAGGTACAGGTGTACCTTAAAATTAGCCACTGGGTGTGTATACTAACTGAACCCACAATTGTTTGCATTCAATTGTATTGCACAGGATTGTGCTTAATGTTTAATACCGTTCATATGCGCAATTACTGCCCGACCCTATTCCTACATCATTTGTTCCCTTTATGTTTTATAATTAATAAATGTGAAACCATATCTTGTCACCAGGTTACACATTTGAGCTTATCTGTAACTAGCAAGCCATGCAGAGGCTTTCTGAGTCAACCCATGCTAGATGATGTCCTCTTCAATTACCTGTCTGAGCCCAGAGATACAAATCCAGGTGGAGGTATACAGCAATCCCATTTAATGAGTGAAGTTTTGATTCATATTTCACACCCTTGGGACACACCTTCCCAGGGACTACATGCCTTGAAAATGTAACTTATATTATGGGTAGATATTTGTTTTTATATAACCTGTACAATTATCGGGTACATTATTGTAAACAAAAGGTCCAGGGTCCTGGTGAATATCTGGTGAGCTTTGGTCCACTTTTCATTGATTGATTGATTGCCTGAGAGTTTTAGGAATGATATTATTCAGCACAAACTACTTCATACTTGCCCACAGTCACTGCTTCAATTAGCTTAATTGTAAGGATAGATAGGTTCCCTTTAAATGTTGTGTTATATACACAGTTGAAGAGCTGATGCATACATTAGACCAGTGTTGGCTAACCTGTGACACTCCAGGTATTGTGAAACTACAACTCCCAGCATGCTTTGCCAATATATAGCAGCTTATTGCTGGAAGGGTATGCTGGGACTTGTAGTTTCACAACACCTGGAGTGTCACAGGTTAGCCAACACTGCATTAGACCAAGGACACAAGGCAAACACAGAATATCACTCTTCTGCTACATGCACAGACCAAAGGACAAAGAAGTTTGAAGGTTCTCACCCAAACAATGATAGTTCATTTAAGCCTTATTGTTACAGTAACCTGGTGTAGGGGATGTGTATCCTGGTCTGTCTCAGGGCAAAAGCTTTAATTGTGAAGAGAGAAAACTGCTCAGCACCTGCTGGACCTGCCTGTGAGTACAAGGATGATGCGGTGTGACTGCAGCTGTCACGTAAGCAGTGACCAAGATGATGTATCATCTGATTATAAGTAATCTAGGGCCCGATTCATCAAGCTACGCAAATGCATCCGTATTTGCGTTGCATACTTTGAGTGATGCAGACACTTACGCGAGAGAAATAAGAACCTCAAACTCCAAAAACACACCGAATTGTGGTCTTCTACACTTAAGGGACAGAAATAAGAATCGCACACTCAAAAAAACACACCCACCTGCGGATCTTTAAACAAGGTACAAGCACAAGCGACAGATCACAAGCAATTGACGTGAACCTAAGAAATGTATACGTCACGTCCAATGTGGGAGGTCCGAACAGTTTGTTTACACATAACACAACACAATGCCTGTGGCTTATTTTCACAGGATAGCTCTTTACTGATTAATCAGTGGCAAATAACAATGATGTGGTACACTGTGAACGATGTTTTTCGTTTGCTATTAATTAGAGTAATACACACTTTTAACTAAAACACACATTGCTGAAGGCCTTTCTGTGTTTTGGATTTCAAGTCGCCATATAGTACGCAAAATGCATGGCTACATTAAAAGCACATAAATAATGAATCTATAAAAATGTATGTTGTACTATAAATAAAAATAATAAACCCACAATAAAGACAGTAAACACCCTTATGATACCATATATATTTATTAAAAATAATAAATACCCTATACTTACCAATGAAGTTTTCATCTGTTGTCAAGCATCTTTCAATCCAAAAATGGCTGTAAGCAAAGTCCAAAATAAATTTGTATCCAAAGTCTGGCTTGCACCTGTCCCAAAGTAATTTGTACTTCCAAATCTCCATGCTTGAAAATGTCCAAAATAAATTTGTATTTCCAAAAGTCCTGCTTGAAATCTGTTCACATCTTCTGCCCAGAGGGGACCCATTGTTGCTTGAAGTCTTCAGTTCTTCGCCCAGGGGGGGCCCATATTTGTAAGATCTACAAATCTTTGGCTTGATTGAAGAAAAATAAAAAAAGGAAGGAGCAGCCGCAAACAGCTCCAGAAAAATTGTTTTTTCACACTGGGTAATATGGGACACCCCAAAGCACTTGTAGTGCAAAATATTCAGTAGATAGTGCTGCTAGATATGACTTTTTGCAGCCTGAAAAATTATTCTTTCACACTGGGGAATATGAGACACCCCAAAGCACTTGTAGTGCAAAATATTCAATAGATAGTGCTGCTAGATAAGACTTTCTGCAGCCAGAAAATTGTGGTTTCACACTGGGGAATATGGGCCACCCCACAGCACTTGTAGTGCAAAATATAAAAAAAAAATGCCTCCACTATCCTCCTTTTCCTGCTCTAACAATTGCTAGCAGAATTTCAAAAATAGTTGAATAAGGTATAAAATAATTGCTCTGTCCCTGCTCTAATACAGCCTGTGACCTAACCCTGCACTCTCCCTCTGTCAAATAGCGATGAATTGCTGTGGAGGCGGGTATTTATGCATTTCAAATATCGTGAGAACCAAGCTCTGAGATCCGACGACGTCACAATGACGTTTTCCCGAATGGGCGGGAGAGTACCGAGCCTGCTCGGCTCGGTACTCGGATAGCTGAAGTTCGGGCGGGTTCGAAACACGGGAAACCGAGCCCGTCCATCTCTACATAAGATAGACATTATAGGCAAAAGAAAAATTAAACTCAATGACAATGGAAGGCTTAGTGGTTAGCACTTCTGCCACACAGCACTGGGGTAATGAGTTTGATTCCCTACCATGGCCTTATCTGTTTGTGTGTTCTTCCTGTGTTTGCATAGGTCCAAAAACATACTAGTATGTAAATTGGCTGCTATTAAATTGACCTTGGAACTGTTCTGTATGCTAGGGAATTTAGACTGTAAGCTCCAATGGGGCAATGACTGATGTGAGTTCTCTGTACAGTGCTGCAAAATTAGTGGCGCTATAGAAATGGCTGATGGTGAATGCATGT
Source organism: Mixophyes fleayi (assembly GCF_038048845.1). Taxonomy (NCBI): domain Eukaryota; kingdom Metazoa; phylum Chordata; class Amphibia; order Anura; family Limnodynastidae; genus Mixophyes; species Mixophyes fleayi. The sequence goes on along the minus strand of NC_134407.1, from coordinate 207,334,554 downwards.
AATGGACAGGGCAAGCTTGTTTTATGTTGACCACCCATTTAATATTGGGGTAGGTAACATGCTTAGCCATGAGTAGTAGCAAGATTTCCAAAACTGTTTTTTCATCTGGATACTTGCCTGGGTGTGAATTGTGTTCATACTAGGAAAGGGCGTGGGTATGAAGATAGTCCTGTAAGTGCTGACCTTGTGTGAAAGGCATTGCTGGTAATGACAGACACACTCCCCTCTGGTTAGCGAGGGCAAATAGCCTATAGGCACCCCGGTATTGTGTGATATACAAAACAGAACACAAAACGTATGCATACATTTCATTTCTGAAAACAATTTTCAAACACATTTTGGACAATTTAAGAGCTTTATAAGCAATAATTATTTACTAAGAATAATAATAATAATAAGCACAATTATAGACAATGAGCTACAAGTAGAGATGAGAAAATCTGTTGCAATTTAAGTTGTAGGATTCATGATATTGGTCAATTAACAGATGTTTTATTCCTAGATGCATTTTGCTGTTTAGCTCCACTTCAAGAATATTGATAGTAATTTTACTAAGTAGCATTGTACAAGTTGTTTTACTCAGCATTTCTCAGCATTCTGATTTTTTTTTTTATTGTGATCTCCGTGAACTGATTCACCGCCTGTAAAGTATTCGGATTTGCCAAAACATTTCAATCACCTCTAGCTCAAGGAAGATGTTTAGAAAGTCTCTGTCTGTTGAAATTACGGTGGGTTGGGTTTTCTACAGCGACCCAAGCTCCACGGACTTCTGTCTGTAGTGACTGGTCAAGAGATTAGCATAGGGGTGGCCAACTAGTCAAAGACCAAGAGCCAAAAAATATCTATAGGTACTGCAAAGAGCCAACTTTATCCTTTATATGTCTGTGCATATACATATACCCAGTATAAATATGCACATACATACCGTACACACATACATTAAAAATAACATAATTTACAATAACTTGTTAAGCAAAAAAACAACTATCCAACACATTGCCAAAATGTTCAGAGAAATCATAAATCCCTCAACACATACCACTAGATCTCACCACATGCCCCTTAAATGCCATCAAACCTCCTCATTTGCCATCATATCTACCCAAATTCTCCATACATGCCATCAGACCTCCCCACATGCTTATTAACTTACCCACATGCCACTAGATATACCAAAATTCCCCATATATACCATCAGACTTTCCCACATGCCTACAGACCTACACACATTCCATCATATCTCCCCAGGGGCAAACGCAGGATTTGAGGAGGGGGGTTTTCTTGGCACACCACCAGTGGGCATGACCAGCATGCATGGGTGCGTGGCTATAATTTTACAGTGCTAGGTAGCTCTCCAACTCTTCCAATCCCCCTTTAAATACACGAGCAATGCTGCATGCACTACTGTTAGGTGTATGCAGCTCCCCCTTCATGAGCAGAGCAGTGTGAAGTGGGACCTACCTCCCAACTGTCCCTGTAGTCGGGACAAAGTCCTGACTGAGTCGGTCAATTCCCAAACTCAGGACTGTCCCACTAGAATCAGTACAGTTGTCAGACTGTCCTGCTCTCTCCTACCTGTTCTTCCTGCTTTCAATACTTGTTGCTGCTGTTCGTGTACTAAGCTCAGTTGTGCTTGTCTGGATCCTGGAATATTGGGTCCCTGTTTGGAAATAGAATAGGTACATGAGATATAGAAATACCAGCAATAAGTGAACACAGTAGGCCTCCCTGCCTCTATGTCTGACATTAAATCAAAACAACTCATGTTTTATTATTAGCGTCCCTTTCTTATAACCAGCCCGACTGTAAAATAATTTTATTCACCATTAATAAAAAGACCTATTTCCCCCAAACAATCCCAACATTAATTGTAATCATATTTATTAAAAAAAACTATTGCCTACTATACATTAAATAACTTGCATTCACTTTTAAGAAATAGCAATCCTTTTTCCAAAACTCTGCCACACATTTAATTAATAGTGCCCAAACCACCCCAACATTAAATGAATCATCCTACCCTACATTAATAAGTCTGCACCAACCCCACTATTAAATTTAATTTCCCCACCATAACCCCATAAACAAAATAAAACCCATTAATTAGACACCACCTACCTCACACATTACATTGCCACAAGCCCCCTGTGCCATCACACACACACTACATTGCCACAAGCCCCCTGTGCCATCACACACACACTACATTGCCACAAGCGCCTTGTGCCATCAGACACACATTACATTGCTACAAGCTCCCTTGTCAAAACACACACACACACACACACACGAGCACCTCTCACTTACCTTTAAGTGAACCTCTGCTGCATTGCTCCTCACTGCTCAGACAGGAAGTGAAGTGGCACTTACTGTCTGAGGCCAATCAGCCTCACGATTGGTTGCCTGTTGCTGCCACTGCTGCCCGCTCGCGGCACCCCCACCGCGCTCCCCCCACTTCCTCCACCTGCACTGGGTGGGGAGGAAAAAAAAAACAGTTAGACACACCAGGCAGGACAGGGGCTTCCAAAGACTAGGAAACCCCCCTCTGCATGCGCCCCTGCTTCCCAAATGCCATCACATCTCCTTACATGCCCATCAGCTACTTCATATGCCATCAGATCTCACTTGCATGCACAGAGGAAGGAGAATGAGCACAATACACTCTCTCCTCCTCCTTCCCTGATTGGATTGTCTGTGACACTGTGGCCTCTCTGCATTGCTCAGAGGAATTAATAAGACACAGCGCCTCTTGGTCTGACAGCTCATATTTTCCAATCTACCCTTGTCAGCGCCTGGTCAACTATACTTTGTTGATGCTCCTGGTCAGGAGCCACATTTCAAAGCTCAAAGAGCCACATGCAGTTCTAGAGCCACAGGTTAGCCACCCCTGGTTTACCAGGATTAATCAATGCTTGATTATGCTCTTTTTCTTTTCATTATAGGAGTGGATGGGGCGGCTGAATGTTGAACTTGTTACGAGCCGCGGCGGTGCCTGAGCCACTGAGGCTGGTAACAATTTTAACATTTAATCACCCCCTCCACTCCTATAATAAAAAGAAAAAGAGCTCCGGCCCCACAAACGGTCGGGATGCTCCTCTATCACCGCCGCGATTCGGTCAGCCGGGCACGTGCGCTAATGCATGAGTCATTCATTCCCATGTGGGGAATGATTATTATTCCATGCCCCTCTAATGTCATTGGTCCTTCCTGGTATATTAGGCAAGGGGGGGCTTAGCCTCCCTGCTGGTTATAGTTCTCTGCTTCAGTGTACTTACCTGCTCCCTTTCTCTGCTCCTCTGATCCTAGCTATTTGATTAATTCTTCTGTGTGTGACCCTTGGCTTGCCTCCTGGAGTCTGTTGGATTGCTTATTACCCTGATCTCTGCCTGTTACCTGGATATGCTGTTTTGCTGCCAGTCCTGACCTCTGCCTGGACCTAACTACCGCTGCCTGCTGTAATCCTTTTGACCTTGGGCTGTTTTCGGATTTCGCTGCTGCTACCACCTGGCCCTCGTCTGCGCTACGGTAATATTATAAACTTGCACTACTCTGAGTTTAAATCCTAGGGACATACGAGTACCTGTGAGCATGCTCAGCTCTAGAGGGAAGCTGGCTGCTATAGGTGAAGACTTCTTCTGCCTGTTCTACGAGTTTATGATATTTGCCGTCAGCTCTAACAGAAATGCTATCTTTTCTACAATAACCTGCTTCTATGTTTCTATAGGTGGATTGACGTCATGGCGTATAAAATGTTTTATGTAGAATTTAGGCCCCTCTCTAGCTTTTACTAAATTGATGGCAGAATTTAGACTCTACACCATCTGGAGGGTTTTAGCTTCGGCAGAAAGGGATTATACTTACTATTTGATTGTTCATAATTCTTATTCACGTACTGACCTTATTTTGACAGACAAATGGTCCCTTCAAAATGGGTGGTGACTCTTATGGTTCGGGTTAAACCCCTTATGTTACATGATTGGTGGGGATTTTTTTTATATATTTTTCATTCACCCCTTTTTTTTTTTTTCTCTCACTTCCTTTCTTTTTGCTTATTTTTACGAAATGGGTTTTATTCTGTTTGTCAATGGATGTACATTTAATAAATGTGGGTGTAATGTCTTTTTGCATATGTTGATAATGGAGTATTTATCTGAGACCGTATGGCTAAATTTCTATCTATGAATGTTAGTGGCTTGAATGCCCCCAATAAGCATTGAATGGCTCCTTCTTCTTTCCATCAGCATACAGCAGACATGGTAGCGGTTCAGGAGACCAATTTTACTGCAAGTGCCCCCCTATGTTTAGGGATAACTGAATCCCAGTCTAACATAAAAATCCCAGTCTGTTATACAGCTATCCTGCACTTATATTTGAAATTAATCCAGTTTAAGCAACCGCCAATCTGTTTCAATTGTGATAATCCCCCCAGACCCAATATTGCAGTCCTATTTTTACCCTATATGCACAACTATCCTTCATTTTAATTAACAGTCGTATCCCTGGATACACTTTTCTGCTAAAAATGTATTTGTCTAACCCTTTCTTAAACATATCTACTGAATCTGCCATCACAACCTTCCCTGGCAATGAATTTATTATCTTGACTGCCCTTACTGTAAAGAACCCCTTCTTTTGCTGGTTGTGAAATTTCCTATCCTCTAACCTTAGGGGGTGACTGCGTGTCCTGTGTATAGTGGCTTTGTATGCATCTAATTAAAGACAGATTCCCTTTCATAGAAACACCTTTTGGGAAATTGATAAATATAAACAAGGGCGTATAATAGTTTCAAGTGATTTCAATATTGTTGCTGACCCAAAGATGGATCCCTGTGTCCTTCAGAAGCAATGGGCCCCTCTCTAGCTTTTAATAAATGATGGTGATGTTTGGACAATGTCTGGAAGGTTTTCGCTCCAGCAGGAAGGGATTATACTTACTACTTGACTAGTACTTATTCATGTATTGACCTTATTTTGATAGTTAAATGGTCACTACAACATACACTTTTTGCTCGCATCCTCCCTTGGTCTAACCACACTCCGCTTATATGGATTTGGAAAATTTCATATGTAACAGTCCCCCCCCCCCCCCAGGTTCGTTGAGGCTGTCATCTCATCTGTTTACTTATCCCAAGGCTAAACAAACTTTGGAGAATGCTATAGAGGGGTTTATCTCTATTAAGAATCCAGCAGACACATTGATTTTTAACTATTAATGTGCCCTTAAGGCAGCTATTCTAGGCATAGCTATTCAGAGTGGGGCATATCTTAAGAGAACAAAGTTACTTTGTCAACAGGAATAAGAGAGGAAACTTGCCTCATTAAAGGCAATTAACAAAATGAGGCCTTCTCACAGTGTGAAAATAGAAATTTATCATATAAGGTCTAAATGACAAAAATTACTGATGGCGTCCACTCAGCGTGCGTTCAATCAAATGCATCAGGAAGTCTATGTAGCGATATATACAGCTGGTAGGCTTCTGGCCCGGAAGAGAAGATGTTGTAGAGCTCATGTCCGGATTAAACATTTTTGATGAGAAAGGTAATAGGGTTTCAAATCCATGTGCTATTGCAAACCTTTCTGACACTTATTATTCATCACTTTATAACCTTAGAAACTGCACAGCCACCTTCCAGCCATAGAAAAGTGATATTGAGGGTTTTCTTAGTACTTTAAACATTCCAACTGTAGACCCAGACACTTCTGCTTCTATAAATCCCGTCTCACCCCCCTCCGCTCTATACTCAATGCGGCCGCAAGACTCATCTTCCTCTCACGCCGCTCCTCCTGTGCCTCCCCTCTCTGCTTTGCCTTGCACTGGCTCCCTTTCCCCTACAGAATCCTTTTCAAACTCCTCACCACCACTTACAAAGCTCTCTCCAACTCTACTGCCCCTTATATTTCTAACCTCCTCTCCATTCACACTCCTGCCCGCTCCCTGCGAACGGCCAACGACTGCCGCCTCTCCTCGACTCTTATTACCTCTTCCCACTCCAGAATCCAAGACTTTTCCTGTGCAGTCCCCCTTCTCTGGAACGACCTCCCTTGTTCCATCCGTCTCTCTCCTACTCTGTGCTCCTTCAAATGTGCACTCAAAACTCACCTCTTCCTCAAAGTCTACCAACCATTTACTTAACCCCCATCTCCTCCCTTTAGCTCATCCTCCCTTCTCTCCTCTTGGCTCAACTGGCTCCTCTTGTGCCTGGTCTGTTTACCCTCCCTAAGGATGTAAGCTCGTATGAGCAGGGCCCCCTCCCCTCCTGTCTCCATACCTGTTCTTCCGCTCCGTCTTTACTGCATATGACTGGCCGGAGTTTCTAAAGTATTTGTACTTTTTGTTCATTGTTCTGTAAGGTTTCACCCTGTATAGTCTACTGTTAGTACTGTGTGCGGCTCTGCGGATACCTTGTGGCGCCTAACAAATAGATGATGATGATGATAATAATAATAATATAAATGCACCATGGTCTTCTCATGAGATTCAAACAGTCATAAATGATCTACTGAGTGATAAAGCACCTGGCCCCAATGGATTTATTAATAAATTCTATGTTATGTTTCAGCATCAATTAATTCCAATTTTGGTACAATTATATAATGCAGGAACAGAGCAGGGTACTTTTCCGTTTGAAATGTCACGGACTGTTACCATCCTTAAACCTGGAAAGGATCCATCTGTATGTCAGAATTATTGTCGGATAGCCCATCTTTATTCTGATTTAAAAATCTATGTATGCTAAACTCATTGGCAATAGGCTCAATCCCACTATCGCCAGATTGATACACCTGTACCAGATTGGCTTCATGGGGGGAAGACAGGCATCCTATAATACTAGATGAGTATTTATTATTGAACAATCGACAAACACCAACTAGGAGTATTAGTCCTTTCTTTAGACTCTGAAAAAGCGTCCTGGTTCGGTTTGAGGATGTTAATTTGAAGGCGATAATGTCATTATATACTAAGCCTCGGCAAGAGTGTTTAGTAATTTTTTTCTTTGTTATAACTTCCTAATTTCTAATAGAGCTAGACAGGGGTGCTCTCTGTTCCCTTTACTTTTTCTGTTAGCAATAGAGCCATTAGTGGTGTCATTCACTCTTCCTCCATGGGTCCGGGGTAGAGTTAGATAATGCTATTCATAGAATGTTTATTTGCCAACGATATTATTTTATTTATTGCGACCTCATTGCCGTCCCCGCATGCCATGTTGGAAAGTTACAGCAAGGTATCTTATTATAAACGAAATACTTCTAAGATAGAGCCCTTCCCTGTTAATAATTCTCTAAATCTTCTGGCCCATCTCTGTTAGAAGTATTTGTGTCTGTAGAAAACCTCTGCATTGTCATATTTAGGAATATTAATTACCTCAACCCTAGGATAGGGGATATGGTCTCTGCTAATTATACCCCACTATTGCTGAATCTTTCGATCTTGACTAAATTATGGATGTGTCATGAGGTGTCTTGGATGGATAGGATTGATGTGTTTAAAATGATGATATTATCGAAGTTATTTTTATTTCGTACTCTACCATTGATGTTGCCTAATGGGTTGATGATTAAATTTTGTAAATTAATGTGTTCATATGTTAGAAAAGGCAGACTGCCACATTTGGCCTATTCGTGTATGACCCGAGACACGAGGGAAAGAGGCTTAGCATTCCCAGATTTGATTAAATATCAGGAGGCTTGCCTTTTGTCTCTAATGAGAGATTGGTCTCTTCCCACTTAGTCAAAACCCTGGATAGATTTGGAGAAATGTAATTTCTTCTTTTCCCCTCCAAGATCTGCTGTGAATACCAAGGGCATGGTGACACCTTGCCTTTAGTTTGTCCTGTGCCATGAGACATTCATGAGAGATTCCTTGTTGATATGGGATAAATCTTGGACTGCGACTCCAGATGTTTTGTTACCTACCTCTAATATTTGCTTTCTATAGCTAAATTCATCCCCAATCTTAATCTATTGCAATGGGTTGCCAACGGTGCTTCTACAGTGGGACAGTTGTATAAAAGGATGATCTTATGTCCTATCCACAAATCAAGTCTCAATTTAACCTTCCTGCGGGAGATTTTTGTAAATTTCTTCAAATCAGACATTGGATAAAAGCACTTGGTCTCTCTCATTCTCTGTTCTCCAAGCCTCCCCAGCAGTTATTGAGCAGATTAACTTTTGGTCAGAATAGAGCAAATATTTCTTTTTGGTATAAGTTTCTTTTACCAACTCATGAACATCCTGAGTCCCATTCCAAATTGCTTTGGAAGCGAGATTTGGGTAAGGTTTATACTACAGCCCAAGGGAAAGGTCTCTTTTTGTCTATTTATTATTTCACAATGCTTAAACCACAGCGAGATGTTTTTAAATTAATCCACAGGCTCTATTCAACCACAGCCAAACTACATAAAATGTGGCCTTCTGTTTCAAATTATGTTGGCGTGGTAGTGGGGATATTTTTCACATCTTTTGGACTTGCTCAGTAGACTAAACCTTGTGGATACTGTAGTTGCACTTATTAAAGCGGTCACTCAACAAGACATACACATGTCACCAGAAGTGGCCTTTTTACAGATGTTTCCATCAGGTATTTTCTGCCTACGATAAATATGTTAGTGGCCATATCTTCATTGCTATGCGGGCTGTAACTGCACAGGCATGGAAGTTCGATGTACTCCCTTCTATTTATAAGGTAGTTTCTAAAGTCCAAGTAAGCTGCGGTATGGAAACTTTAGATGCTCCTTATTCTACTTCCACAAGATCTTTGAATATGCAGTGGCGTAGTTGGCTCGTTTTTACTTTTGATATGAGTAGATTTTTATAATATAGGGACTTTTTGGATATGGGTTTCTTAATATTATTGGCATTGCAATGCATAATTGTATTGAAATATGTGACTGTCTTTCCCCATTTAGTACTGTCTCCTCTTCTGTTTTTCTTTTCTTTTTTTTTACCCTCTTTTTGGGCGTGTGATTTCTGTGTTTTGTATTTGTATAATTGTTGAAAAAGGCAATAAAAACTACTATTCAAAAAAGAAAGAAGTTTATTTGGTTTTTTTTACTAGACATAATAAAACTTATTGCATTGTATATGTGCACAACTTCAGCCATATTTTGAATTAAATATATTTTATACTTGTATCCACTTTCCCTTAGAGAGTCAGGTCAGGGGCGTTCATGTGTAAGTACAGTACAGTAGGGGCGTGGAGATTCAAGTCAACCATGCCCCTTACTAATGACCCCAGTTTTCGATTACACATATCTTTACTATAAAGGGCGTATATCTGTAATATAGGTGAAATATAGGCGTATCCTAAAGCAAATTTCTGAGTTGTCGATAATGACTGACACATTCCCTTGAAGTATGACAACACTAGATTTAAAGTGTGTGTATCTTAAGATTTATGCAAAATATAGTCACAGAAATGTAAGTGTACGGACACATTTGTGCCTGTGTGCAAAATTGCAATTTTACATATATCTTTAAACCAAGCCATAAGTGAGTAATTTGTGTAAATAAAATCATACTATAAAGAGCTTGAATAACTATTTTTGCGGTACTAGAATAACTATTTTTGCGGTACTAGAATAACTATTTATGCGGTACTTGAATAACTATTTATGCGGTACTTGAATAACTATTTATGCGGTACTTGAATAACTATTTATGCGGTACTAGAATAACTATTTATGCGGTACTAGAATAACTATTTATGCGGTGCTTGAATAACTATTTATGCGGTGCTTGAATAACTATTTATGCGGTACTAGAATAACTATTTATGCGGTGCTTGAATAACTATTTATGCAGTGCTTGAATAACTATTTATGCAGTACTAGAATAACTATTTATGCGGTACTAGAATAACTATTTATGCGGTACTAGAATAACTATTTATGCACTACTAGAATAACTATTTATGCACTACTAGAATAACTATTTATGCAGATTTAACTGTTGTCTACACAGAGTGGAGTCTCAAACATTGTCTCAGGCCATGGACTCTACATCTTCTGTGTGCAGTTTACAACAAACAATGAAATTATTCTATTGGTTTAGCTTCGACTGTTTGGACTTTGTATAGTGGTGTTGGTGCTGGTTGAAGAATTGATGGGAACGTTGTTGGAACTGTGGAAGGGACCATGGAAACCACAACATTATTCTGTATCAAAAACACCTGCAAGCAGAGATAACAATACATAGGTGTGAAATGTATTCAAGATAACACATCACATTTTCATAAAACAATCTTAATAAAAGATACTCTCCATGTCAACATTTACTTTGTTTACGAATTTATAGAGTATCTCACATGTGTGAAGCGGGTTCTTAGCTTCTGCTTTCACTAAATTTTACCACTTTGCAGGTTTCAAGGTGAGACCTGCTTGTTATCTGGTCAGCAGCAATATGTGTTGTGAATCCCAGAATAACAACGTGATGTGGTGGCATCTTCAGAAGGATCACACATCAGGAACCTTATGTAGGTCGGTCTCACATATTGTATTTTGGGTGCAGCATGACAGTGAAGTGTAGCCAACCTCCCTCCTAGTATCTAAGGTATCCAGACGTTATCAATAAAGGGTTCTCAACTCCAAATATATATTTCTAGATTTGGAAGCTATGTTAGCAGTTGAGTTATTTTATAATATATTATACTTTATTAGGATTCCTATTATTATACATGATGTAATTGCTGCTTATTTTACAATAACCTTACAATAGGTAATTTTTTTGAATCTGGTTTCTTTCCAGCATAGCACCGGATATATTAAATCATGTATCAACCACAAACTCCACCGAGCATGCACTATGCTTAGTGTTACCTTAGTGCTAACATTCATCATTCTCTTACCTGGGGAGCATTTGGTTGTACACGTGATAGAGAACGACATCCAAAGATGGAGACAGAAAAGGACACACAGAACAGAAGCAGATTTATCACTAGGAGTAAAGACTGAATAGCATATGCACCAATCTGTAAACACAAAATCAAAAGAAGAAATATTGGAATATGTACATAATGGCGATGCTTATTGGTTGAGCTACAATTATAAGGTGGACTTTAGATTCACACATGTGCTATCCTGAGCCACCGTAGACAGTATACTATTTGTTCTCAAACCTGTCCGCAGCTATTACCAAGGTCACCTGGTTTACATTCCCCTCACAGGGACAGCAAGAATCAATGTTGAACCTGACCACAATTTTTTATTATTTACCTTATTTACGTGATGAGTACATCATGCACACTGATTTTACATTATTCTCTTGAATATTTGCGATATCTAAACTTGAGTACAATTGGACGACTCCATTTGTATATGATAAGAGATAAATGATCTTCCCAGCAGCTTGTTTTTATTTAACCTCTTGTGCCAATACTTCCGAAGCTTTTGGCTTAAAGTGTTGAAACAATGCACTTCGAAATGTACAATTTGTAATGTTGACATCACTTAAAATGTTGTATAGAGTTATCTTGTAATGCTGTGTACACAGTAAGCTGAAGTTGGAAGAGATTATGGAGACATGAAAGATGAACTAGTCATTGTATGCATTTTAAGATAGACAACTGCTGGCAACCATGACTCATTTCTAGTCACATGACACAGCCCTCAGCCTGAAATGCTGATTTTTCAGCCTTTCTCAGATGAAGATGTTAAATAATGTGATTGTCCAACCTGTTTCAGTGAGTCAGTCATATTTTACAATGGGTGATGGGTTTTTACCTGCGGGCAAACTGTCAAGGGCACATTATTGTGAATACATTTTTATGTTCCATGTCATGCAATCAATGTTAAAACATGTTAATATTTTTATGTCTCTATTATTGATTTTACATTATCAAGTGTGGTCCTATTTGTCTCTACAAGAGCTGTGCACAGAAGTCAGGTATCACCTAGTTATAGCCCAAGGTCTATTCAATGCACATAGACTAAACTATATCAGTAATTCTCTTCATCTGTGTACAAGAACAGACTGCATTCCTCTCATGGGTATGATCCTGTTCTTAATACTACCTATGTCAAACTACTATCATTTCAGTAAACTTTATAATGGGTGCAATCATCATCATTTATTTATTTATATAGCGCCACTAATTCCGCAGCGCTGTACAGAGAACTCACTCACATCAGTCCCTGCCCCATTGGAGCTTACAATCTAAATCCCCTAACATACACACACAGACCAAGAGAGACTAAGGGCAATTTAATAGCAGCCAATTAACCTACCAGTATGTTTTGGGAGTGTGGGAGGAAACTGGAGCATCCAGAGGAAACCCACATGGGGAGAACATACAAACTCCACACAGATAATGCCATGGTCGGAAAATGAAGGGGAGATTTAGAGACAATATGTAATGTGCTTTGGTTTACCTCCAGTGCCATCTAATAATGTGAACTGAAAGCAGGGAATATTACGAAGGGGTCAAGCCACCGGGAGTTTGAGCAGAACGGACAACTGCAATGAAATTAGAACAACTAATAATTGTCTCAGTGTAAAGGGGTCTGCAATGTATCCGACAATGGGATCTCTGCAGTGTGAACTGAGCAATGACTTGTTCCTTGTGCTAGTTAGTCACAATACAGCTACAGATAAAACATTAGTCAATCCCCAAATTACATAGCTTATTTCAATTTATCCTGAGCTACTTTAATAGCGCTTATAAAATTTTTCCACAGAGACTGAAAAAGTGTCCAGAGAGTCTGAGTAGTCTAAGAAATTAGTTTGGAATAGTTAGTACTTTATCTCTAAATTGACTTTTAAATGACCTAGGATAACAAATGATTTATTTCTACCTATTGCTTTAAATTACTGTAACACCCCTTTGTATGTCTATGATGTTCCTGAGTGGTGATAGAATAAGGGAACCAACACTGGGACGTGATTAACTGTAGTGACTGGATCAGAGTGTTTAATTATCCACTCCGGTGTCCACCAAAAATACCTAATTTTGGTAGAAAGAAAAGGTTTAGGATCTCCCCTGCCAGAAATTCTAATAGATCCAGGTAGGATCAATAATAATAATGTTAGTGTGCAAGGAAGATAAAAGTAGAAAAAAATCTTTGGAAGTAATCAATATAAATACACAGTACAAGTGAAACATGTTTGGGAAAAGTACTTATCTAAAACCACTCATTTCCCTCCCCTCTGTCAAGCATGATTAGACCACGTTATACATGTTGTGTGACACGTGAGTGTAATGTTGTGAAGGTTCGTGCTACATAAACTTTAAGTATGTTTTATTCAAATATTTCTTGGGTGTGAAAATACGTTCCCATGTCAAATGTAGTGAGGGTGGCTTATAGGCTGAAATATATATTTTTAAAATGTTATTCACACTGGACTCAACTTTTTATATCCTATGAAAATGTACATATATGTACATATATATATATAAATATATATATATTTCTATCCATAGTTGTTCACCAAACGAACAGACCAGCACCCGCAAAATACAAAATTTTATAGAAAAAGATAGAAAGATACTATTGTGATGTATGTCCTGCTTAACACCTTCCTACCAAACTTGGCATCTGCTGAAGCTTGGATATTAATACCATAGTGTTTACTGAAAGAATATTTGGAGGACCAAACTGCAGCCTTACATAACTCTTGCATAGATGCAGAATCCTTCTCTGCCCAGGAAGTCTCCATGGCTCTTGTTGAATGTGATCTTATGCTTTGAGGCACGTCCACCACCTCTACTGTGCATGCCTCTCTAATGCAAGATTTTATCTTTGCACTGATGTCTTTGAGGCTTGTTTACGCTCTCCAGTGCCGCTGATTAAAACAAATAACTGCTTTGTCTTCCTAAATTCCCGTGTCCATCTCAAAATAAATTTTAATGGCACAGACCAAGTCCAAACAATGAAATCTCCTTTCTTTTGACTTCCTTGGTTCTGGACATAGTGAGGGTAGAACAATTTCATAATTAATATGAAAATGTGATACTACTTTTTGGCAGGAATTTTGGATTGGTTCTTGGCACTGACTCCTCTCATGCCTGCTGTCTGTTTCCCCTCCCATTAGTATGCAATCTCTTATGTGCTGGGCCCTCTGCCCTTCTGTCTCAATACCATTTCATCTTCTATGTCACTGTACTTGCTATAGTTGGAGCTTTTGAAGTTTTGGTTATACTAGTTTTACTCTGTAATGTTGTACCCTATTTGGTTTACTGTTTGTACTGTATTTGTATGGCACTGTGGAAACCTTGTGGAAATATATAAATAATAATAATAGCAGAACATTATCCTCATGCATAATCAGAAAAGGCTCCTCTGCCCATAGAGCTTGAAGCTCTGAAATCCTCCTAACTGAAGTAATTGCTACTAGGAAAATTACCTTCATTGTTAGGAATTTCATGGGAATCTCCTGTAAAATTCAAAAGGTGATTCTGTCGTGGCCTTCAATCCCAGGTTAAAGTCCCATGGAGCCAAAGGAGAGAGTGATAAAAGGGTAGATTCTAATTGTCGCTTGCCTAAACTTTATTAAACTATGGCAACAGCTGGGACGTCATTTCCAGTTCCCCTCATCTTGACCGTTGCCATGGAGATGGTTGGGACGCTTTCTAATACAGTGCCGCATCCTGGCAATGCTGACAGCATGCACAGAGCAAAAGAAACAGCCTGCGGGCTAATTAATTACTTTTGAATTAATTAGGCAGGCCCTGGGGATAGTTTCAGTGTTAAGACCTGATTGGCTTCCTTCCGTATTTAAGGCAGGGAGGGCTTAGCCTCCCTGCCGGTTATAGCATTCTGTTACCAGTTTGCTGTCCTGCTCCTGTGCTGTGTTTGGTGAAAACCTTTAGATTGGCTTCTGAGTATGACCCCTGCCTGTTTCCTGGATCCTGATACCTGCTAGTTGCCTGGACCTTCTGCCTGTTACCCGGATTTGCATCGTTGCATGTGGCCCTGACCCTGCTTGTATCTGTCATTTCCGCCTGTGCTCTGTTAGGCCAGTCAGACATTACCATCTCTGTTCCAGCCCGCAGACCTCTGGCCTGACCCTACTCCGTGTATTACCTCCCTCTCCTGTGTGCTGCTGTGTGACCATAAACTTGTACTAAACTGGGTATAAGACCTGTGGACATCCGAGTACCTGTGAGCATAACCAGTCTCTACAGGAAAGGTGGCTGCTATAGG
Organism: Mixophyes fleayi; assembly: GCF_038048845.1. Taxonomy (NCBI): domain Eukaryota; kingdom Metazoa; phylum Chordata; class Amphibia; order Anura; family Limnodynastidae; genus Mixophyes; species Mixophyes fleayi. Next base: position 207,319,416 of record NC_134407.1, on the reverse strand, counting down.
TGAAGACCTCTTCCGCTAGTTCTACAGGTTTATGACGAACTGGTGGCCATAATAATGAGTTTATTATTTTGGACATAAGTTAAATACTGGCTGTTTTTTCATCTAGCATAGAAATACTTGATAGCTTTATTTTTACACTCAAATTTAAAGTTAATCTTGGAAATGCCCTACCCCAACTATAGATCTGTCCCCACATTTTAAATTTACCTCAATGTAACATGGTTTTTCCAAGGTGCAAAGTTACTCCTTTTTTATGCTTTGCTCTCCTTAATGACTCAGGCCCTTAGTGTCCAGTTCAGTACCTATGCATGGAACTTCTGGTGAAAACAGTTTTTATCAGAGCAGCATTTACACAAAAATGTCACTGCTTCTATAATTTGTCTTGGATGTTGGGTTTTTCTTGCATTTCTAGCGTAGTGATTACCCTACTGGAAAATCCTTTGCATCTCACATGTCTCCTCTCAGTAGCCATGCCGCTAGTCTCCAGAACCCTGTGTTTTGATGGTTCATTAGACTGTGATGGATCAGATCTGACTGTAGTGGAAGGAATCACAGTTTCTCCACTGCTAGCTGTAACACTTGAGGAAACCAAGATCTGCGGGGACAAAAAAGGGTAGTATTGCTATTACTGTTACCCGGTCCCTCCATATTTTCTTTTGCACTTGAGGGATTGTGGGCATTGGTGGAAACACAAAGCCCAGACTGAATTGCCATTTTACTGAGAAGGCATCCATGGCTGCTTCTTTGTCTGGCATAAAACCTCCTTGTCTTGGCATTCTGTGATGTTGCTAAGAGGTTCATTTGCAGAGGGCCCCAGCTTTCTACTAGTTTGTGAAATATTTGATTGTTCAATGACCATTCTCCTGAGATGTTTTGACTTAAACAATCTGCACTGGTGTTGATAGCACCTGTTCTATGAAATGCTTTCAGGCTTGCCAAGATGTCCTTTCCCCACAGCACTAGAGGCTGTATTTCCTTCAACATATCTCGACTTTTTGTGCCCCCGTTGATGATTTGTATAAGACACTACTATCTGGTTGTCTGAGTGTATTCTGACATGCTGACCTGTAATGAGATCCTGGTAAGGGAAATGAGGGCTGTGGTCAAAGCATACATTGCTTTGACCACAGCCTTCATTTCCCTTACATTTTAGGTAGTAGTTATTTCTTCCCATCAATGGCTGTGTGCTATCTGCTGTACGCATGTCGTGCCCCAGTCAAATAGACTTGTCGCTTTCCAGAGTGCTGTTTGTGGACTACCACTGCAGATCCCGTCTCACCTCCTTTGTTAGTGAAATCAACTGACCTTGATCTTGTGCATTTTCTGTTCCATCTAGATAGAAAATTTAGTTGAAGACTTCTCATGTGTAATCTGGCCCATGGCACTATCTCTATGGCCAATGCCATAAGACCTAACACTCTGAAGTAGTCTTCTGTGGTGGTCTTCTGCTTTAATCTTTGTTTTTTTTGGATGTCAGAAAAGTCTTCCCTTGTGCTATATCTATACACATTCCAAGAAATTCTATCGTCTGTGTTTGATATACAGGACTCCTTCTTTCGTTTATTAGCCAGCCCTGGACTTTCAGGACCTGCAGCACTTGACTGGTTTTTCTCTTTCCATTCTCTGCTGAAGATGCTACTATCAGGATGTTTGTTTTCTAGGTAAGGCCAAACCAATATGTCTTCCATTCTCAGTTTTGCTATGACCACAACTACAATTTTGGTGAATGTCTGTGGAGATGTCGGCAGTCCAAAGTAGAGCCCCTTGTATTGATAGTGACTGTTGAAAATCGTCTATCTGAGAAATGTTTGATGTGCTTGGTAGAATGGAATGTGGAGATATGAATCCCTTAGATCTACTGATGTAAGGAACATTCCCACATCCATTGTATTGAGAAGGGTTCTCACTGACTGCATCTTGAATCTTCTGGCATTGATACATTTATTGAGGCCTCTTAAATCTAGTATAATCCAAAAGCCTCCACTGTTGATTTCTACTATGAAAATCTTTGAATAAAAGCCTTTTTGTGCTCCTGAAGCCCTGCAAATGACTCTGATTCAACATCATCTTTTACTTCTTTAGCACCTTTTTTCCCAGCTTCTGACGATCTTTGAAATACTCCTTGTGGAGGCAGTGACAGAAACTCCAGTCTGTAATCGTGCTGTATCGTAGATCATACCCACTCGTCTGTTGTGATTAATACCCATTTTGCTTAAAAACAAAATGTATAATTATGCTTCCAAGCTTGGCATCTACCATTGATTGTGTCTCTCTGGCAACATTGTGGGGGGGGGGGAAATCATTATTGCAGAGACTCGTGACTCCTTGATTCTTTGGCATGAAAGAAACTGTCTTGAAGGGGAGTGATATTAGTTTATTTTTAGACTGTAACCAACCATGGATGTAGCCATAATGCTCTTTTTATATTAACTGAGGAAGCCATGGTCCTAGAAGCTTGTCTAACTGCATCGAAGAATGCTTCACACTTAGATTCAGTTACCAACTGTATATCTTGGACAATCTCTAGTTAACTTCTCTTTATTCCATCCTGTATACATTTTTCCCAAATTATTACATCAGATGTACAGTGCTCTGGCTGTCATTGATGTAGCCACAGCAGGTATTGATGCTGCCCCAGAAAACAGGTGTAAACTTTTTCTTCAATTCTTCTATCCATAGCATCCCTGAAGTAGTTGACATCCTCAAGGAATTATAGTTTTATTGGTCAGTCTGGCTACTGCTGTGTCCACTATTGGGGGTATATCTGAAACCATAGACGCCTCAGGAGAACAAGGGTACACTCTACAAAATCCACTCAACTTCCATTCCTCTGATATAACACTGCTGATGACTTTATTCAATTGAAGAAGGCAACTCTTCTTTTTAGGTCCCTGAAACAATGGTACCTGCAAAGACAGGCCCTCTAAAACATCCTCAGTTTTAATAACTTTGTGCCTGATTCATTAAGGATCTTAACTTGAGAAACTTCTTATTTCAGTCTCCTGGACAAAACCATGTTACAATGCAAGGGGTTTAAATGAGTGTTCTGTTTTGCACATAAGTTAAATACTGACTGTTTTTTCATGTAGCACACAAATACTTGATGGCTTATTTTTACACTGAAATTTAAAGTTGATATTTGTGTGCTACATAAAAAAACAGACAGTATTTAACTTGGGTGCAGAACAGAAAACTAATTTGCACCCTTTGCATTGTAACATGGTTTTGTCCAGGAGACTCAAGTTAAGATCCTTAATGAACCAGGCCCTTTGTGAATGGCTTTTAACAGCTTGTCCAACAAATTCATTCTAAATGAATCTTCACACACTCAGCGGAACCTTACTCAGATAGTCCAGCAATGCCTGATTCCACCTAATGCACACCAGACTCGTAATCTTCTGAGGCAATACTAATTACCGATCTTAACCTTTTATACTTCAGCTGCTGTAATCATCTAGTAAAAAAATGTTTTAGTTAATGCAATCTTCATCCATTTCAACCATATGGGGGTGAGGCTGTTGCTGCTCCCTAGAACTACATTCTGTACACATTTCTCCAGAACAGCCTTCTGGCAACCTTTTTTATTTTATTTTTTTTGTCACAAATACCACAGCAAAGAATTTTCAGCTGTTTTGTTTTGTTTTGTTTTTGCAGCTTCCTCCACAACCCTCTTACTTACATTCTGGATTTTTTACCAAGAGACAATATTGTAGACTAATATCAGCCTATAACTAAATAGCTTAAAGAAAAAAAGTGAGCTACCATTAAAAAATATTGTGGTGCTCACCCTGAGTTGTGCACTTGGGGAAAATTTTTCCTCCATTTTCGCTTTAGTTCTGTTTGATACACAGCGTGTGGACATCCTGTTGCAGGTCCCTGTAAGGGGGGCATTGCTCTGAATACTGGTACCTTGCAACATCTAATAGCTGCTGGAGGATGCAGGCTCCTGTAAGGGGGGCATTGCTCTGAATACTGGTACCATGCAGCACCTTATAGCTGCTGGAGGATGCAGGTCCCTGTAAGGAGGGCATTGCTCCGTGAGGAGGTCTGTCTTACCACCAATGCTCTGTTATCACTCGGAGTGCAACTGCCAGACCTTCAGGGAGAGCAATGTCCTTTCCTCCTGCTCCTTCTGGCAAAAATAGGGACAGAAAATAATCCTGAACTGCCTGACTATACTATAAGGACAGCAATGAAGACACAGGAAGAGGGGATGCGCATCACTCTGTGTGTGTGTCTTTCTTCCTGTCTTGACTCATGTGCAAGGGGAGATTAACCCCATAGTGTATGCTGCCATGGAGGCAGAGGGGGAAATATGTTATTTCCTGTAAAACTGGCAGACAACCAGAAATGTACAAACTGGTGGTCTGCTGGTCTGATCATGAAACCCCCCCCCCCCCCCCCCCCCCCAGATATTATAGGGTTAGTGCATCATTTAAACATAAATATAATTTGTACACAATGTAATGTAATCCACAAATAACACTAAGTCAAGGAATTTCTTAGCTTGTATTAAAAAGACAATTGAAAGAAACTTACAAATTTTGTCTGGTATATTCTGTAGTTATAGTTTTTGTTCTTGTTGTGGCCATTATTAGTGTAATAGTTGTTGTACATGAAATGCATTGTCGCTAGCTCAAAGATGGTTAGGATGAAAGCAATAAAACTGAGAATTGAGTTAAAGATGTTCAAGGAGAGGGATCCTTTCACCTGTACAGAAAAGAGGGGAAATCAACAATTAAAATACATAGTATACAATATCTCCCAAATAGTCAGGATTCAGCAGGACTGCTCTGTTACCGTATGTGGGTATTGTCCCATAGTTTTGGATACTCTACAAATATTCACTGGTTATGCTGGGGTGACACAAAGGAACTTACTACAGTTTTTCTATGCCTGTGGTATACCTAAGGATAGGGGAAGTGCAGCCGTGTGGGCACAAGCAGCAGAATCACTGACAGGATATATATTTGTGAGGATACAGAATGGTTACAGTAACATGGGGCTACAAATGTTGAAGGCATATAAAGATGGTGGGCAGGATTGTTAGGGGGTTCCCTTAGTTAGGTTCACCCCCACCCAAAAAAAACACCGCACGAGAGAGCTGCTGCGCAAGCGTCCGCGCGTGCGCAGCAGCTCCGTTTCGGCAGCACTGTACTATACAGCAGCCGCGGCGCTGTCAAAGAAGTGCTTGCGGCGGTGCTGTATACAATACAGCACCGCCGCAAGCACTTTTTTGACAGCGCCACGGCTGCTGTATAGTGCAGTGCCGCTATGTGGGGCACTTCGTGAGGGGAGGGGTTTCTGGAGACCAAGAAACCCTCCCTGCTTGCGCCCCTGAAAAGGAGTGTGGAAGAGGTGTAGCATTGTGATTTGAAATACTATAGGAGAATGGGGAGAAGGAAGAGTAGTGAGCAGAAATGCTATATCAGATATGTTGCATATGTTGCTTTATAACTCTAAAAGGAAAATCAAAATGGGAAGTAAAGAAAGTTTTTTTTATCATTACATTAGAGTAGGAGATTAGTCATGTTTAACATCATACCATACATTGGATACCTGTAAAGTTTTAATATTATCATCCATGCCACACTCATTTCAATAAGAGAAGTGCCAACAATTATTTTATGTGGATTGGCAAAGCATCAATTACATTATTTCCAATTAACAAAATATTGGTTTTTTTTTATATATATTTGTATAAATATATAATTCAGGCCACATATCATTACAACCTGCGCTCCCTTGTGTTATTAAATTGGACAGAACCAGCCTTTTGGAACTCAAGCCGAGAGGTCAGATTGCATGAGGTCTATTAGAGCTGTTGGCAGATGGGTGCACAAGCAGTTTCATAGACATGCCCCAAAATAATCCAACAAAATTTGATCTGATGTTTTTGGGATAAAGATAGTTTAACATAACGATGCTGCAAGTGTGGCCAGCCTAAGGGGCTCCCTGAGCTGCTGGGAGTATTGCTACCACATGCCCCAAAACAGTAAAAAAATTCATGGAACTATCCACATTTCCAGGGCTCAATAAAGTTGACTTAACCGTTTGGAGAGCGGACACAATAAAATTGGACGTAGATTGGGTAGATCGGTTTTGATTTAACTGGATAGTTATGTCCAGATTGATTGTGTCAGAATTTTGGGAAGTACACTGCCCCACAGTTATTCATTGATTTGCAACTTTGTAATAGAGATACTTATAATAGTAGAGTGTAGATTGAGTATTGGTTTCTAAGTAGCTTTTTTTTTTGTCTGTCAGTATTTTTGAAAATATGTGGCGAGCAGCTAAGACAGTATTTCTTTCTAATAGACTATATATATATATATATATATATATATATATATATATATATATATATATATATATATATAATGAGGTTTGTTTGTTGGCGAATATCTTCCACAGCTCTCAAGGTAAAGTTGCCAGTAAAGCTGCCATATCTTACATAGTTATTTAGTTTCGAAAAGGGAAGCTCTTAAATCACATTTTTTCAAGGTAAGAACAACTTTAAAATAACATCTACAAATAAATTTTAAGTCACAGTTGCAGTTAAATTAATTTAATTTTACTGAAATAAAATTTTATTTAGTTTAAATTTGATTTAATTTCAGGAGCTTTTGTATATTTTCTAAGTAGCACTTTTGGTCTATTTACAATATAATTTGCTAGTATATAAAAACTGCTACACATTACAAATCGGACTGGCACAACGTGGGGTGACCCTGCTTGTGTGTGTGTGTGTGTGTGTATATGTGTGTGTGTGTGTGTGTGTGTGTGTGTGTGTGTGTGTATATATGTATATATATGTATATATATGTATATATATGTGTATATATATATATAAAAAAAATTTTTTTTTTTTCTAGAATTTATTAAATAAATGACAGCTAGAATCCCATTAGAGTACCATTAGTTGCTCTGGGCAACATCTCATCTTTTCCTTTTTAGGAGTTTTTGTAAATCTACCTCCAATTGGAAGGGGCGTGATGGTGTGAAATGCATCATGACATCCCTGCCACTCAATGTTTAATGTGGTGGGATGATGTGATTGTGGGATTACCCCACCCACTTGATGAAGCAAATAGTGCCATTGATCCCTGTTCACCTTTATTCCCTGATTCGCTTCTGCATCACATGGAAATGTGGTCGGAAATGTAGGCAGGTATGCTCTAATGCTATATGGTGAACACAACTGTTACACAACTGAAAATAGGGATCACGGGTCACTATGTGGAACAAAAGCTCTGTATAATTAGGCATTTTTAAAACTGATGACTTACCAATGACAGACCATAAACATTGTACCTCTGAGGTAATATTTTGTCATTAGTTTAACTCACCAAGCAGATGCTGGGTTTACGCTGAGCTGCCATTGTCAGAGCTCCTGCAATTATGTACTGCACAAATAAAATACATAAAAAAAAACTAATTAATATCAGGCATTTTAGACATACACATATTGCCTATTTCAAACAATCCTAGGTGCCTATAAACACTGTGCCCAATCTGCATTATGGGCCTAATTTAGAGTTTGCACATTTGCACAATGAACGTATTTAAGAAAAGAATAAAATCGTACATGTGTTCATAGGGTTAAACACATCTTTAGATGCTTTCAACTCAAAAACAGTAGTACTTATGCTAGGCATGCATCAGGTGTACAAGTGTTTACTTACACCTAATGATAATGTAGAGATAAAGGGCATTATTCATGTTGTTTTACCTATATTCCTTGAAGTACCTTACCTGGTAACAAGAATTTCCAAGTTTCAACCAGTAGGTAAATATTTTATTGTAGTCAATACCCCCCCCCCCCCCCTCCTGGCCCAATGTAAAAAAACATACTGAGGTTTGCATCTGCAGTCAATATTTAATTTGCTTGGATGTGCCTGAACTATTACCCTGGGATTCTTAAATCGAGAAATAATTCTGTACCCTTAAAGAAGTGCTGTTTTACACTAAACCTTTTACACTAAATCATTTTATCTGTTATGAAAGAGATACTGTATTTATGCATTAGGAATCTTAACACAGAGACATGTAGATAAACAATATCCTATCGCATATTATACACAATGTGGGTTTTGTAGTAAAAGCATTTACTCTTCGTATGAAGTCTATGGTGGCTGCTTAAAAAAAACAACTACAATGTTCAAGTGCTATAAAAATAAAATAAGATTTAAAAATGTAAAATATATCAATAAAATGAAAAATTTAAAAATTATAGAATTACAGCAACTGTTAGATGATTTTTATCTCCATCCAGCTCTGCCAACTTTGTGTTTTTGATACACCCAGATGGAGCTGCCAGGAACCGTATCTGAGATAAGATCCAGGGCTCAGCAAGTATCTTGCACATTGAAGTCAGGTAACTACTGAAATACAGGCTGAAATGGAGCAGTCCTATTAGAGGATCAAGAGGTAACACCTCCAGGAGTTATGCCAAATAATAGGTGTAAATTTTGTACCAGAAGACACCAGAGATAATCACAGAGTGGGACCTAGAGCCTCCCATTGAGATGGGATTTGGAGGGTCTGAATATGAGGAAGAGGTGCCTGTGCTCAGGCAAAAACTGTTGGATCAAGGATTCACTAGGAGCAAAGATTCCAATGAACTGATGGCCACCTTGCTGGAGCCATCAGCTGGACTGGGCCAAATGCCACGGAAAGTGAATGAGCATGTTGCTTGCTTCCCTCACCAGGAGTGAATTTGGTGACAGTCTGAGACCCCGGCTGGGATATTGGGTTGTGCCTATATTCAATGACGCAACAATGGACACTGACACCCATCTTCAGGTGTTTGAATCCGGAGGGAGGGTTCGCGTTCCGCTGCAACTGCATTCCTAACATACAAAAGATTTTTGTACATGCTCGCAAGTTGGTCGTGTTAGGGGTGTGTCTGTTGTCAAGCGGGCACATCTGCTACTCATTAAGACTTGGACACATCTTCAACTCTGAATACGGCCTACATAAGCATACACTTGCAACCTCTTCAATCGCAAGTCACGCTTTATGCTAGCGTTCCCCTCTGAATCAGACTCAATGTGACCACACCTATATGTGCCATGTACTTCTGACTGTGCTTGTCCATTCAGACTTCTATCTACTGACCACCATGAGAAAAGCTTTTCTGTTGTCAGTATACTTTACCCTAAAGACATAAAATAGAACAAGCTGTGTTCAGGGTTTGTCTGAAAACAATGCAGTGATCATAGACATATACACTTTGCTGAGAACAAAGAATTTGCACATAAATAAAACATTTTGCTTTGATTGCCTATATTATTAATATTTCAGGTAACGTAGACTAAAATGTCTACTACATCATGCACAGCTGCTGACAAAAGGCAATTAGTGGTTAAAATCAGTGACTGGGGAAGTGGGATGGATGTTTGCATAAGGCAGCATGTACTGAGTTTTAAGGCTGACAGCACTGACATGAACTCCCAGAACATATGGTAGAGGTATTCGTCTTTAGCAGCCACCTATCCGGTAGAGCTAGTTATGCTCACAGGTACTCAGATGCCCCCAGGTCTTCAATTCAGCACAGTTGGAGCTTATGTACGGATACAGGAGATGGGAGGAGAGAACCGGAATACGGGAGACAGAGTAATTCCAGGCTACTAACCGCGATCCCGAAAACAGGCACAGGTCAGGCCTACAAGCATCCAAGCAGAATCTAGTAAACATGCAAAGATCAGGGCACCAAGCAACTGAGCAGAATCCAGTAAACAGGCAAAGGTCAGGGCAACAAGCAAATGAGCAAGATCCAGTAAACAGGCCGAGGTTACAACAGATAGCAATCAGGTTTACAGGCAGAGTATAAAGTATACAAGGACTAGGACAGCAAATGAATTAACAGAAGCTATAACTGGCAGGGAGGCTAAGCCCTCCCTGCTTTATATACATAGAAGGGCCAATCAGTTACAGGGATCAGACACATGACAATCAGTCTCAGAGGCTGTTTAATTAATACAAGAGTGTTGCCTCTCTTGCTGGGACGCGGCATTTCGTTCAGGGAGTGTCCTGACCGTTGTCTGGACAATGGCCAGGGTGAGGAGGAAGTGACGTCCTGGTTGTCATGGAGATTGCCCGGGACGTAGAGCCGCACACAACAGTGAGTTGCAACGGCTTCGTGCACCGTTGCAGCTCATAACATAGAGAAGCCAGAAAAAACTGCCCTAACATTCAAGGAAGGGGAAAACTGTACAGTTCAATATGTTATCGGTATAGGAGGAGTACCTTAAAATGTGCCCAGCTGTGACAAGCAGAATACAAAAGTAAATAATTGAGTTACAGAGATTACACATGCCAACATAAAAACTTACAAACTTTACTTACAAACACTGAGCCCCAGAAATGGATACCACTTATGATAAAGTTAGAAAATGTGGTGAAAATGAGCCCAATAGCCAGACTAATCTGCAAGACTGCTGCAGCAATTAGCACAATCTAAGGAAAAAAACCAAACAAAATATTAGTCAGATTTAAAAAAATCAATTAACTGAGCACAGATTTCTTGAGGTCTTAAAACCTTTTTATAAAAGAAAAAAAAAATACCAGGTCTGTGTTATTGTCAATTGGTGCAGGCGGCCTTTATACTGGAGTTTTAGACAATTGACTTTTTAATAGAAAGTATTTAAAAAAGGAGTTAACACCACAATCCTACCTCTCCTTACGAAAATACACATGCTTACCATGGTAGTCATGTGTCTTTTCTTTTAAGAGCTGGATGGTGGAATCCCTCCTCCTGGTACCTGATTGGTCTCCACAAAGAAAGAATGGATGTGCAAAGCACAATGTTTGGCCCACACCACCACCTCCCTCACTCACTGTGTCATGGCCCCGCTTCAGTGGCTCTTTCAAATGTCATTACATGAATGGGCTGAATCAACAGCAGTCCAGCATCATTTCAGGTAAAAAAAAAAAAACTTAAATAAAAAAACACAAACCAAACTTTAGTAAACTCTGACTGGCTGCCAGAGTTCATTAAGCAAAAGTAGACAGCGCTGTGATTGGCTGCACTGGCTGCTTTTCCTCAATGAAGACCTGAGGCTGGACACCAATAGCACAAATGTAAAAAGGGAGTACCATACAACATCTGTAATATATTCAACAACTATAATATATTCAATAAAAAACCAAATATTTTCAAAATCCATATTAGTTAACTCTAACTTCACAAGCTGATGTGGCTTAAATACATAGGGGCTCTTTAAAATTGGACGCCTCTTTTTTTTTTTTTTTTTTTTGCTCACAGAAAAAGCTTACGCATATCAAGATATGCGTGTATTGTTGACATGCGTGTGCATAACACCTGGAGGGTCAGGCAAGTGCAATAAGGGCATGCTTCCAGATCTGCAACATTACTAGATGTGGACTCATCCCAAGAAACACCTTTTAGGATGTGTCACTCTTGTGGGTGCTGGAGGACTGGTGCGACATTATGCAATGATGATAATAACTATCTGGAGGCTTCTGATTGGCTGATTACATATTGATCCCTCCAGCTGATACCACTTCATTCAAAAGCCTTACGGTTATATTAGATCAACTTGAGACAATCTAGTAGCACTGCTCAATTGACATTTCCTTTTGGAATACTGTATGAAAGAAGATTCCTATCTGTCTTTTAAAGGGATAAACAACAGATGTGGTGGTGGTGTTTGTATTTATTGAAATTTTATATGGAAGAAGCAAATTTTGCATTTATTAATATTATTTATTAATTTGTTAATGTATTAATATTATTGATACAATGTATTAATAACACAATATTCTATTTTGTGATTATAACATTTCATTATATGTGTGCAAAAGGAGTAATGGGCCTTTTGTAAGTATACCTGACACATGTCTTGTACGTGAATATCTTGTATTCCTGACATACGCCTCAGGCAAATATTATTGTTTTTGGGCTTAATGCATCTTGAGATATGTAGAACACCACATACAGGCATGAGTACACATTTCTCCATATATCTTTCCTCTGTGTATATTCTGAGAGCAAATGTGCCCAACTCTAAATTAGCCCCATAATGCAAATTATGTTGTTTCAGAAGAACTCTGTGCTCTAATTTTACATTAATACAAAAATTGGATGAATTGATTACAAAAATACATGGTTAATTTGCCTTTGCAGACACTTACCCCCAGAGCTTTTGGCTTGGCTTTCAGAAATGTTTTGTAAAAAGGAGATGATGAATCTGTATTTTGCGGTGCGATAGTAGCAAGTACCCACTGTGGGACCACAGAAAGAACATTTGACGCTTTTGTTTCAGGAGAGACACTGTATGCAGGGGGTGGGGGGCTGGCATTCTGGACAGAGGTCATTACAGATACATTCATATTGGGAACATCAGAGGAAGCATCATGCAGCAAGGACGTGCCTTCACAGACAGCATTCATGATAGAAACTGAGATAGAAAACAAACAGTAAATACAATTTTGCAAAATAAACATCTGAGCAATCACAATAAAATAAAAAAATGTATTTATGAGAGTTAAGGATTTAAGTATGTTTTTACAAAAACATTGTAGTTTCTCATTTTCAGAACTTCCTTACAGGGGGAAAAAACATCATAACGTCTTATGATTTTAAATGGAGGATAGATATCCGGAATCAATGTTACAAAACTAAACTGTCCAATTAAAGGTTTTCTCTCTGAATTGATCGGAAATTATTGCGTGCAGGTCACTGTGTCTTCACAAGAGCCCTGTGCAGCAGTCACATGTCATCTGTTGATATCTCCTGCTATATTTAGTCAGACAGCACTAGCAGCTAATTAATGGCAGTACAGCTATCTATTGTTTTCAGTATGATGAAACATAAACATAAGTCATTGAAAAAGGGGCAGAACACTAGACATCTGAGCTACATAACAATTTATTTTTGAGGAGGGGTGATAATTCAGTCCATCCTCTCCAGGCCCCCTCTCTGCTCCACTAAACTAGCACAGGAGCCTGTACTTGCGCAGTTTCAGCTTCAATGTGCTCAAGAGGATAGTGAGTGCACCGCTGTTGCAGAGGGACCAGTGGCTACGAGCCCCCGTCACCTCCGGGCCCTGTAACAACTGCATCACCTGCAACGGCAGTAGTTCTACCACTGCACTAGAGTCTAAAATAATAGCAATTAAAGAATTACTTAGTCCAAAAGTAAAACAGTACAAACTGAAAGTTTTGTGTAAAATGTCAATAACTCAATTTGATAACAATTATAGCCAGGGAAAAGAGCAGCATTTTGACTATAGGGTTTCAACGTTTACCTTTCACCAAAATATTAATATTTCTTTGTATAAATAATCCTTAATACATTTTACATACCGTGTGCCCGATTCAGGTTGTGCATAGTTCATCAACATATGTTTCAATTTGAATCTGGGTGTAAGTACGCAACACCTAAAAGTTACTTGCTGTATGTAGATACACACAACATACTGCATTATACACACAAGCATCTGCAATAGGAAGTCACTTTAAAACACTTAAAAAATGTATATTATAAAATAAATGAACAACTTTTAGCAGTATAATCATAATTAATTTTTTTTTTAACATTGAAATCCAAACTTTTAACACTAAATACAGAAATTAAGATACGTTTAATGTATATTACACATACAATGCTTTTAATAGTCTATCTTAATGCATACATATGTTCTATCATAGACAGTGACACACATACGTGTAGTTTTAAAAACAAGGCTATGCCATGTCAATCATCACCATCAGTTGGCAATCACATCTGCCCGTTAGCTGGTGCAGGTGATATGGGTGAAACCAAGTGCACTTCCAAGAAATTCAGGGCTTGAAACTTGGGACTATGCAGTCCTCGTTTTTTACTGCTGACAAAGTTAATGTTGGGGTTTTCCCTACCCACGGCTTTAACAAGTTGACATGATAGACTTTCACTTTTCACTGTCTACCGAGTGGTCGCATTCGTTAATTTACTTGGCCTATGGGCTCTATTATCTCATAAGGTCCTTGCCAATGTGCATACAACTTGCTTTCTTGAGTTGATACTAGCACGAGCGTAGGGTGACTTGGGTATCATAACCCTTTTTTTGCCCTCCCTGCGCTTCCGTCAGTTGTTTTACCAAAGGGCCGATCTGTTGTAGTCGATCGTATAATTAGAACACAAATTGTACTATATTTGGTTCTTTGAGACCCTGCTGTTCCCACCCTTCTTTGAGAATATCTAGAACTCCGCAGGGTTGTCTTCCAAACAGGAGCTCAAAGGGACTAAACCCTGTTGATGCCTGAGGCATCTCCCTTATCGCAAACATGAGATAGGGTTACAGGGTGTCCCAATCTCTTTTATCCTGAGCCACAGCTCGTCTGATCATTAGCTTTAGGGTCCTATTAAACCGCTCAACCAACCTGTTGGTTTGCGGATGATAAACCGAGGTCTGCAGTCATTGTACCCCTTGCAATTTGCATAACTCCTTCATTAAACCTGACATGAAGGGGGTTACCTGATCCGTTAGGCTCTTTTTCGGGATTCCCAGTCGAGTGTACATTAACGGTAGCTCTTTGGCAACAGTGCTTGATTTAATATTCCCTAGCGGAATTGCCTCAGGCTATCGTGTAGCATAATTAAGGACTACTAATACATATTGATGCCCTTGGGCAGACTTCTCCAAGGGACCCACTAAGTCCATGGCAATTCGCTCCAATGGAACTGGAATTATAGGAAGAGGTACCAGGGGAGCTCGATAGCCTGGTTTAGGGGTTGTCCGCTGGCACACTGGGCAGGCTTGATAGTATTTCTTGACTGCCATACGGATTCCCGGCCAGTATAACCTCAGGAGCACTCGATTTAGAGTCTTCTCCTCTCTCAGATGCCCCCGCCAAAGGTGCGCATGGGCTGATGTTAGGATCAAAGGAATGTGCACCTATGGCACCAAGAGTTGATGAACTATTTTATCCTCTACCACTGCTACCCTATATAACAGATCCCCTTTTATTATAAACAAGGTTCTCCCCTGGCTGGTGTCTCAGCCTTCCACACTCAATTCGCTTCCACCACATATTTATAGGCATTTTCCAAAGCACTATCATTAAGTTGGTCTCTTGCAAAGTCCTTTACTAACACATACCCCCTCTGCCCCCATGCTTTACTAACACATACCCCCTCTGCCCCCATGCTTTACTCACACACGTCCCCTCTGTCAACATGCTTTACACACACATGCCCCCTCTGTCAACATGCTTTATGCTTTGCTCACAGATGCCCCTCTGCCCATATGCTCACACATGCCCCCTCTGCCCATATGCTTTGCTCACACATGCCCCCTCTGTCCACATGCTTTACTCACAGATGCCCCCTCTGCCACACACGTCTCCCTCCTTATCGCATTACCTTTTCTTCTTAACTTTTTTCTACCAGTAACTTCCAACTGCGCAACAGGAAGATTTACAGCAGCCTCCTGCACTGTGTACTATGTGTCTGCAGCAGCCACGTGACCTGGTGATTTCACAATGGTGTCTGAAGATATTTTAGCTAAAGGGGATCTAGCTACTAACATTACATTAGTGTTGCATTTCTGCAGGTTCACATTTCACATGTACAGTATATCTATATCTATTTATCTATTTATCTATATATATATATATATATATATATATATATATATATATATATATATATATTAGAGATGGGTGGGTCCGGTCCCCCGAGAACCGAACCCACCCGAACTTTGGGTATCCGAATACAGAGCTGAGCAGCTCGGTACTCTCCCACCCATTCCGAATCCAAATCGAGGCCGAACGTCATCGTGACGTCGTCGGATCTCGGGGCTCGGTTCTCGCGATGCTTCAACATTATAAATACACGGCTCCACAGCAATCCATCGCCATTTGACAGAGGGAGAGAGCAGGGTGTAGTCACAGGCTGATTAGAGCAGGGACAGAGAATCCAATATTCTTCTTGCAATTGCTCTAACAAAAATCGCTAGAGAAGAGAGGAGGATAGAGGTTTATTATTTTTTGTTAATATTTGGCACTCCCCAGTGCTTTTGGGGTGTCCCCCATAATTGTGCATCAATATTTCTGGCTGTCAAAAGTCATATCTGTCAGCAGTATCTACCAACTAATTTTTAGCACTCCTCTGTGCTTTTGGGGTGTCCCCCATAATTGTGCATAAATATTTCTGGCTGTCAAAAGTCATATCTGTCAGCAGTATCTACCAACTAATTTTTAGCACTCCCCAGTGCTTTGCGCTCAGAATGGGTTCAAAGCAGTCCACATATAATCAGAATGAGCAACCAGGTTCTGTCACCAGTTCTGATGTTAGTGTTCCCAGTACGTCATTTGGCCAAGGCGATGTCAAACAACAGAGTGTTTCCAAATTAGTGCAAAAAACAAAAACCCAAAATTTTTTTACTGTATTGAAGCGAAAAAGAAGTGTAACTGAGCAAAAGTTAAGTGCCGATAAAAAAAAAATTGCAAGCATGCCATTCTACACACGCAGTGGCAAAGATAGAATGAGGCCTTCACCTTTGGCTATTAATGGCAGATCCCAAAAAGTTACCCAGCCTACAATTGGTGCACAACTACTGTTACGCGTCAAAGCCGAGCTGCAAGATAACAGTAAGGCATTAGAGGATAATGTTTGCTCTGAATCAGAAATGACACCAATCTCTGTGGAGAGTCCATCCAACAGTTGGATGTCTAATCGTGACCATTCTGTTAGTGTACCCATAAATAAGTGCCCTTTCAGCAGTTCTGCTGATGTGTGCCTGAACAGCACGATTGTAGCCGGTGATGCACAAAGTGAGGATGACACTTTGAAAATAGAAGAGGATGAGGGGGAGATTTGTGGAGGTGACGAGGGCGCTAATGAGGATGTTGATGATTATGATGGACAGATACCAAATTGCCTTTCTCAATTTCTATTTATATTCTAGATTATATAACAGCTGAATAGTTTTCTATTTTACTCCTAGTGGAGAGGGGATCTGATGCAGACAGATACCAAACTGCCTGTGTCCATTTCTTTCTATATTCGAATTTCTAGTTCTACAGTCTATGCAGGCTGCTTTTTTTTCTATTTTACTACAAGTGGATGGGAGGGGGGGTCTGATGCAGACAGATGCCAAACTGCCTTTGTCCATTTGTTTGTATATTCGAATTTCTAGTTCCACAGTCTGTGCAGGCTGCTTTTTTTAATATTCAACTACAAGTGGAGGGTGTAATATACACCCAAAGACGATGGCTACATTGCCAATAATCAAAGATGGAGGAGGTAGACAACCATGTTTGTCTGTATAATTTGCAGACAAGTATTCGAATTAAGGACGGCCTACCAGGGATAAAACTGTTTTTTTTCATAATGTATTAGCTTTAGAATTACCTCACTTATCTAAGAAACTGGTGGAGCACTAAATTAGGCTATTTTAAAGATTTGTATTTTTTTCAAAAATAGCAAAACAAAACCAAACAAAACCAAAACCAAAACACGCAAGGGCGGTTTTGCAAAACCAAAACCAAAACACGAAGGTAATCTAGATCCAAAACCGAATCCAAAACCAAAACACGGGGGTCAGTGACCATCTCTAATATATGTATTTATATATATATATATATATATATATATATATATATATATATATATATATATATATATATATATATATATATATATATATATATATATATATATATATATATATATATATATAATGGAAAAATGACTGCACCGGGAAGAATAAGTGAACATGTGTACAGGGAGGCTGAGTGAGCAGACATGGCTGCTGTTGGAAGGGGGCTGAGTGAGGGGACATGGCTTTTGTGGGAAGGGGGGGCTGAGTGAGGGGACATGGCTGTTGTGGGGGGGGCTGAGTGAGTGGACAATGCTGCTGTGGGGGGGAGTGAGTGAACATGGTTGCTGGGGGGGTAGTGAAAGTGTATGTTAAAATAGTGTGTGCTTGCTATGCTAATATAGTGTGTGTGTGTGCGTACTATGGTAATATAATATTTTAAGCAGGCGTGTGTGTGTGGCTGCAGTATTTTAAGCTGGCGTGTGTGTTTTCTAAATCTCATGTACCCATTTATTTCTAAATAGGGCATCCAACATCCACATCCCAGGATCAAGACAAGATGGAGCTGATCTAAAGAAACCAGCTGCTACAAGTAATGAAAGTGACCAAGACAGGTAGGAGAGAGCAGGACAGTCGGCCAACTGTCCAGAATCTGATGGGACAGACCTGAATTTGGGTGGCTGTTTCGCTTAGTCAGGATTTGGGCTGACTACAAGGACAGTTGGGAGCTATGTCCTGCTTCACCACATACTGCTTGTGCAGGCAGAGTTGTGTGCATCTAACAGTAGTGCACACAGTATTGCCTGTGTATTTGTCTAAAATGATAACTATATTACGTAATAGGGGCCCTGCTGTCTTAAATACCCTTGGCCCCCCGAGCCTGAATCCAGCTCTGGTTAGGACAAGGGATACAGCCTGCAGAGCAAGCCGAGGAGCTCTAAGCATCACAAGATTTGGTAATCTCGTGAGACAAAGAGCTTCCCTGCTCATACAGGAAGTTCCCACCCTGATGGATGTCAGCATCACCAGAACCATAGATAACTACAGTGGGTAATTTTATTACAATATATGTATCAATGCCCCATGTTGACCACACCCCAGCACAATTTGGTCACGCCCTTTTTGGCACACTGTTTATTTGCTACTCGTCTATGGAAGGGGCCCCAAAAGTTCTCAAATTTCACCTGCTAGTCCTGTACATACCATTTGCTGATACTGGTAAGCCCTATGCTACAAATAGAGAGTCAAGCTGCACGTAATACATTTGTATCTCATGGGACACTGTATAACAATGACCTTTGCAAAAAGTACTGTAATATTATCTGGAATAGGGGTGGGCCTGTGTAGTTTAAATGCCAGGGCTGATTTTTAGTCCCAGTCCGGCCCTGGTGTGCAGGGAGGGGGGGGGAGACAAACGGAATATGTGTGCAGGGAGGGGGGGGGGACACACGGAAAATGTGTGCAGGGAGGGGGGGGAGACAAACGCAGTATGTGTGCAGAGAGGGAGGGGAGACAAACGGAATATGTGTGCAGGGAGGGGGGGAGACAAACGGAATATATGTGCAGGGAGGTGGGGAAGACAAACGGAATATGTGTGCAGGGAGGGGGGGAGACAAACGCAGTATGTGTGCAGGGAGGGGGGGGGACAAACGGAATATGTGTGCAGGGGGGGGAGAAAAACGGAATATGTGTGCAGGGGGGGAGAGAAACGGAATATGTGTGCAGGAGGAGGGAGAGGGGCAATAAATGTCTGTGGGGGGGGGGGAAGAGGGGCAATAAATGTCTGCGGGGGGGAGAGGGGGTGATTAAACATGTCTGCGGGGGGGGGCAATGGCTGTAGGAGGGGGGAAATAAAAATGGCCAATGTGTGTGGGGGACAGTATATGACTAATGTGTGTGGGGGACAGTTTATGACTATAATGTGTGCTATTAAGTGAATGTGGGGCTGTTTGGGGAAAATGAGGTCTAATTATTAAATGCGATTATGAATTATTTAATGCCTGGGATGTTTGTGGGAAATGGTTATTTTTATTAAACATAAATGCTATTTAATTTCTTGCTGAGGTTGTTTGGAGGGGTGGAAATAGATTTATTTATTAAATTGGAATACTTTTATTTTAATGTTGGGGGTGGAGTGAGGCCTAATTTTATAACGTGGGTGCTATATTGAGTTAACACCGGTGCTGTTTGGAGTTTTCTAACTTTCATGTACCCATTTTTTTCCAAATAGGGCCCCCAACATTCCAGGATCCAGACAAGCAGCAACTGATCTAAAGACACCAGCAGCCACAAGTGGTGACAATGACAAGACAGGTAAGAGAGAGCAGGACAGTCTGCCAACTGTCCTGAATTTGGTGGGTGACTGTCCCGCTTAGTCAGGAGAAGGCTCGAGGGTATGAAGTGGCTGCCTGAATTTTAGAGCGCAGGAGGGGAGCAGAGTTGCCTGATACCAAGCGTGATATTCTGTGGAAGGTAAGTAACCCACAGAGGACAGCTGCAGAATAGCTAGAGACAATAGCGATAGTCTGAGGCTGATAGAGACAATTATGGATAGCTGCAGAGTTGTTGGAGACAGGAGCAATAATCTGTGGCAGGTATGAAGCAGAACAGCAGTGGGAGCCAAGTTTGAACACTCAAAAAACAGGCTCCTTACCTGTGGAAAAGGTGCCTTAAATATTCTGTGTAATAATTAGTCTCCCAATGAATGGTAGGATGAGGTGATAAAAGCCAGGTCTGCACATGTGCAGACATGGAAAGCAGACTGACGGCATCAAGGGGAGCCGCTGTGCTACAGAGCCAGCAGGAGGCTCAGGGAACGTGGGCAGTTAAGTGTGCCGGCCCCCTGCGTTAGGTCCGCATGTCCGACGTGTGACAAATGTATCACTCTATACAAAAACATCTTGCATTTTACAAGTTTACAACTCCTATCAGTCCACTTCTCTTTGCCTAGTACAGCTTCCATCTCTTCTATTCCATGAAATAACCTCTAACTATAGCAAATCAGTGGCCAACTCCTGTAGCAAAGCCAATGGATTCAGATTGGTTTCTGTCAGTCTCACCAGACTTCCAGGATCTGCTACTTGGCAGCAAGAAAAAGTACACCAAAGGTATTATAAGGCTAGTACTACTCACAATACGAAAATAATAGTAAATGTCTATATATATATATATATATATATATATATATATATATATATATATATATATTGTCCAATACTCTAGTAAATGGTCCCTTTAAATCAATTAGTAGAACCTTCATTTCAGCTGCTGTGTCCCAAATAGAAACAAGGAGAACTGTTGAAAACATTATAGTATCAAAATGGAGGGATAGGCGCTAGGTGAAACCATGAAAGGAAGCTACAGCACTTACAATTGTGTTAAATAAAGCAGACTTTGGGCATGTTGGCAGTCCCATTGCATTTTTTTAAGTAACCTGTCCCGCTCTTCTGGATGCAGGATAGTTGGAAGGAATCACCAGAACCAACAATAGATCAAGGGGTATATTTACTAAACTGCTGGTTTGAAAAAGTGGGGATATTGCCTATAGCAACCAATCAGATTCTAGCTTTTATTTATTTAGTACATTCTACAAAGTGACAGCTAGAATCTGATTGGTTGCTATAGGCAACATCCCCACTTTTTCACTTAATTCAAACACCAACACCTTATACTGACAGAGCCCTGCTGGAACAGAGAAAGCTGTTTTTTTTCTTTTGCGCTATCAATTAATGATACTAGCCAATATCCTTTTGTCAGATCAAGTGTGGTGAGATATCTGGCTGTTTCTAGTCTTTCTATCGGCTCATCCATTTAAAGTTGATCTAGGACATACCCTGCTCCATCTATTAATCTGTCCCCACATTTAAAATTTACCTCCCCCTCCAATGGAACATGGTTTTACCAATGTGCAAAGTTACTCCTTTTTTTCCTTAATGACTCAAGCCCCCTTAATCTAACAATTATCCTCTATCCAAATGCCCTCCATAAAAATTATATATGTATATGTGTGTGTATATATATATATATATATATATATATATATATATATATATATATATATAATATATATTATACAAAAACAGCCGTAGATCCTCTGCACTTACCATGTACAGACTGGGGTGCAAAGGGGGGGTTGTCCACATTGTACAGACAAAAAACAGGGATACTATCCAAACACATAATTAATCCTGGCGTGAGTTGGTCAGCTTAACATATATTGCGATATGCCGAACTAACATTCCTTGTTTTTAATATAGAAAAGTATTTAATGCAGCATTAATAATGTGTTTGGAGAAAAAAAATCACAGCACCCCTTTGTATTTTTAACTCTACAGCAATAGCAATGCAAAAATACATTTTTAATATCTTCTAACTATATTCTAGCCGAACATTATTTCCCCATTTCTTTCTCGTGCGATGTAGCAAGAGGCCAATTTCTCAAATGGGGACTTTTAATACATTTATATTTGGTCTTGCATGAAAAAATCTCTTTTATTCCTCAACAAGATGTGTAAACGTTTCTCTAAAATTCTTTTAAAGGACTTTGCTGAACTATTATGATACACGTTGAAGTTTAACATTTTGCTTTAGTTTTTTTCATCCGGTTTCTTTTTATAGAATAGTTCCTATTAATTTCACCAGTGTGTCCTATAGCTTGTTCTACAACATCGGTCTCATATTTGTTTTTCCATATAGGTCATCAGTTCTTAATCATTTGAATTGCCCTCTTGCAATATAATTATACCATTTCTCACTGCGGTTACTAGTTGTTGGAATATAACAGCTGTATTTTTTATAATGGTTACTGGTTGCTGAAATATAACAGTTATATATAATATGATAGATTGATACTTAGCTGCCTTTCAAACGTTTATCAGTTTTATGATGTTCACTAGTATCCTGCTATTATACTATGTTAAGATCTGCTGCAAGGAGATTTCAGTCTCCAGTAAATATTAAGTGTGATTGTCATATGATTGTGTGTTTGTAGGTAGATCCACCTCCATGGTTCTCAGATGGGTCACCACCAGTTTCTCTAATCCAGCGCAGAACTTCCCAATGTGTCTGCGGCCTCGCGCTGACAGCCGTTGCATTTTTCAGTATTTATGACTTGGAAGTTGGTCAAGGTAAGATTGTTAGAAGAAATATTGTTTTTGTATGATATCTGTCATCTTACATAGTTGACTTCTTGCCATGCGTGTGAAATTCACTTTTAATGGCGTCTATGCAGGCCAAAGGTAGCATGGGTTTCGGCTAAGGTGCAGGTGTAATAGAAACGGATCTGCTATGTAAAATGTCCCAGAGAATAATCTTAGCAGTTTGTTAACCTGCAGATAAGGTAGTTGATGGGACACTTTCCTCTGATTAGAGGAGGATGTTTTCAGATTAAGTTTAGCATTTTAGGAGACAAAGTAAAAAGTGTCCATACTCAATGCTACGTCCACTGGAAGACTCTACGTTAAATTAATTAACATCAAAAGGACATCGTTCAATTGGTCTGAACTGGTGATTGATTATATTGATAATAGACTAGTATTTGATAGTAGACATAGAAGGAGAAACAGTGATGATAAATGTATACATCAGTGTAATATAACATTCTCCAAACAATATGCTGCTCACTCCCCTAGTGCTACTATATAAGACAACAGTTGGGCGTTGCAAATCCCTCTGCACTTTAAGGGTTTTAAAGAGCTAATTTCACAAAACCATTAAGCTCTGCTTTCAAACCCACTTAAATGTAAAAATTCTGTATGAGTGTGCTGCACACTCTTAGTGTTACCATATACACATTGGCAGCATGGTGGCTAAGTGGTTAGCACTTCTGCCTCACACCACTGGGGTCATGAGTTCAATTCCCAACCATGGCCTTATCTGTGTGGAGTTTGTATGATCTCCCCGTTTTTGCGTGGGTTTCCTCCGGGTGCTCTGGTTTCCTCCCCCACTCCAAAAACATACTGGTAGGTTAATTGGCTGCTATCAAATTGACCCTAGTCTCTGTCTCTCTCTGTCTGTGTGTGTGTGTGTGTGTGTGTGTGTGTATTTAGACTGTAAGCTCCAATGGGGCAGGGACTGATGTGAATGAGTTCTCTGCACAGCGCTGCGGAATTAGTGGTGCTATAAAAATAAATGATGATGATAAACAAAATGTTTCTTATCTTGTCCTGTCTGTGTCATTTTCTTAAGCTGCCATCTTACTATATATTTACCTATATCTGGCTGCTGTTTCTGTCTGTTTCATTAGTGTCCATTGCCATCTCCTAACACTAGGAAATGCTTTGCCCACCTGTACTGTTTCCGAAAAGCTGCCACCCTACTACCCATTTAGGAATGCTCTTCCTTCCTGTTTTTATTTGAATTTAGTATAATTTTTTAACAGCAGAGACATAACAATGCATTGAAGATGGATATTAGAGGCAAAAGAAAATAAAGAAAAATTAAACTCGAGGACAATGCATGTAATGGACAGAGCAAGCTTGTTTTCTATTGACAACACATTTAATATCAGGAGTAGGTAACACTCTCAGCCGTGAGTAGTAGCAAGATTTCCAAAACTGTGTTTTATTCATTTGGATTCTTGCCTGGGTGTGGATTATGTTCATACTGGGAAAGGGCAATGGGCTGAAGATAGTCCAGTAAGTGCTGATCTTGTGTGGGGGATGTTGCTTGTTATGACGGACACACTCCCAAATAGCCTGTAGGTACCCCGGTATTGTGTCATATGTAAACAGAACACAAAACATATACATACATTTAATTTCTGAAAATGATTTTCTAACACATTTGGGACTATTTAAGAGCTTTATTAGCAATAACTGATTTAATGATAATAATAATAATAAACACAATTAGTGACAATGAGCTACAAGTAGAGGTGAGAAAATCTGTCATGATTCAAGTTGTGGGATGATTCATGATATTAGTCAATTAATAGATGTTATATTCATAGGTGCATTTTGCTGTTAAATTTCACTTCAAGAGTATAGAAAGTATTTTATTAACAGGCAAACACACAGTGGGTGTTGCCAGTTGCCCAGAACCACCCCCCCCTTTCCCGCCAGGACTGTTGTCAGGTTGGTCCTCTTCCTTGGGACCAGCCACAGATCTAAAGATCTGTTCTGATTCGTTCTGATCTCCGTCTGTGGTATGTGTCCCTCCCCACTCTTTCACAGGGCAGCATGTGATACTGCAGGAAGTAGAAGACAAAAGATTCTGCTAAATGGAAGAAGGTAAGTGAGGGCTTATTGTAATAAGGGGCAGGCTGAGAATTAATTTATTGGTGATGCTGGGTAGTAATCATATAATAGTGGGTGGGAAATATTAATTTATTGGTGGGGCAAATTAATTCATTGTGAGAACTATTTAATTTAATAGTGGGGTCATAGTAATTACTATTTAAGGTGCTGTAATTGCATTTTTTAATTAATGCCAGGGTGTTTTGGGGCTATTTAATTTAACGTGGGACTGAGTTTTGGGATAAGGAGCGGTATTTATTCATTGTGAATACCAATTATTTAATATTGAAGCAATTTTGGAGGTAGATAGGTTTAATTATTAAATGGAAATACTAAGTATTTAATATTGGGGTTGTTTTTATTAAACGGGAATACCATTAATTTAATCTCAGGGCATAGTGGGGAGAATTAGGTCTGTCTATTAATTCTGAATGCTATTTATTTAATTCTATGGCTAACGGGGGAAATAGGTATATTTATTATTATAGATTTAAATGTTATTAATTTAATGTTGGGCTGGTTTAAATATAGGTGCTATTGATTTAACATCTGGGATGGCTGGGGGAGGGAGGTCTAAATGGGTTCACTCACTGCTAGACTTTCCATATTTTATGTATCTCCCTTTTACCAAACAGGACTCCAACATTCCAGGATCCAGACAAGCAGCAACTGAGCTTAAAACACCAGCAGCTGGAGGTAGTGAAACCTACAACAACAGGTTGGAGAGTGCAGCACCGTCTGCTAGCTGTCCTGATTCTGGTGGGACAGTCCTGATTTTATGTGACTATCCCGCTCAGTCAGGACTTTATCCTGACTGCAACGATAGTTGGGATGTATGTCCCACTTCACACTGTACTGCTCCTTAAGGGCAAGCAACATGCACTACAGTTAGATAAACACAGCCTGCCCTTAATAAGCAGTACAGTGTGAAGCAGAACATCCATCCCAACTATCCTTGCAGTCAAAACAAAGTCTTGACTGAGCGGTACAGTTACATTAAATTGGAACTGCAGCACCAGAATCAGGACAGTTGGCTGCCATTGACCGTGTATTTGAAGGGGATGGGAAGAGATGGAGTGCAGTCTAGCACTGTCTTAAATAATAGCCACCCCTCTTTCATACACTGGCAGTGTGGAATGGAAACCCCCCCTCTAGAAAACCCTGCGTTTGCCCCTGACTAAGTGCCTTTATACAAGTTGTTTTATTCAGCATTCCTCAGTATTCTGATTTTTGAATTGTGAGCTCCGTGAACTGATTCACCACCTGTAATGGATTGGTATTTGTCAAAGCATTTCAATCACCTCTAGCTCAAGGAAGAAATTGATTTGTTTTTTAAGACATAATAAATACAGGCAGAATCACTGCACAATACAATATTGATTTAAAGTCGGAGTTTGTTTGATTCACATTAAAACTTATTGCATTGTGTATGTGCACAACTTGCAGCCATATTTTGAATTAAACATATCTTATACTTACATCCACTTGCCCTTAGAGAGGCAGGTCAGGGGCATTCATGTGTAAGTACAGTACAATAGGGGCGAGGAGATTCAAGTCAACCATGCCCCTTACTGATGTGCCCAGTTTTCACTTACACATATCATTAATATACAGGGCGTATATCTTTAATAAAAGTGACATAAATTGCGTATCCTGAAGCAATCTTTAATGATAGTTGATGATAATGACTGACACATTCAGTATGAATGCACTAGATTTGACTTGTGTGTATCTTAAGATATTTGCAACTCAAAATATAGTCACAGTAATGTAGGTGTATGGACACATCTGTGCCTGTACGCAAAATTGCAATTTTACATATAACTTTAAAGCA
Organism: Mixophyes fleayi; assembly: GCF_038048845.1. Lineage (NCBI taxonomy): Eukaryota > Metazoa > Chordata > Amphibia > Anura > Limnodynastidae > Mixophyes > Mixophyes fleayi. Next base: position 207,292,798 of record NC_134407.1, on the reverse strand, counting down.
GGTCATAGGTGAGCAATTTGTGTAAATAAAATCATACTATAAAGTGCTTGAAAAGTAATTAATTACAATATAAATATTTATGCAGATTTGACTGTTGTCTACACAGAGTGGAGGCAGACATTTTGAGGGATGAACCATTATGAGAATGCAGCCTACTAATTCACTAGGATCCAGCGGCATCATTGGGACATTACATGACAAATATTCGTGGTTCTTAGTGATTTTATAGGCAACATTCTCATAAACATTGTGTCAGGCCATGGACTCTACCTCTTCTGTGTGCAGTTTACAACAAACAATGAAATTATTCTACTGGTTTAGCTTGGACTGCTTGGACTGTATATAGCGGTGGTGGGGCTGGTTGAGCAATTGGTGGGAATGTTGCTGAGAATGTTGTTGGAATTGTGGAATGGACCATGGAAACCACAACATCGTTCTGTATCATAAACACCTGCAAGAAGAGATAACAATACGTAGGTGTGAAATGTTTTCAAGATGACACATCACATCTTAATATAAAATCTTAATAAAACATACTCTCCATGCCAACATTAACCTTGTTTACTGTTTTAAAGTGTATCTCACATGTGTGAAGCGGGTTTTTAGCTTCTGCTTACACTGCATTTTACCACTTTGCAGGTTTTAATGTGAGACCTGCTTGTTATCTGGTCAGCAGCAATATGGGGGGTATTCAATTGGCTGCGTTACTGTTAAAAGTAATGCGGCATGGGCACTATTACCGTTATTATGGTAATAGTGCTCATAATTACCGGTATTAAGGTAGCTTTAACGCCGTCTTTTTGCTCGCAGCTCCCTGAGCTGCGAGCAGTAAGACCCGTTGATATTACCGTATTAACAGTAATATCTTTAACACGGTGGTACTTTGGGGGGATTTGAACTCCCCCCTATGTGTTCCCTATCCCAGAATAACAGTGTGATGTGGTGTCTCACATATTGTATTTTGGGTACAGCATGACAGTGACGTGTAGCCACCCTCCCTCCTAGTATCTAAGGTAACTAGACCTTATGAATAAAGGGTTCTCAACTCCAAATATATATATCTAGTTTTGGAAGCTATGTTAGCAGTTGAGTTACTTTATAATATATTATACTTTATTAGGCTTCCTATTATTATAAATGATGTAATTGCTGCTTATTTCACAATAACATTACTATAGGTAACTTTTTTGAATCGGTTTTCTTTCCAGCATAGCACCGGATATATTAAGTCATGTATTAACCACAAACTCCACCGAGCATGCACTATGCTTAGTGTAACCTTAGTGCTAACACTCATCATTCTCTTACCTGGGGAGCATTTGGTTGTACACGCGATAGAGAACGACATCCAAAGATGGAGACAGAAAGGGATACACAGAACAGTAGCAGGTTTATCAGTAGGAGAAAAGACTGAATAGCATATGCACCAGCCTGTAAACACAAAATGCAAAAAAAAATATTGGAGTATGGTCATAATGGAGATGTTTTATTGGTTGAGTTACAATTATAAGGTGGAGTTTAGATTCACACATGTGCTCTCCTGAGCCACCATAGACAGTATACTATTTGCTCTCAAACCTGTCCGGAGTTATTACCAAGGTCACCTGGTTTACGTTCCCCTCATAAGAACACAGGGACAACAAGAATTATTGTTGAACCTGACCACAATTTTGTATTATTTACCTCCCCACTATCCTTATTCTCCTTCATCCACACTGCTTTTACATTATTCTTTTGAATGTTTGTAATATCTAACCTTGAGTACAATTGGTCAAGTTCATTTGTATATGATAAGAGATGAGGGATATTCCCAGCAGCTCGTTGTTATATTACCTCTTGTGCCAATACTTCTGTAGCTTTTGGTGCACAATGCACTCCTCTAAAATGTTGTATAGGGCTATATTGTACTGCTGAGTACACAGTAAGCTGAAGTTGGAAAAGATTATGGTTAATATTAAAATACATACATAGATTACACTTTCACAAAATAATAATGCATCCAAGTCTTCCAAAGGTCCATCCAACTCTATCAATTTGATATGGACGAAAAGCATTCATCTCTGCTCCTTTCACGCATCCTATCTGGTCCAGCTCTCTCACTAACATCACAAACGGATGAGGAAAGGTGGAAATCCCTGTCTGCTGCCAGCTTCTCTGAAATGTTTACACCAAGTATAACCATATAATAGGTGTGTGCTAGGTGAGAGCTCACCAGCTCCATACAGGACAGGAAAGATGAGCTGTCACCATTAACATATACATTACAACAATTTAAATATAAAAGTACCAATTGATAAAATTTCCTGGCACAATTCTTCAATCTTTGTTAGGTGCTTACAAAATGAAAAGTGTAAGACATTTAAATATAAACAGAAAACCAACCAATGGATGACCCCTGACTGATATGATCTTAAATAAAACCCATCAAGGTAATTAATTAAGCAATGAAGAGCCTCAAAGAAATTACTTCATCAAATACACATCGTGGAAAACATCTACATAGTAGTTACAATTACTTGTAGTTTCAATTACTAATCAAACTATATTATAAAGCATTTCTTACTGTGCTTATTGAGATCTTTAGGTTTTCAATCATTAAGTTTAGAAATCTAAAGCTTTTCTCTGTATTTTTTTATTTATGATTAGATCAAGCACTATTTTTCCTGGTTGGGGAGACGTCTGTTTGTGGGACATTCCATATGACTTATAGCGCCTACTTTTACTTTTGTGTTCATTACCTCTCATTCTGACCGGTCTTGATGTCTGGCCTTAATGAAGGGAGGCCACAATTGACAGAAGAGGTTTATACCCTTTTGTTCGTGTAAATAACAAAAATATTACAGTTTTGGCAGGATCTACATGGGAATGTGCCCACAAAAGGTGTGGAAAGGAATCTTGAGAGCCATTGAAGGTGTCGCAATGTGACATGTGCAGTGTGAAATCACGCACGGTATGCTACACAAATTGTTGTATGTCCACACTTGAATCAGGCCCCAGATGTCTAATGTACTTGTCTTAGTCTCGATACACTTGTGGCATAATTCCCCTTGTGCAAAATTACAAGGCAAGTCATGTACTGGTGGGGTGCCGACAGTCAAGCAATTCAGGTTACTAGTGGCCCAACAGGTCAATAGCTTGTCATGGTTTGTCACTGCCAGTAGATGTGATATCAGCCACCACCAAAAAGTGCAAAATTTGTCTTGGATGCCCTTTCTTTGTTGCAAGATGGGTGATGACCAATTACTGTCGTCTAAATATTTTTCTGTATTTATTTCATGTTTTGCCTTTTATTTGTCCAATGTAAATCCTCTCAAAATGCAATACCTTGAGGATATGGCCTAGTGGCAATGGGCATGCATTAAACCATTGGAGTAGCCTATGACATTGGGAGTGTCACGATTTTTGCCCTTTAAAGAGCTGGACAGAGGGCAGGTAAAGAGGTATCACACATACCCCCTTGAGTGTGTTAATAGTCTGACCTCAGTTTATGTCATAAATAGAGAGCAAAATACTATAATAAAGTCTTCTCCGCCTGAATCACTTTTTTGTAGAATGTGTCCACTTTCAAATAGATTCCATCCCTATTGCATGGCTTCCTGTGTAGCATTATTGTTTGTTTGTAATATTGTTGTTTAGTTGTGTTGTTTTGACTAACAGACATTGCTTTGCAGCCTTGGAACCTCCCATATCAAACAGTAGCTGATGCAAACATGCTATGGACAGCTTGGTCATGATGTCATAGGAGAGTGACAATGTTTAGTGCTGCTATTGGATGCATACATAGAATGTGAGTTGGATTTTTTAGTGTAGATTTACATTCATATTGCAGGCTGCCCTGCTCCTATTAGGACCCATTACATTTTAGAAATATATAAAGCCAGAAAATTGCTATTGGGAATCACAGAAGCACCAACAAAAGGTATATCTGGCAGCAGAGTAACAACACATTTCTTGCCAAATATTATTCTTATTACAGAATTTATTTGAAGATGAAATTGTCTTAATCCACAGTTATCAAAAGTAGCGTAACACTAGTGTATTCTTATCTTGTCATATTATGATGTCCTAAAGTAGACATTGTAATACATATTTCACACAGCTCTAAGGGCTAGATTTACTAAGCTGCAGGTTTGAAAAAGTGGGGATGTTGCCTATAGCAACCAATCAGATTCTAGCTGTCATTTTATAAAAGGTACTAAATAAATGAAAGCTAGAATCTGATTGGTTGCTATAGGGAACATCCCCACTTTTTCAAACCCGCAGCTTAGTAAATCTAGCCCTAAGTCTTTAAAGGGATTAAACTGTCCTCGTGTGATCTGCATCATTTAACACCAGAAGACACTGAAACAGAAGATGTTGCTAGCACAGCATTGGATTATTATTATTATTAGCCTTTAAGCATAAAGCAGTAGGTGTGTGGAACAATTAATACATAATGTAGTAGAATAACAATTGTAGCTGGTGGTGGGGAGACAATTGTTAGACAGAAGCATTACCAGCCTCCAATATTAAAGCAGACATTAGTCAGTGGCATTATTGGAATGAGGAGAGTCAGTGGAACTTGGAGACATGAAAGATGAATTGGTCATTGTAGACACCTTAAGACAGTCAACAGATGGCAGCCATGACTCATTTCTAGTCACATGACACACCCATCAGCCTGAAATGCTGATATTTCAGCCTTTCTCAGACGATGAAGTTAAATAATGTAATTGTCCAACTTATTTCAGGGAGTCACTCGTATTTTACAATATGTGATGTGTTTTTGTCTGAGGGAAAATTCTCAAGGATGCATTATTCTGAATGGATTTTTTATGTTTGCTGTGATGTGTGACAAGACCGGGTCTTACATTGAGAATATCAGGCCAACCCAGTCTGTCAATCAGTGAGCCAATTGAACAACAGTGGCACATTCTGCTATTAAATGCCTCCCAGTGGCCAGATCCAGTATTATTGTGGTGTCCAGAGAGGGAGGTGGGAGGCAGCTCACAAGAAGTGTGAAACAGATGTGCACCCTGTGACATCAAAAAAGAGTGGAAAAGATTAAAAACAGGATGTCACGATCTGCCTCCGGCTGCACTGCAGCATCTTCCATGGTGAAGCTGCTTGCCTCTTGCAGCTCCTGTCTGCTAAGAACTATGTTTGAACTTTGTCATTATGTGAATCTGGCCTGTAGTACCGCTCTACCACCAGAGATGCTGCTGTCCTACCATTGTACTTTTCATCTCACTAGCAGGGGTTAACCCTCTTACTTAATCAGCACCCACACCTGTTCCACTTACTTATAAGACTGCCTCTCCCAGTAATCTGTGACAATTCATTGTTATCTTGCCTGCCGTTCCTGATTCTCCAGAGTGTCCTGTTCCTGTCTGACTTCCTGGCATTGACCCCTGCTTGTTCCTTGGCTTTGCTATTTATCTTCTGATGCAAACTGAGGCTCAATTCTTATCCTATGCTCCAGTTCATTTCCTGGTACCTTCGTGGCTTTCCTGGCTTTTGACACTTTGGCTTGTTTGACCCCGCTTTATTCTGACTCCCACAGATCGATCAAGTACCTCGTGCCTCATGCCTGCTGAGTACAACAGGTATCCTGCCATCTGTTGTTCATCCAGTACCTTGTGCCTCTTGATTAAACCAGTTATCTTGCCATCTGTTGTTCATCCAGTACCTTGTGCCTCTTGATTAAACCAGGTATCCTGCCATCTGTGATTCATCCAGTGCCTCATGTCTCCTGAGTCTACCAGGTATCCTGACACCGTGTTACATCCTGTGTCTTCAGTCTTCTCTGCTTCTCCAGCCTCTGAGCTAGGTTTGGTATCTGGCTGCTCTGTACTGCCTCTACGAACTGTTTTACCATTTGAGACTTCCTGAGTCATTCAGTTATATTGAAAGTCCTGCTGCTGTATCTGTTGCCTTGAACTAGGCTGCTGTTTTACTTTACATTATCAATCTCTCTGGAGTTCATGCTAGGAATCCTGACATAGGAGGGTCAGGACTCTATCTACAATCCAGAGGTGGACTCTGGCAGATATCCACAAATGTACAAACTGGTCTGCTGGTATGATCATGAAAAACCCTCCAGATATTATACAGTTAGTGCTATGTTTAAATATAAATATAATTTAACACAATATAGTGTAATCCACAAATGGACGTTTGAAAGAAACTTACAAGTTTTTCCTGGTATATTTTTCTGTAGTAGTAGTAATAGCTGTTGCTGCTGTTGTAGTCATTATAATTGTAATAATTGTAGCCATAATACTTCATTGTCGCTAGATCAGCACAGTTTAGGATAAGAGCAATAAAGCTGAAAATTGAGCTAATGATGTTCAAGGAGAGGGATCCTTTCACCTGTACAGAGATAAGAGGAGAAGTAACCATTAAAATGCATAGTATAGAGTATCTCTGATTAGTCAGGATTCAGCAGGACTGCTCTGATACTATATATGGGTATTGTCCCATAGTTTTGGATACTCTACAAATAATTACTGGTTATGCTGGAGTGACACAGAGCAGCTTACTACACAGTTTTATTCTATGCATGTGATATAACTAGAGGCAGTGTAGCTCTATGGGCACACGCATTGGAGTCACTGGCAGGAAATGTATTTGTTAGGATGTCTTCTGAATGGCTTGTTAATAGAGCATGTAATGAACTTCATAAGGAGCAGTGGTGTCTGGAGGACCAACCCAGAAGAAGAATTGCCCATTATTAAGTGTGAGGGGGTGAGGATACAGCATGGTTGTAGTAAGCTGGGGTTACAAGTGTTGAAGGCAGATAAAGATGGGGGCTGGGATATGTGGGTGGTAAGGAATTTGGAAGAGGTGTTGTATTGTGATTTGAATACTGTAGGAGAATGGTGAGAAGATTGTAGATGTAGTGAGCAGAAATGTTGTAAGAGATTTGGTATACTGAGGTACATATATTTCTCTAAAAGGGAAATCAATAAGGGAATTTTTTTTTAAAATAGAAGTGTCTATCTTTAAGGTAGAGTGGGAAGTGCGTCATAGTTAACATCATCTGTTATATTTTTAATATTATCATCCATGACGCTGCCAACAGTAATTTTATGTGTAATTCTATAAAAGAAGAGGTAAACCCAGGAATGGGCGCTAATGTAGAGCCCAAAAAAGCAGCCTACGGTAAGCAGAGATATCCACAATACCCAGGTATCTATCTTTTTATGCTTCCAATTTTGATAAGGTATCTATCTATCTTTTTATGCTAGTAATTTTATGTGGATTGTCAAACAGCAATTACATTATTTCCAATTACCAAAATAATTTATTCTTTTTTTTTGGCATTTGTATAAATATATATTGCTGGCTACATATCATGACAACCTGTGCTCCCTTGGGTTATTAATTTTGAAAGAACCAACCTTTTGGAGCTCAGGCCGAGAGATGCATGAGGTCTATTAAAGCTGTTGGCATATCGGTGCATACACATTGCAGTTATCAGTTTCTAGACTTCACTAGATAAATGACAGCTTGAATCTCATTGGTTGCTCTGGGCAACACCTCCTCTTTTCCTTTTTAGAAGTTTTAGTAAATCTACCTCCAAGTGGAAGGGGTGAGATGATGTGAATTGCATCATGACATCCCTGCCACTCAATGTTTAATGTAGTGGGTTGGCTTGATTATGTGATTGTCCACTAACTTGATGAAGCAAATTGTGGCATCGAGCCCAGTTTACCTTTGTTCCCTAATTCACCTTCGCATCATATGAAAATGTGGTCGGAAAAGTAGGCAGGTATGCTCTAACGCTGTATGGTGCACATAACTTTTACACAGCTAAAAATAGTGATCACAGGCTACTACTATGTTGAACAAAACCTCTATATAAACAGGCATTTTTACAATGTATGACTTACAAATGACAGACCATAAACATTTTACCTCTGAGTTAATGTTTTGTCATCTAACTTACCAAGCAGATGTTGGGTTTACATTGAGCTCCAATTGTCAGACCTCCTGCAATTATATACTGCAAAAATAAAATACAGAATAAAAACATAATTAATATCAGGCATTATCATCGTTAAAGAAAGGAAAGCAAAAAAATGAGTAACTTTGCTCCTTGGCAAAACCATGTTTCATTGGAAGGGAGCTACATTTAAAATGTGGGGACAGATTTATAGTTGAAGTAGGGCTTGTCCTAGATCAACTTTATATTTCAGTGTAAAAATAAAAGCTATCAAGTATTTGTGTGCAACATAAAAAAAAACATCCAGTATTTATCTTATGTGCAAACTAATAAACTAATTTGCACCCCTTGCATTGTAACATAGCTTTGTCCAGGAAAAAACTTGAAATGAATCAGGACCATTGTCTATTTCAAACAGACCTAGGTGCCTGTAAACACTGTGACCATCCTGCACTATGGGACTTATAGAGATATTGCACATTTGCACAATAAATGTATCTAAGAAAGACTGCAAAATAAGTGTACATGTGTATGTATTGTTAAATGCATCCTAAGATGCAAACAACTAAAAAACAGTAGTACTTATGCTAGGCATACATCAGGTGTGCACGTGTGTTTAGTTACACCTAATGATAATGTAGAAATAAGGCTTGGCAGTGTTAGTAATATAAGCAAAAGTGATGTTAAAATATTTATACACAACATAAAAATGTACTGAAGTGTCATATACAAAGAAAGTGTACATTGTCTTGACAGTTATTAATAAAAAAAAGTCTAGTTTTCCTTACAACATGGAATTAAATACAAACAACTTCACATCTCTGTTTACGTCTTTAAAAATTAAATGGGAATATTCCATAGTAGTATTCCATATTTCCCTCAGTAATCCAAATGGAAAGGTCCAATAAGTAATGCAAATAGACACATGTGACTTGATATACTATAGCCAATATAATTATAATGAATTAAGCCATATCAGCTAGAGGTAAATATGCAAACAGCCAATAAAAAGTGGCTACATAATAATACTTATGGTCATTACCATCAGTGATATCTTTGCACCAGCCCTCCAATGGTATATCTCTCTACAAGAGATATACTATTGGGGATAATTGCACATCTAATTCTACTTAGCATGCACCTGCCCACACCTGCCTGCCCCAACTCCTTCACTCCAAGTGTAAGGGGATGTAATTTAATAATTATAAAAAAAACTAGAGTGTGGAGTTTGCACTGAATATCATATTCTTAATGCAGTTCAGGATGGAGCTATCATTGAATTGCACTTTGAACTGCTTCAGTTTAGAGGTAACAAGTGGTAATAAGGCAACAATTTCCTGTATACATTTTATGGCTAACAGTAGAAAAATGCTTATCCTAAAATAATCTGCAAGACAGAAACTTTGTTTACTGTAAAGGTTAATTACATAAATGTCTTGATTTGATAGATCGGGATCTATTTTAAATATTAGAAAGTCCTGGAATGTGATACATTGTAAATATCCAGGACATACACATATGATCTTGCTTCCTATATACTGAATAATGTTGTTAGTCTGAAAATATTCTTTATCATTATTTGTTTTGACTTGTGTACCTGTTTCCATTATGATGTTTATGTTCTCACCAAATTAAATGCAAAAGCTGTACTAAGTAGAATTTACTTGTAATACCAATGTAACCTAATATCAACACTATTTTCAGGCTACAAAAATGGTCTAAATTATTTATACTGGATTATTTAGTTGAAGGAGACAGCGTGTCAGTTTGTGTAGGATTTATCTCTAAGTTATATAACAAACACTTTGACATTTTCTTCTTAATATAAGCAGAGTTTTAAATGACCATAGATCTTTTTTTATGTTTTCTGACAATTGCCTGGTGTTAGAAGTGGGATGCAGAGAGAAGGGAGAACCAGTACATTGTATAGAGTCAAACTTGTGCACAAAAGTAATACTACAGATTTGCTGATGTGTTGATTGTGGTATGCAATGTATGAATTGAGGAGTCCCTGTATGATATGAGAAATGGTGACCAGCGGCCTGATTCATCAAGACATGTATCTGTCGATGTTGTGCATATCATCCGCAAAATCACTCTGCACATGCCCAGAGCCAAGAGATACGGCCATGAATGCAGCACTGTCAGCTACGTCTTCACACGCAAAGGACACTTACTACAGCCTACAATTTTGGGGAGTAAACTGGGTGAGGAAGGATTGTATTGGCGTAGTGAATTTACAGTAGGGGAGTGCCAAACTCAAGCGCACGCAGCCACGTCCGAATCAAGCACTGATAGTCTGAAAGTTACTTGTTTGTCTACCGTATCTTTTGCTCCAGCTAAAGTGCTAGTCTAATTCCTGATCAGTAGTGATGACAGTCTCGTATGCATGCTATAACATGTGTTTGCAATCACATGCAACTGATAAAATGTATTTTATGCTCAGTAGACATTATAATCATCCTAATAAATGTATTTAAAATATATCTATTTTTTAACTGTTTTATCATAAATGTCTATATTATTACCAAGTGTCATAAATACAATATTTTATTTTGTTTGCGTTCTTTTGTGAATTTATAATCCACATAGGTTTTGGACGTCTCCTGCAGGGTCTTCTGTAGTATAGCACAGCAGACCTGCCCCCTCCATTTCAAAAGCACTCGTATTTTGATATCCAAGCTTTGATGAATTTCCTGAATGTGATATTGTGATGTGCCTGTGTTCAATGAGGCAACAATGGACATTAATACCCATCTTAAGGTGTTTGCATCTAGAGGGAGGGTTTGAGTTCCACTGGAACTAGTCCAAGAAAGTTGGGTAGGGTCATTTAGGGTAGCAGAGGTATCCAGCCTGGAATATGTGGAGCACTTTCGAAATTAAATGTGTTGTCTGATGGAGCTCATCTGCTCAAGCCTCCAGGTGGCTCAAGACTGGCAGAGGCAGGGAACATAATAGGCACACCCAAGCTAGAGAGTTAGAAATGGAGCATTGGGTATTAGTAATGATTTATGCCCGCAAACAAAAATTGCAAGCCTCGTGGACTGAGTCCATCCACGTGGTACAGCACCATGGAGCTGCTGATAACACTGTGACTCTGGATAGCACTGGAAAGCAAATGTGAACATGGAGCAGAAGGTGGGGGTTATGACAGTTTGCTGCTCAACAATGGCCAATCCTGTGACAAAACTTTTACTAGACCTTTTAGCAGAGGCTAAGTGCTACATAGGAGTAGAAGCTGTACAGATAGGGGCCGTTACCCAGACCTGATAGATGGGAGGTGTTTTGGAACAGTGACCATCTTCAGTTAACCTAGGTGCACTCATCTAGTGGCCACCCATGTTGATACTGGGAAGGCTTGGCCAATTCTGCATTCTGGGTGAGCCCCAAAGTTTCAGTATGGTCAAAAAAGAGGTAAATTATATACCGGCATCATGAGTGTTTGCTCCTTCTCACAGCCCCTGGGCAGCAAGTGACGTGCTGGTTCCAAGAAGGACAGTACCTCACAGTTCTGTGTGGACTGCCACTGACTGAATGAGGTGACTGTGACTGATGCTCACCCTATAGATGATTTGCTCTACTGGCTAGTTTTCCACCATAGAGTTTATTAAGGAATTCTAGCACATACGAGGAGTGGTGCTGAGGCAGGTGTGTGGGGAGATCAGGAACATCCAGTGGCATACCTCTGACATAAAGATTGCCTATGCCAAAATCGAGAAGGAGTATGTTACTATACTATGGGTAATCCAGAAACTCCAACCATACCTGTCGGAGTGGTTACTGACCATGATCCACTCAGCTGAATACACAGAACTGCTGGAGACAATGGACATCTGCTAAGATGGAGTTTGGTTTTGCAATCTTAGTACTTTGTTATTTCCCCACAAAAGGGCACCATTATACTCAGTACCAAGTCCCCTAAAAGAGCTACCTTCAACTGGTCACAGTACAGTCCCAAGCATATTGGTGCCACACAGACTTTTAGTGCTGACCACTAGCACTTGTGGGACTTCATATACTAGCAGTCTGCCACACTTTACTGGAAGTACTACGTCTCTTTGGAGCATGATATTGCCCAAAAAGACTGTAAGTAGTTAAAATGTGAAGCGTCTTCAGAAACCCCATTATCAGGGTGATCAGGCTCAATTGTATGGACAAAATGAACCATATTATTTTATACTGAGCGCAACCAGACTTCCTCGAGACTAGCACTGCGGGGATGGCTGCTGCCTACATGTGGAAGAAGGGATGGTTGGTGCCAGTCCCTTCAATAAGTGGGTACCCATCCTGCCAGGACTAATTATCTAGCACCCTCCCCACTTCATGCTACACGACCATGAAAATCTAACCAGCCATAAAAGAAGGACTCTCCTCAGAATTGAGAGACTCTACTCGTACAGTACTGACTAGGAGTTATGGCTCCTGTTGGGTTGGTCAGAATGCAGTGAGGATACCTGGACGTGGCTGGATGACATCAGACTTGGTCACTGCCTTGTCAGCAGAAGAGTGAAGGACCCGAGACTCGACTCCTGGACTGATGATTATAGATGTCCACAAAATTAGTCTGCCTGATATAATGGAGTGTTGAACCACTTGGTACATTGTCTTAAAGTGCTATTGTCTCCTATCAGCATTGGTATATGGTTACAATACAAGTACATTTGTTTTTATCAAGATACTTGTCTAGGTGATTTTGTACCCTCTAGGGGCTCCTGAGATGCTTGAATGGTGTATGAGGCTGTCTTTGGGCACTTCTTACCAATCAGCATGGTAAAAGAGCTGGCAATAAAGTATTAAGTATTCTGACAGACTGCATCAATGCAATTTGCAGGATATTCCTTTTAAATGCAGGGAAAGACACCATCCATCCAGATAGTCAAATAAATGTTTTGGTTTTGGGGGCCTATCTGGGCTGGCTAATTTGGGCATGGGCTCTGCTAACTTCATTGAGCTCCATCTTCAATTGCAATGCCAGCTCATTTTCAATCCGAAAGCATATCAATGCTTGTGTGATATGAATTTAGTACATAAACTGCCTGGTATCTTGAGGAGAACACATCATATTGCGTCTGTAGGCAAAAATATGTAGTGTAGCGAGAGCACATTTGATCATACCCTTGGGCTACTACTTTTTAAAGTACTCATTAGAAGTTAATAGCATTTTTTCTATTTTCGCAGCATACAGGAGTGTGACATTTTGCTAGAATAGATGTAATGGGCCTGATTCTGAGTGAGATGGATGCCCGTGTACAAAATTCCTCTTTGCATTTTTTCGCATTGCACATGCTCAAAAAGTAAATTTTTGCTACTCCAGCTATTCAGACCTGCAACATTTTAGCATTTACAACTCCTTACTCCTGAAAAGGAGTGACCGGAAAGGGAGGGTTGTTGTAATATAGGCAATGTGCAGCAAGGATGTGTTCGAGCAATTGCATATGGATTCAGACTAGGACATAGTCAAAGGAATGGCTGAAAAAGGTTTTATTTGTGGAGGGGCAGGTGCAAGTAGAGGATGTTGATGATAATAAACACCGAAGGTAATCAGAGGCTGGCAAAAGTTTCGCAGATGCTTATTGAGGCTTTAGTGTTCCCTTAGCCATGAATTATAATTCACTGAGCATGTTGTAGCAAACATAAATAATTTTATTTTATTTAAATTTTTTTACACATTTTGGCAAGTTCTTCCTGCTATATTATCTTGATTATTTAAGTTTAAATGATTGCATTTCTAACATATAAAAGTTTTTTGTCAGGGGTGTGTCAAGAGGGCACATCTGCCAATCATTAAGACCTGGACACATCTTCAACTCTGAATACGCCCTACAAATGCATACACTTACAAATTCTGCAAGTCACGCTTTTGCTTGCATTCAACTCTGAATCAGACACAATGGGCCTGGTTCATCAATGCACGCATTCTGACCGCTACCTGCGTTTAGTATTATACGCACATATTTAGGCTTTGCGCAGTCAGGAATTCATCAAAGCACGGATCTCAAGATACGTGTGCCTTTGATATCGGGGGCAGGTTTGCTGTGCTCTACTACACAAGACACTGCAGGATACGTCCAATACCTATGTGGATAATACATTTGCAAAAGAATGCACAGGAAAAAAAAAATATTGCATTAAAGTCACCCGTTAATAATATAGGCATTAATGATAAAACAGTTAAAATAAAACGTTTTTTTTTATAATGGTGATATCTATCATGTGCTAGGCTTTAGAAAATAATATGTTATAACCTTAAAATAAATTAGCAGATATTTTACTCAGAATGAGAAAAGAAAAAGATTGAAGCCTTGAGAAATCTTACAACAAGATGTTCTCAGAGAACATGAACAACCCAAGGACGCACAGCTGAACGTTCTATGTAAAGTAACAACAAGACTGGTGGTAGAATGCCTGAGAAGATAAAAGCATAAATAAGAAAGATTTGTTTAAACTTACAAGTTGCAGAGTACGCATAATGTATAATTAGCTTGTTGTTTTCATGTTGTTTTCATAATCTACTGTCTTATAATTGGTTGTTAGGCTTCTATACCTCTAATATTCTACTATCTTATAATTGGTTGTTAAGCTTCTATACCTCTAATATTCTACTGTATAAATAAACACCCTGAAGTAAGCTCTGGTTGGAACAGAATCAGTATTACTCAGCATTCAATCATACAGGTGTTGAGTGTTTTTATTTTCATCAGTCGACTGAAAATCAATGAAGATCTGACTGACATTGAAGGTGATTGATAGAAGTATCTGTGAACCCCGATACCCCAACCTTTCTGGATGCTCATGTCCGGTATGCCCCAATATCTCCACACCTGACGCCAGACTCCACTGATGTCCAGAGAACTGCTGAACAATATTCCGTACGGTGAGTAAGAAAAAGTGTAGTGTATGCCTATCTACCTTCTTACTCTGTTCAGTATTTCTTTGTATGTCTAAGGAAAGTCAGTTGAGGTGATTAGAGGGTATTCCATGAACCCATTGTTCAGTCAGAGGAAATGATAATGAAATTACAAATGTATGGATACTGTAGATTATGATGGATGTAGACAATTTAAATTAGAAGATAATGAGGGATGTATGTAAAAATTGTACCTGCTGCATTATCGAAAGAAAATATTCAGGGTGTAAATGACCCAGTTTAGAGGGTGTTACAACTACAAATGTACATTATGGTTTTGTAAGTAATGAAAGAGAGCTATACTACACATTAGGCTGCCATTTAAATAGTTATTAGAGAAAAATTTAGGCCACGATTGGTCTCACATTATCACTTACTGACCCGAAATCATATGTCACCAGATTATAAACCTATATGCCCATACATTGACTTGAGAGAAAGGATTGGATCAGCCATAAGTGCCAGCCTTTTTATCTAAAGCCGATAAAACTCACATCTGGTGTTCCTAGGACAGACTAGGAGGTAAAGGATTAAAGACACTTGTAGTCTGTACAAAGGGGAAAATTGTATTACCTTATTCCGCTTACAGGATATTGTATCCTAGATACTGACAGTATTGTGACCAGTAACCCAGTAATGGAGGCACAAAACAGTAAGATGCCTATTATAGGCAAACCCATGGATATAATGAAGGAAAGAGAAGGTAGTAAAGCTCTTAAAGGGATTCAAAAAGTACTCAAGAGAGAAATATTTCCCCCAGAAGGGACATTAGACTTGGAGAAATGGTCTTGATTTTATTTGAAGAATAAAGAATGGATTAAAAGGCTTGGCTATGAAGATCAGGTCAATATGTGGATATGCTAAATGTATGAGAAGCTGAAAGATATAATGAATCAAGTAGGTTTTGTACTATAAATGTAAGTTTGATGCTGCGCAGCTGAAAGAGTGAAATGTACCCCCCCTTATTCTGTGTAAAATATTTTGGTGTGTTGAGATAAGAAGAAGGCTATGAGCAGTGGGGAAACTGCAAATCGCTCTCCCCTATCTGTCTAGTGGGAAGGAAATTTTGAAGAAGAATTCAGTTTTTGTTATATGACAATGTATGTAACATTGATAAAAAGGTTCTTCGAGTATGCTTCAATAATTCAAGAGAAAATGGGTCCAGAGGGGTGAGTGGCAATAATATATTGAAGCTGACTTGTATTTAGTTTAATGCTGGAACTTGTAGTTCCACAGCAGTAGGCTGGAAGATATCAATTAATTTTTCTTCCTGTATGTGAGTTTTGTGTCCGTCTTACTGTGAGGGAGATCCGTGTTTGTCAGTCTTGACCATTTTTAAAGATACATGTTTCAAGGTTGAAAAAGTTGTACATTTGTAAATGTAATGCCTGCATTGCTTAATTGTACGCTTTTGAAGAGATGAAAAATAAGATTTAAAATCTTTGGTCTATCCCTGTGTGTGTGTGTGTGTGTGTGTGTGTGTGTGTGTGTGTGTGTGTGTGTTACTGAATTTAGACTGTAAGCTCCAATGGGGCAGGGAGTGATGTGAGTGAGTTCTCTGTACAGTGCTGCAGAATTAGTGGCGCTATATAAATAAATGGTGATGATGATAATGATGATCCCTGCACGATTCAGTGGGCTGAAAACTGTAAATAATGTACAGATATTATCAGAAGAAAAAACTGACCTCCAGCTGGCTGGGATCCAACGAGCTGTTTCTGTAGTTGAACAAAATAATTTTGTCTGTGTATTTGAGGAAAAATAGCTTTCACTTTAAGTTAAAAGTGAAAGGTGGGAGTGAGCTTTTATATTCAGATATTACAAGCGGTTTTAATCTGTGTGAATATGGTGCTGATGAATGTTCTCAGAAAGCAGGGGGGTTTGTTATGCCCATAAAGAAATGTTACAAGATAAAATGCTGTCTGTGAGCAAGACTTGTTTAAGTGAATATATTTGTACTTTCGACACGGAAATCACAGAATCTGAAAATATGTGTAAATATTTGGTTGTGGGATATTTTGTTGAGAAAATGTTGAGTGATTTGCAGACACAATGCAAGGTTTTTAATGAGAATACTCTGATTTATGAAAGAAGCGGTGTTGCTTTCAAAATGGCTGAAAGCCTGGAACCTTTAAAGAGGGCTGTTTGTTACGGAATGTTTGTAAACCCGGAAAACACATCAGAGTCATTCAAGGGCGCTTTACTAGGTGTTGATGAGAAAGGAGTGGCTTTGAACACTTGTCCAGGTCACGTCACTTTGACATTCCCTGTTTGCGATATTAGGGACTGCCCCTTTGTGGAAATCATGTTTTGATAACATGGAACGCATAGTGTCACAGTAAAGCTACACAGATAAACACGTAAACAAGTGTATTATTAGCAGTTGTTCACTGCACAAAAATGTTTACTGGTTACCTGATATTGGTGTACTGATATTGACAAGCATGTTACATGCAACACACTGAGAGGGAAATGTGAAATAATGACAGTTAATGTAATCTCTAATGAATAAATGTTAATTACTATGCAAAAGATTTTTCTCTTTACAGAAGAAAGACCAGCTACAGAGAAAGACCCTTTCTGCTATCCATATTGAATTTATCCAACTTCCAATGAATAGAAGTTTGCAATATGTTTTGGTCCACAGCTTCAACAAACATAAGTAAAAACTAGTGAAGGATTTAAATAATGTAGACTCTGCTGAGTAATGACTACTGTGTTTTAGAAAAAAATATTCAACTTTATGGGCTATTCGCATAGTAAATGCATGAACTAGGTGATTTTTCTGTATGTCATAGAAGGTCAGAAGGTATGTGTTTAAAGAGAGAAGGAACAATGAACTAACATAGTTGAATATGAAATTATGTTTTGGTTTGTTTTTTGTTTTGTTTTTTAACCAAATTTTATATTAGATGGTTGGAAAGAAGGTAATGCAATGTAATGTCAAGTTATGGTAGATAACAAAAAGTTTTTATTTTTATCCTCATAATAGTTTTGAGTCAATCAATGTTGTAAACACATTCACTGCCCTTATTTACTGTACTGTAATTGTCATATACTGTAAATACTTCTTTGTATCTTAGGCATGGTAATGCATTGTTGGGAATTCAATGTTTGTACATAAATGAAAAAAGACTTAAGACTTCATGAGCTATTATCTGTGCTCCTGCATTAGCACTTCTGGATGATAGAAAGTCATTTACACTCTTCTCTGAGCAGAACCCAATGTTTAACCAATTTTGAGCTGAATTAACTTCAGCGCCTTCACTGGCTTTGCCAGATTATGACAAGCCTTTCACATTATTTTGTCATGAAGCCAGTACACATGCACAAGGGGTACTGACACATATACAGGGTAACAAACAGAGGTCACTTGCATATTACTCTACACAGTTAAGAGCAGTAGCTCCAACTGCTGTAGTGCTTGAAAAGAGTATAGATATTGTGCTAGTACAGCCAGTAACCCTAATGGTGCCACATGCAGTCACAGAAATTCTCAATCAAGCAAGGGCAAAACATTTGTCTGCCGCTAGACTAACTAAATATGAGGTAGCCTTTCTTAGTGCCTCACACGTAACAATTACCAGATGCACAGTTCTCAATCCAGCAACCCTGCAATATACAAACAAAAAACTTTTTTCTGATCATGATTGTATTGAACTCATGCAATTAGAGGCTTTGGGCCTAATAAACATACATAATACACCACTCCCTGATGCTAACATAGAACTATATGTAGATTGCTCACACTGCTACATAAACGGCACACCGTATACAGGTTGTGCTGTCACTATACAGACACACATATTGATTCAGCAATCACTCCCAAGCCATGTGTCAGCACAGGAAGCTGAGTTAAAAGCATTGACGTTGGCCTGTATATACACTAAAGGACAAAAAGTCAACATTTACACAGACTCAAGCTATGCCTGGTATAGCTTATGACTATGGCCCAATATGGAAAAGCAAAAACTTTATGGGGTCATCAAGAAGACCAATAAAACATGCAAACCACATAAGAGGATTGTTTACTGCCTTTTAGATGCCTGGCAAACTGTTAGTGATTAAGGTGAAAGCACTCACCAAGGAAACAACGCCTGAGGCAGAGTGAAATAGAGTGGTAGACCAAGCTGCTCGAGAAGCTGCTGTAACGCCAATCCCAGAAGAGAAAGTTGCTTACATGGTAGCCCCAGACCCCAAGCTTAACCACACCATACTCCAAGCTATGCAAAAGCAAGCAACAGAGAATGAGAAAAGAGCTTGGGCTAGACTAGGTACACTAGAAGTGCAAGGAAAATGGTGTAAAAATCAGCCAAAAGCACTTTACCCGATTATGGCCAATATAGTACATGGGAAAGTGTAACTGGGAAATGAGGCTATGGTAGCACTAACAAATAAATACAGGATAGCACTAGGGTTTCGTCCAAGCATCGAAGGCATTAGTGGCTGGTTACCTAATCTGTGCACAGAACAACCCGGGTAAGTCTGTCCCAACTTCACATAAAAGCACCCATCAGACACTGTATCCTTTTCAAGGGATTCAGATAGATTTTATTCAGCTTCCCAAATGCCCAGGGCATGAAAATGTACGTGTGTGTGTGTGTGTGTGTGTGTGTGTGTGTGTGTGTGTGTGTACCTTTTCAGTCGCTGGGTGGAGACGTGAGCATGCAGAAAAGCAAATGCAGAAAATAATGACTGAAACAGGCCTGCCATAAATCTCATGTTTACCTATGGCCCTGCACTCAGTAAGAAACACTCCTAGGGAAGACAAAGGTTTAGCACCATATGAGATTCTGTTTGGCACAGAACACAGAACAGGCTGTTATTTTCCACAGCAACTACGGCATGTACATGGTGATTTGTTAAACTATGTTGCTTAATTACAGAAACAACTAACTGAAATACTTTGTCAAGTGTTTTCTACCATTCCAAACCCTAATTTTGATACAGGTACCGACAGACTGCAACCTGGGGACTGGGTGGTCGTGAGAAAGTACGTCAGGAGAAGTCTTGAACCCAGATACAAGGGTCCTTATCAAGTCCTGTTGACGACTCCCATGGCAGTGAAAGTACAGGGAAAAAGACAACCTGTATTCACGCATCACACTGCAAAGTCTTCAAATCAGGGGAGTCTTGTTCTGATAAATAGATTCAGATACTAAGTCCGTTAAAAAAAACTTATGAGCAGAATGGGCAGACAATTGTGGGATGAAATTGAAAAATGGATTGTCACATCATTAGTGGGACATATTTGTTAATGGATCTTATTACATGAAGAAAGTAATGGATATCTTGATTCTTCCATTGTTACTAACCCTTCTTGCGTTAACTATAATGATTATGCGGAACTGTTACCTAACATGTAATGCAAGTAAAATTCTAAATAGATATCACTAAAGTATTCCCCTCTATACACCTGGATAAAACATAGGTAGAATAATATTTAATTCAGCACGTATCTCCTCGTATCTTTATCAGCATAACTCTTCTTTCCATATGTGGGGTCCTTAAGATACCATTTAGTGTAAAGGTAAGTGCTAAGTGTCTTCTGCTGATTATCACCATGACTGATAGGTAGAAATTAGAAGTAGATATTTAATCAAAAGAGGGGAGTGTAAGGGTAAATTTGTATGATTATTGATTTAATATCTATCATGTGCTAGGCTTTAGAAAATAATATGTTATAACCTTAAAACAAATTAGCAGATATTTCACTCAGAATGAGAAGAGAAAAAGATTGAAGCCTTGAGAATTTAACAACAAGATGTTCTCAGAGAACATGAACAACCCAAGGACGCACAGCTGAACGTTCTATGTAAAGTAACAACAAGACTGGTGGCAGAATGCTTGAGAAGATAAAAGCATAAATAAGAAAGATTTGATTAAACTTACAAGTTGCAGAGTATGCATAATGTATAATTAGCTTAATGTTTTCATAATCTACTGTCTTATAATTGGTCGTTAAGCTTCTATACCTCTAATATTCTATTGTATAAAGACCCTGAAGTAAGCTCTTCAACTGTAAATCAATGAAGATCTGACTGACATTGAAGGTGATTGATAGAAGTATCGGTGGACTCCGATACCCCAACAAAATACATTTTTGAGAATGTTGTTAATGTCTGCTAAGAATAAAATACATATTTACAGCTGCTCGTGATTGCAAACACATGTTGTAGCATGCATACAGGACTGTCAACACTACTGATCAGGACTTAGACTAGCTCTTTAGCTGGAGCAAGAGATACGGGAGAGACTTTGAGATGGCCATAGCTGAACTCGAATGTGGCTGCGTGTGTTTCAGTTTGGCATGTCCCTACTGTAAATTCACTACAGCAAAAAGCCCCTTCCCTGCCCAGTTCACTCCCTGAAATCGTAGGCTGTAGTAAGTGTCCTTTGCAGCAGACAGGGCTGCGTTAATGGCCATAATTCTGACTGTGCTTGTCCATTCAGGCTTTTATATACTGACCACCATGAAAAAAGCATATCTGTGGTTAGTATACTTTACCCAAAGGACCTTAACTAGAACAAGCTGTGTTCAGGGTTTGTCTGCAACAGTGCAGTGATCACAGACATATACACTTTGCTGAGAGCACAGAAATAGCCCATTAATAAAAACAATTATCTTTGATTGCTTATATTATTAATATGTCAGGTAACGTAGACTAAAATGTCTACTACATTATAAAGGCAATTAGTGATTAAAATCAGTGACTGGGAAGTGGGATGGATGTTTACATGAAGCAGCATGTACTGAGGGAGAACTGGCCTAACGTTCAAGGAAGGGGATAAACTGTAGAGTTCAATATGTTATTGGTATAGAAAGAGCTTCCTTAAAATGCGCCCAGCTGTGACAAGCAGAATACAAAAGTAAATAATTGATTCACAGATACATTACACATTCCAACATAACAATAATTTCTTTACTTACAAACACCGAGCCCCAGAAAGGGATACCACTTGAGATAGAAACAGTAAATAAGGTGAAAATCAGCCCAATAGCCAGACAAATCTGCAAGACTGCTGCAACAATTAGCACAATCTAAGGAAACAACAAAACAAAATATTAGTCAGATATAAAAATCAATTGCCTGAGCACAGACTTTTTGAGGTCCTAATACCTTTGGGGTAAAAAATTACCAGGTCTGTGTAATTATCAACTGGATCATTTTTAGTGGCATTTAAGACACTTAAGCTTTCACTAAAGTATTTTTTGTTTGCTCACAGAAAAGGTGTAAAGATCAAGATATTTGTGTATTGTTGACTTGCACCCCTCAGATCTAGAGAGTCCGCAAATGCAATAAGGGCACGCTGCGATATAACTAGTATGGATGCATCTCAGGAAACAAATTTAGGAGGCGTATCTCTTGTGGGTGCTGGAGGACTAGTGCGACTCTATGCAATGATGATGACCATCTAGCTGTGTTAGGGCCTAATGCCTTTCTGCACAAAGTCCCTACAGGTGCAGTTCTGAGTTTTACCCACTAGTGGCCGCTATATGGATTGTGTGTCCTCACTCAGCTGTTAAGTGTTTTGCTGATCACCAGACCATAAAGACTGACCTGTGGCAATCATTCCCTGCTGGTTCATTGTATGTGTTACAGCTCTGGAACTCTGTTTATGTTACAGCTCTGGATTTATTTATAATTACCTGGATTTTGGACTCTGACTTAACTCTGCATCTCTGGAGCCTGGCAAGTTTAAAAGACTTTTGTTTTCAATATTATTTCTGGACATTTAGTTTCTTGCCTTGCCATTCAGCCACTGAGATCCACCCCTGTCTGCATTCACAATAAATATTTAAGTTTACCATCATCACTGTTTCTGTGCAATTATATTGTGGAATTCACCTGAGAGCCATGACAAGCTGCTTCTGATTGGCTGATTACATACTGACCTCTCCAGCTGATACTACTTAATAGCATTGCTGCTATACTATATCAATTTATGCCATCTAATAGCAATGCTTAATTTACATTTACATTTTAAATACTGTAAGCAAAACAATTCCTGTCTGGATTTTAAAGGGATAAATAACAGATGTGGTGGTGTTTGTATGTATTTACATTTTATATGGAATAAGCACATTTTGCATTTATTAATATGTATTAATATCATATAGTAATTTATCAACCATCATCATCATCTATTTATATAGCACCACTGATTCTGCAGTGCTGTACAGAGAACCGATTCACATCAGTCCCTGCCCCATTGGAGCTTACAGTCTAAATCCCCTAACATACACACACAGACAGACAGAGAGATTAGGGTCAATTTTGATAGCAGCCAATTAGCCTACTAGTATAACATTTATTAATAACACAGTAAAACAATATTCTGTCTTGTGCTCTTAACATTTCATTATATTATGTACAAATAGGGTAATTGTAAGTATACTTGATACATGGCTTGTACTTGAATATGCTTGACATACGCCTCAGGTAAATATTACTGTTTTTGGGCTTGAGTCATCTTCAGATATGTAGAACACCACATACAGGCATAAGTACACATTTCTCCATACTTTTTTTTCTGTGTGCATTCTGGGCCTGATTCATTAAAGAAAGTAAGTAAAAAAATGAGTACGTTTTCTCCTGGACAAAACCATTGTACAATGCAAGGGGTGCAAATTAGTTTATTATTTTGCACATAAGTTAAATACTATCAGTTTCTTCATGTAGCACACACAAATTTGATAGCTTATTTGCACACTGAAATTTAAAGTTGATCTAGGACATGCCCTACCCCAACTACAAATCTGCTATCACATTTTAAATTTACCTCCCTCTCCAATACAGCATGGTTTTGCCAAGTTTCAAATTTACTTTTTTATTTTTTACTTTACTTTCCTTAATGGATCAGGCCCTCTGAGTGCAAATGTGCCCAACTCTAGATGAGCTCCATAATGCACATGCTGTTTCAGAAAAACTGTGTGCTCCATTTTCACATGAATACAAAAATTGGATGACTTGATTATAAAAATACATGTTTAATTTGCCTTTGCAGACACTTACCCCCAGAGCTTTAGGCTTGGCTTTCAGAAATGTTGTGTAAAAAGGGGATGATGAATCCACATTTTGTGGCGGGGCAGTTGCAAGTACCCATTGTGGTGTCACAGAAAGAACATTTGATGCTTTTGTTTCAGGAGAGATACTGTATGCAGGGGGTGGTTGGATGACATTCTGGACAGAGGTCATTAAGGGTGCATTCATATTGGGTACACCGGAGGAAGCATCATGCAGCAAAATCTCATAGTTAGGTGGTGCGTCTTCTCTAACAGCATTCATGATAGAAACTGAGACAGAAAACAAACAATAAATACAACTTTGTACATTAAACATCTGAGCAAACACAAATAAATTTGAATCTGGGTGTAAGTATGCTACACCTAAAAGTTACTTGTTGTATGTAGATTCACACAACAGACTGCATTATACACACAAACATCTGCAATATAAGGTCACATCAGAACACATTAAAAATATATATTATAAAATAAATGAACAATTCTTAGCAGTATATTCATTATAAAAATTTGGATTTCATTTAATAAAAACAAAAACATTAAGTACAGGAATAGAGATGCTTTTAATGTGTACTGTACATACAATGTTTTATTATAATCTGTCTTATTTGCATATACATGTTCTGTTGTAGATAATGACACGCATAGGTTTAGTTTTTAAAACAAAGTTATGCCATGTCAAGTCATCACCATCAGTCAGCACTTACACCTGCACTGTAGCTGGTGCAAGTTATACAGGTGAAACCAAGCGTACTTGCGAAAAAAATGAAGTAGTTAAATTGGCCGAATTTGTGTCAGAACGCCTTTTACATGCCTTTACTGTACCTACGATATTCTGACCTACGATGATCTACATTATTCTGCCCCTTCCTTCCCCATTCCGCCACTCAAGACATAGTCAGTCAGAAGTGTCATTTGCGTATTGACATGAATTGCATGCAATTGCGTTCAGTGGTGTAAGGTCTATTTCGGACCATGTGCAGAGCAATCTCATGCAAGATTTGGCATGCAAACAGACTTGCTTCTGAACATGAATCAGGTCCAGTATATATAGCAAACATCATGTTTCTTTGGAAATGCCTTCATATTGCACTTGTTCAACTTCTTGGTACAGACATGGGCACCAGTTTGGCCCCAAGTTATGCCAACCTTTATATGGGCCATTTTGATGATCAATTTATCTCGAATGATCCATTTGGGATGAAACTGGTACTCTAGGGGTGGTACATTGATGATTTTTACTTCATCTGGAATGGGAACTCTACTTCTATTTCTTCCTTTGTCACTTATATGATTTGCTACACTTAAAGTTTAAAATTCACCTGTATGCACAGTACTGCATTCATTATTTGATATTGCCAGATACATTAAAACTGGTATTAGAGGATTCAATTAAGGTGGTTTTACGTAAAGCGCAAAATCTAAAAGATAAACTCTCTCCAAGTTTTTTTTAACAGATATAAGATGAAGATGAAAAGTGTAAGTGACGATACACTTCTTTGGTGTGAATGTGCTACCTGTACATTTTGTTGAAATAAGAATAATTCTTTTTCATCATTTATGACAAAAGAGATCTTTTTGATTAAAGATTTCATTAGCTGCAATTCCACATATGTTGTATATGTTACTTATTGCAACTGTGGAGTACAGTATATTGGCTGGTCAACTAGAAGACAAAATACAAGGTTTCTTGAACATCACAGAAACATCCTAAATGCTAATTAAACCCATTTCTTATCCAACTTAAACTGTCATAAGGGAGATATTAATAGTATATCGGTCCAGTGTCTTAAATTAGTGGAAAGTACACAGAAGAGCTGATCGCTTTGTGTTACTATGCAGACACAAAGCTTACTGGATCTTTAGGATGGGTTCATTGGCACCAAAGGGCATCAACAATATAATTGAATTAAAAATATATCATATTCTTTTCTTTATGGCACTGTACCATTAAAATTAAAAGAAAAAGGATAGGAAAATGAAAGCGAGAAGACAGTCCTCATGGGTGACAGTTCATTTACATAGATATATAATGTTTATAGGACCCTTTTGATGTGATCTCTAATAAACATTTTTTATTTGAGTCTTTCTGATGACCTTTTGCTATGCTAGGAATCCTGAGGGTCATTCTTATGATACAATGTAGATATAATAAATATAAAAATAAAAGTACATCCACTAATTTAGTAATTCTATGGTTAAGTTTAAATGTGAAAATACATAAATATTTTCTTTAATTGAAACAACAGCTTTTTATAAGCTGGCACTTTATCTCTGCAAGATTTTTTTTTACTATATTGTACTTAAGATTTACTTAATAAGTAATTAATTATTTCTATGTATTCTTTATGTGTGTATTTTTATGCTGCATTTCGATTGGCAGAATGTGCACATAAATTAAGGAATGGAACACCTGTCTATTACTTCCTCTCTGATGAAATCACTCACGTGACGATTTGGTGCACACATGACTACACTTCAACTGACTCATCTACACATAGCTGATTTTAATGCATTTGTATTTTTATTCTTATGTTATTATGTTCTTATGTTATTCTTATGTTATAAGTATCCTTCATTTTTCTTCAGTCTCTGAATGCCATCTGTTTCTGCCTTCTAGCAATTGTTTGACCCAGACACCAGATTTTTTACTCATATAGTACCCTTATACTTGTATATTCTTATATTCTTCTTCTTTTGGGATATAAAGAGTTTTACTAACCTAGTGCAGGGTTAATGATGTATAATGTCTTTTTATTTTTTCTGAAAAGGTAGTCTATACTGCCTATTAAAGTGGATTTTGGTATTCAAGAAGACAGAGGTTAAGTATCACATGTCCTCTCCATTCTGCAGCCAATCTATATTATGCAAGAGTTATACCCATGTAATGTAAGCCACTGGATTTACTGCACCCTGCCCTCACCAATAGCAGTCCCTATTTCCCATAGAGTGCTATGCGTCCCCAGGTCTAGTGTGCAATAGTATAAGGTTATATTCAGGGCTGTGCATGCAAACAGCATAGTAGAGACTAGGTACCGATGCAGAGACAGTGAAACTATTAGATAAAAATAAACAAAGAATCCAGTAGTATAAACAGCAAGAATAGTCATAAACAAACCAAAAATCACGGCAGATCGCCAGCAGAATTGTCAGCTTCATAAGCCGTGGTCAGGGCAGGCTGCAGACAAAGTATAGTAAGAGCAAGCAGGATCAAACTACGATCAGACTTCAAATTTATATTCAAACTGATACTGAGCACACTACCTATGTGAACAAACACTATAACAGGCAATGAGTCAATAAAGTTGATGTCCTTATAAACCAGCAGAGACCGATCCTAGCGGTGGATCAATCATCCCTTTCAGCACTGATGTAATTCTACGCATCTGAGAAACACTGAAATCAGAGATATGTGGGCTGGGAATTTTACCCTGTAAAATTATCTATCATTATTATCATCATCATCATCATTTATTTATATAGCGCCAGAAATTCCGTAGCACTTTACAATTGGGAACAAACATTAATAAGACAATACTGGGTTATACATACAGACAGAGAGGTAAGAGAACCCTGCTCACAAGCTTACAATCTATAGGACAATGGGAGTTTGAAACACAAGGGCATGTGCTACATCATATTGCACAATGGACCAGCTAGAATGCAAAGGTAAAAGTATTGAGTGGGCTGTGTGTGTTGCAATGTTGGTCAGAGGGTTGTTGTCTTGTGTTAGCTGTGTAGAGGGTGGTAATAGGGTAATCTAGGGAAATTAAGATGGTGGTTGAGGAATATCATAACCTTGTCTGAAGAGGTGGGTTTTCAGTGAACGCTTGTAGGTTTGAAGACTAGGGGAAAGTCTTACTGTGCATGGGAGGGAATTCCACAAAGTCGGTGCAGCCTGGAAAAAATCCTGTAACCGAGAATGGGAGGATGTGATGAGAGTGGAGGAGAGACGTAGATCTTGTGCAGAACGGAGGTGTCGAGTTGGGAGATATTTTGAGACAAGTGAGGAAATGTATGTCGGTGCAATTTTGTTGATGGCCTTATATGTTATGAATTTTATATTGGATTCGTTAAAATACAGGCAGCCAATGTAGAGACTGACTGAAAGAAAATAATATATTAATGTGGTCATGTCCACTCCTAACAAATTAAGTTGCAGTGGCGGATCCAGGGGGGGGGCATCGGAGCAATCGCCACCCCTAGCAGGGGCTTGCTGCTGACGGCTGCACACTGTGCAGGTCCGTTCAGCATTGACAGTGTGCTGCCCGGCTGCTCTCATTGTGTTTAAAACACAATCAGAGCAGCGGGACAGGACACAGTCACTGCCGGGCGGACCTGCACATACTGTGCAGCCGCCGGCAGCCTTAGAAATTAGAAAGGGGGTGGGGCCTAAATCACCCCGGGTAGAACAGTTGCCTAGATCCGCCCCTGTTAAGTTGCTTTCCATAATCCGGTTTCCAACAAATCAATGAGTGTAAGCAAATAAGAGGTTAATGTATTTTGATGTATGCTTCAGAGGCATGTTCTCTGTCACATAGTCATAGTGTTTAGCATTCTGTCTTTGTGTTGTTAAGTAATTCACATGTCTGATGGACCTGGTTTGTAGCACGTCACCATTAGCATGCCTAGCAATCACGTGTGGCTGGCCTCGCACCAGCCATCAAGCCTGAAACACAGCAAGTGATTAGCAGCGCCTTTCATTGGTGCTTAGTTGTTAGCACTTCTGCCTCACAGCACTGGGGTCATGAGTTTAATTCTTGACCATGGCAAGGGATAAAAATGTTCAAACACTATGCAAACAATAAATTTGGAACAAAATTGAGTTTGAATTCTAACTATGCCTTATCTGTGTGGAGTTTATATGTTCTCCCCGTGTTTGCTTGGGTTTCCTCCGGGTGCACCTGTTTCCTCCCACACTCCAAAAACATACTAGGGTTAGGGATAGGGTTGCTGCAATTAAAATTGACCTTAGTCTATCTCGGTCTGTGCATGTGTGTATGTTAGGGAATTTAGACTATAAGCTCCAATGGGGAAGGGAGGGAAGTGAATGAGTTCTCTGTACAGCGCTGCGGAATTATAGCTGATCATGATGAAATACATGAATATTGTTTATTACTATTTCATTAATGAGTAGTCTCCATAAACAGCATTAAGATATGGAAAGTAAAAAAAATGCCCAAATTTCAGACTTATGTTTCCAAACAAACAAACATTCAGTGTCTGCCACATAGCATCATACCTGTCAGTGTGAAAGGAAAGTACATTATTTCACCATACATACATAATGGAAAAAATGTACAAGTGCTGTGTACTTTCCAGGGTTAGCTGTGCTATGTACTTAGTAGATTATCAAACATTACACCAGAGATTGGATTGGAGTTTGACATAAGGCCCAGTGATTTTCTATTTACTCACAGGGATGTGGCTGCATAAAATGAAATCGTGGATAATGAAAAATCATTTTGGCAACTAACAACAGTAACCAACCTTTTTAATTGGTTTACTATGTGCTTTTGTATGAAAGGAATAACATAAATGTAGGGGTAAAGTCATTTTCCCCTCTTTGTGCTTACAGTCATAGCCTGCCTCTTGTCACTATACCCCAACTACCCTGCAGCCCTCAATGCAAACTAGAGATGAGCGATTCAGATTCATATAAAATCCTACAGATCTGAATTTTGGGGTTCGGAATTTACTTGTGCCAGTTTAGATCTGAAATCGAAGCAAAACGTAATTCCCGGTAAAATGTCGAATCCTGCGAGTTTTGGATCAATATTTTCAATATATAGCCGTCCCCCAGTTCTCAGTTACCATTTTAGAAGTGATAGCATGACTGTGCTCAGAAAATCTCTTGTAGAGGGTTAGACAGGGTGGCAGAGGCGATGTCTATTACAATAACTGTGATTTTACTACAGTTTACTTAGAAATCAGCCTGCTTGAATTGTCTGCTAATCAATTGGGTGTCAGAGAGTGAAGAGTAGACAAACAGTGGCTATTGGCTATGGTAATAGTCTATTATAGTATATATAGTATAGACATCAGAACTATTTAGTCAAGAAAAAGAAGGGTGCTGTATGGCTGTGAGCAGCACCCCCCTAAAAAACGAATATATTTTTTGCGTTTAAAATCCCAAGTGTTTAAATCTGAAAACAATTGAGTGAGGGGACAGTATCAGTGACATCTGAACTATTTAGTGGACAAAAAACAGGGTGCTGTTTAACTGTTAGTGCACCCCCCAGCCTGATGCACTGAGGCATAAATTGGGCGCACATCCAATGCTTACATATATGTATGGGTTTAGTGATCCGCTGTGCAACTGGCTGTAATACTTGCAAACACTTGATTCACAGACAGATTACTGTGTTTGTTACCAACTGTGAAGCTCTACAGAATTTGCTGGCGCTATATGAATAGATGATGATGAAGGTAGAATGTGTCTATCTCTATTTATTGTGGCGTCACAAAGGCTACAGATACCATGGCAAATGTTGTCTGGGTTGGGATAAAAATATTTCAACATACAAGAGGTGGATTTTTTGGTCTTTTGCCCAGGTATGACAATGCATTCATAGTCACTCTTAGAGTCTGCTCAGGATTCTGTGAACGCCCAATTTGTTCTCCAGCCTCAGTGTTCTTTTCATGCACTGATGTGGCTGTTTTGGAGGTAACAGACCTGCACTTAGAGCGAAAAGGTGGTACATGGGATGTTACAGAAGATGCATGATCATGTTGGGCACTCTATTTTTCACTGGACATTCTAGTACATGTAACAGGGCCATTACTTGCAAAAAGTGTGCATGGGCTGATCCTTGTCTTGCCTCTGTATGTGATGTATGGAATGTTAGCTATCTTTATTTTTCTACATAAATCACAACATTCATCAATGACTTTCACTTAATAATTACTTACTTAATACATCAAGAGCTTATGTTTTCTTTGAGACTGATAAACGTTTGGATTTGGAGTGCCCTTTCTTACACTTTCTTCCCAGATGACCTGTTTTACTGACCATTTGAAAAAGTATTTCTACTGACAGTACTAATACTGGGATACTCCTGATCTATAGACTGATCGATGACTGACAGCAGGCGTAAAGGAACCTGAAGTTGGAGGTACTTGTAGCTACCACTACACCAGGTGTCCAATGAGATAGGGTAAAGAGGGTGAGTTACCCTGCAATGTAGACACTGCAGCACATTATCATTCCAATTAATACCATTGATTTGTTAAAGCAAATGTTTTGTTTTATTTGGGTTGTGCTGTCAAACACAGCGCCCTGTCTTCTGGCTGCTTAGTAGTGCAGCCGTGATTTGGCAGGGGGGGGGGGGGCTGTTCAAAGTCAATCACAATCAAGCTACTCTTTGTTTCGCTGGCTTCACTAATTCACATTCAAATTGTCGACCAAATAATACTGTCTACATTTCAATTTTCAAACTAATAATACTGTAAAAGTCATTATTGTCAACTCTCCAACTTTGTCTATATTTTGGTGTCGACCATATAAATGTCGACCATCAATCTGTCGAACATATGTAGCAGCGTACCAGCAAGAGGTAGTAACAAGGTGAAGTTAAACACTTTATATAGACTGTAAATGAATGTTAATTCTATAAATAGTAATGTAGGAACAAACACAGGTCATAATCACATGATTTATCTATTTTTCACAATTTTTAATTAAATCCAGATCCAAAACCAAAACACAAAGAGAGTTTTAGACTGGAAACCAAAACCAAAACAAGTGGGTCTCCGACCATCTCGAATACAAACTGAATTGTTTTGGTTTGAGTGGGGGTTTATATTTCCTTTAGTAGATGGGAGGAGGGAGATAAATTAAAGTTGGAGTAAATAACAAGTTTTAACCATAGCAGTATTATTAATGTCAAGAGGATTGTGTCATTATTATAAAGAGACGAACATGATCTTCATCCTCTTTCTTAACAATTAAGTTTTTAACCATTACTCATTTGTCCCCAGGACTTACGCATGAGTTATACGTGTTTATCGACAAATGATTTAGGGTAGCCGAACTAGCAAACCACCAAGATAACAGTCTGTAAGTTACGAGATACAAAAGGCTAAGGTCTGTGTAATGCCTTTTTTTAGCAACAGTTATGCAGCAGCAACCCAAGATTATTATCCAAAAACAAGGTTATGGTCAAGCCAGGGTCATCAACAGGCGGGAACATTACCAAAAATGGTGTCCAAGAGAATTTCCAAATCTAAAGCTATTATTAGAGCAGGTAGATAACAGACAAAACAGAAAGAAAGTTGTCAGCGCTTATCCTTTAAACTGCATATCTGTATGTGTCTAGCAAAATGAAAACATGAGGTATTAGTTCATATTTTGATCAAAAGACTTAAGCCTGCATCCCACGTCAAGGGTACCTCATTATATGCAGGTCCTACACTGACCTATATGCTTTAAACACTATTAAAATGCAGTTAAATGCAGATGCACTCACCTCCCAGGTATAGGGGTTTACATCTAGCAAAGGTTGGCTTGTGAGCCACACCCAA
This sequence comes from Mixophyes fleayi, assembly GCF_038048845.1. NCBI lineage: Eukaryota > Metazoa > Chordata > Amphibia > Anura > Limnodynastidae > Mixophyes > Mixophyes fleayi. The sequence continues at coordinate 207,260,413 of NC_134407.1, read as the reverse complement.
ATGTGCCTTAAATAGGCTTGATGGACAGCTGCTATGACAAAAAGGCAATATTTTGAAACAAAACCAGAGAAAAATAAGCCAGCGCTCGGTATATCCCACATTATATATGGTACCAGCTGCTTGACAACAAGCCCGCGCTCGGTATATCCCATATTGTATGTGGTACCAGCTAACAGACAAGATCAGGAGTTGGGCAATGTCTATGCACCAGAAGTACAACAAATAACACACTCAGGGATCTAGTAAAATGCCTTATACAGCCATCGCAAAGTGCGTCTCCTGGACTTGTATAGGTGCATAACCATCGTCAGCACTCACAAGTGCGTCCATGTTGGCATGTCCCAGCATGGTAGGGCATGTCACCGGGAGCGCAGCTGGCAACCACGCATGTTTTTTTTTTGTATGCAATAGAAACACATGGATATTGTTCATTATTATTCCATCAACGAGAGGTCTCCATTAACAGCATTAAACTATGGAAAGTAAAAATACTAAAACATCAGACTTACGTTTGCAAAATAAACAAACACTCAGTATCTCTCACACCCTAGACACACATCCTGCAAGGAGGCACTCAATTCAGATGAGGGAATGATTTGCCTCATCAAACTTAGGTAGATTGCAAATTTTCTACTCCAATGCTAGATTTGGCCAGGGTTGAAACAACTAGTAAAAAGCTTCATCAAATGGGTGTGATCATACCAAGTATGCATAAATAAGGGTGCAACAAGGATTACACAAACAGCATTCAAGAAAAAATAGTAACTGGTTTCTGTTGAACAGTAGTTCATTGTACAGATGACAACAATAAAATAAGAGGAACTATATACAGAAGTATGGGTAATCCCCACCGAAAACCCTTGTATCTGTGATGGATATCTACAACCTTAACAATACTATGATCCTTTGTCAAAAAATATTGACAACATGACTGAAAACAAGTTTTTATGACATTGTTTTCCTTGTAACTGATTAACTCATCTGAATAGCGCATTAATCAAGTCACACCTGTTATAAATAATGAAAAAAATGTACCATTGGTTTGTACTTTCCAAACAGAGACTGAACTGGATTTTCATGTTTCTGCATATTAAGTGTCACTGCACTGTAACGCACTGACAAAGTATAAAAATGTGCCGCGTTCCCTTTTCAGCTATTAAGAGGAAGCAAAACAGAAGATTTAACTACTGACATTAATTGAGAACAACGTGCAATCACAACATCAAGGAAAAACAAGTGTAAGGAGGCGCTGAAAGCTGAGTGACCTTTTGATCTTGATGAGCCGGAGAACTGTGGGCTACACTAGAGATTTATATTGTGAATGGTACTTAATATACTAATGAAAGATATTACTGAATATTAAAGAACCATCTTGAACACAATGGTCTATTAATAAGTGTGGGTCTGTCAACAATGACCGGGTGGATAATCTATGTATTGGCTTAGCTGCACAATGTCAGCACATGGGTGTTATGGTGCCACAAGTTCTCTCTGAAAAGGTTATTTGCAAAACATGTGAATGCCGCAGTCTGGTACTTTGCAAAATACATGCATTTAGACATCACTGTACATAATTCAGGCACATTTAAAACATAACTGAATATATGAAATACATTTGACAGACAGAGACACACACATAGACTGACTGACACACAGACTGACTATTATTATTATTATTATTATTAATTTTTATTTACAGGGTGCCACTCAGTGTCCGTAGCGCCGTACAGGGACAAACGATTACAATAGGAGATGGCACGGTACAGTAAACAATAAGCACAGTAACTCAGTAAGCTCAAAGAACAGCTAGCGAGAGGGGCGGGCGGAGGGGGAGAGGGTAGATCCGCTTACACCGGAGCCCAAGAGGGAGGGCGCGGATGACAGGAATATCCCCAGAGGGGTGAGGAGAGAAGTGAGAGGGGTCGGAGGGCAGAGGGAACTCGAGGAGGAGGGCTGGGTAGCTGGAGAGCAGAGTTAGAAGTGGTGGAAACAGGAGGAGAGGTGGACCTGCTCAAGGGAGCGTACAATCTAAGGGGAGGGGTAGACAGACAGACAGAGAGACACGGGGTGAGAGGGAAAGAAGGGGGAACGGAGGCAGAATTAGGGAAGGGGGAAGAAGGGGGGGAGGCAGAAGATAAGGTAGGAAGTTAAGTGGGGGACTGGAAGGCTTTTAGAAAAAGGTGGGTTTTTAAAGCCCGTTTGACTAACACAAAGAGACACACACAGACTGACTGACACAAAGACTGACTAACACACAGACAGAGACACACACTTACTTTGCTACCTCCCTGCCCGCTGCTCGGCAGACAGAGTTCCAGTTATGTTTGGCCGATACTAGTAATCACATAGGACGCGCACCACGTGACAGATGCCGTCCCATGTGATTAAAATCACATGGCCGCACATCACTGAAACTCCATCCACCGGGCATGGTGCCCCGCTGGATCTGCCCAACTAGCCATCAGCCCTTCTGGTATTTGCCAGAAGTGCCAGATGGCCAGTCCGACCCTGATATAGACATCACTGTACATAATGCAGGTACATTTGAAACATAACTGAATATATGAAATACATTTTACCGGGCATTCTCTACAACACATTTTCTATCATAATGAAGTCTGTGATTAAGGGACCAGGGATAAAAGTATAATAACTAAGCCCCTATTAGTGTGAGAAAGGAGGTTCAGTTGGTCTGGGTGAAAAGGGTTTTGTATCCTCACTCTCCTGTTTATATCAAGTTGCATGTCCCAATCAAAATGTGTGGTCTTAATTTTATAGAACCTAGGACAGTGTCAAGCTCTTGAAAATGATTCTCTGCTGTCAATTACTAGCAACAAACCTAATATTATCCCATACAATATACAGAATAAAAGCATATACAGATAATCACATTGATCAGGGACATAAAAAATTCCCGCCTTGAAAAATTAGGGACAGACAGCAAATTATATAATTACATTCCAACTTACATTTCTGTATGCTAAACTGTATATGTTTGTCTGTAGGAATGTATTTGAACACACATACAGCAAATCACTTGACTAAAGTATTTACAAAACAAAAAAAATAGTTTTGCATTTATATATAGCTGTCTCCATTACTATTATTCAGCCCGCATACTTTTAAACCCTAACAATTCTAGGAAAGTCAATAGGCAAAATAAACACAATGATCGGCATCTACTCACATTTGCTGCACCTGTTCTATTGTCAACTTCTTCGACTAAAGTTATATCTGCAGATATCTATTGTCTCATATTTACCAGCCTCTCAGGTTACATTCTGTAGGTGTAGCAAATAGCTGTATTGTTTATTGTAGAAAAAGTATGTGACCTATGTAATGGAAAAGTTATTTTATGGAAGGTGGAAAAGTAAAATAAAGGTGTTGTCCATACCAAATGCAGAAGTTGTAAGAAAAAAGAGGTTAACTGATTATATTTGTAGTAATAGCAAAATGTTTACAATTCATTGTCACATTATATTACCTGCAACCCAAGATTCCAAAGTGGACGGAGACACAGAGATCTTGTTCTAGTCCAGTAAATAAACTTTTACAATGGAGGTGTGTTTTACAATTGATGTCATCATATAGTGGTTTCAATACACGATACAAAGAGGTCACAGCAAGGCCATTATAAATATAAAGCAATGACTAATCACTTGTGTTTCATGGATCTACATTTTTGTGCATGTGCAGCACGGCTTTTAGTTTAACATCTAATAGTATTTTATAGTCTGTTCCCAAAATAAACAATATGTATAATGATATATATATATATATATATATATATATATATATAGATATATAGATATAGATATATAGATATATATATATATACTATATATATTTATAAGAATTCTTTTGTTTGTTTGTAGGCGAATATCTTCGACACTCTTGCACCGATTCAGATAAAACCAATGTGAGCTGGTCCAGTTTAATCCCAGCCAGATTTTAAGAGGTTTAGTGACCCAGTCGGACCTTCCGTTGGTGTACACTGGCCAGAACTTTGACCAGTGGCGCCTGTTCTGGGACTTCCACTGGATGGATTTGGACGAAATATTCAAAAGACTTTTAACATGGATCACAGAAGACATACTAGGGGGTTGAGGTCCAGTCAGACCTCCAGTTGGTGTACGCTGGCCAGACATTTGATCCGGGGAGCCTGTTCTGGGAGTTCCACTGGATGGATTTGGATTGTTTGTCCATTTATACATTCAGACACCCCTGCACCGATCGGGATGAAGCCAACACGAGGTGGTCCAGTTGGATCCTGGACAGGTTTTAAGGGGGTTAGGGTCCCTGTCAGACTTCCAATTAGTATAAGCTGGGCAGAACTTTGACCTGGGGAACCTGTTCTGAGACCTCTACTGGATGGATTTGGGATAATGGGAGAATCGCTGTGCTGCCATATACTGTGTGGGGATAATGGGAGAATGGCTATGCTGCCATATACTGTGTGGGGATAATGGGAGAATAGCTGTGCTGCCATATACTGTGGGAGTATAATGTATTTGCTGTCGTATACTGTGTGATTATAATGGCTGTGCTGCTATATACTGTGTGATTATAATGGCTGTGGCTGCCATATACTGTGTGGGGAAAGGAAACAATTGTCACACACACAATCTAAACCTCCTTCCTCATACTAATAGAGAATGAGTTACTATACTTTTATCCCTGGTCCCCTCATCTTAGCCTTAAGATGAGGGGACCGCTGCGGAATTAGTGGCGCTATATAAATATATGATGATGATGATGAACAAAGGCTTACTTGAAAATAATGATGTGATTGAAAATAGTACCTAATAGGCAGGTGTCACCATGTGGCCTTCAACCTACTTCCCACTGTTGCAATCTGCTCCACATGCCTTGCAGATTTTGTACTCTCCTTGTACATTATACAGTATTATAGATGATCAATATTTCTTGGAAGTTGGATAAAGTAATGCTCAATAGGATGATAAAGAGTTAACAAAATACAGCTTACAAAACAGCAAACTCAGACTAAACTGCTGATAACTGCATTATTTTACTATTCTGCTTAATACGTGCAATATATGCAAAATGTATCTTGTGATTCCTAAAGATAAAATTACGGCATATTTGCCTACTCTCCCGGAATGTCCCGGAGACTCCCGAATTTTTAGGAGTTCTCCCGGACTCCCGAGAGAGCAGGCAAAAATCCCGGATCCAGATTTCGGCGTTGTTGAAGGAGGAGGGGGGCGGGGCTAAACGCTTCATCCTAACGGTGCCCCGCGCATGGCCACGCCCCCCTCGATGGAGGACCCCCTCCCGGAAAGCTGCCTGCAAAAGTAGGCAAGTATGAATTACGGTCAGGCCTAAAAGATGAGATTTTCTGTTTTGTTTGATAGTCACGAGATTATGACTCATTGTCTTGTGATCAGCCGACCTTGACACATATACGCAGGATTGATTTGTGATCATTGCATCTTTTTGATCTGCATGATCTGTACTGTACATGTAGAAAATAAACTGAGCGTATTCTGAAGAGACTTTGGGGTAGATTTAGTAAAGCTTCTAAAAGCTTCCACTTTAATTAATGATTATGCTATTAAGAGTTGTTCATTTATTTTATAATAGAAATGAGTTTTATGCGTTCTTATGTGACCTAATATTGCACATACGTCTGTTCTACAGTTAATGGCAAGTCCAGTCATTTCATTTCATTGCTAAATTGTGAATTACTCACATTTTAGGCAGCACAGTACAGAGGAGATACAGATTATACACTTCACAATCGGACATGAACAGTGTTGTGGACTGGAGTTTGAACAGATTAGGGGGTATATTTACTAAACTGCGGGTTTGAAAAAATGGAGATGTTGCCTATAGCAACGATCAGATTCTAGTTATCATTTATTTAGTACATTCAACAAAATGACAGCTAGGGTTTTGATTGATTGCTATAAGCAACATCTCCACATTTTCAAACCCGCAGTTTTGTAATTATACCCCTAATCTTAACCTGTACAATATACAGAATAAAAGCATATACAGATAATCACATAGAGCATAGAGCAATATAGTAATGTTATTGTATAGGTGTTCATATATAGAGTATACTGGGAATTATATACATGAAGATTATGCATTATCAATGTTGCTAGGTTGCCAAAAGACCTAGGTCTCAGCAGGGCCAGATTAAGGGAATGAGACCCTTCCCCCCTGTGAGCCGAGCCGCCCCCAGCCCCCAAGGCACTTACCTCCTTCTCCTAGCATTGCAGTCCTTCCCTGGCGCTCTGTACGTTCCTTACTGAGGAGATTCCGTGAGAGTGAGACTCACGAGATCTCCTCAGTAAGGAGACTACAGCGCGCCGGGGAATGACCGCAGTGAAAGTGCTCAGCAGCATTGATCGAGCCGGGGGCGCCCAACCCCCCCCCCCCCCCACGATCAATAATGCTGCTGATCACTTTCAAGGGCCCCCTGGATGCCGAGGCCCCTGGGCTGCAGCCCAGTTAGACCTCGGGTTAGTCCGGCCCTGGGTCTCAGCCCCAGATCCAAGCTCACATTCATATTTGCTTCTACTATGCACAAGAAGTAACGGTATAAACAAAAGAGTAACCATTTTAATAAATAAAATGAATTACTTTAGATCAATACAAAACGAGATTTACAAAAAATCAATATAAAAATGTCCTATAACTCTTTGCTTGAGGCACGGAACTTCAGCCCCTGGTGCCAGTGTGTAGTGAAGCCCGTTTTGGTCATATAGAGATTAACAACAGAGACGCAAACTTACATCCAGCACACTGAGCACAAGAAATTGTACTGTGCTTTAGTCCAGTGTTTCTTAAAACCCAGTCCTCAGGACCCCTAACAGTGCATGTCTTCCATGTCTCCTTGCTTTAGCTCAGGTGTATTCATTACTGACTGACACATTGTAACAGATCCACAGGTGGTTCTAATTATTTTCATTGTCACCCGGAAATCCTGCACTGTTAGGGGTCCTGAGGACTGGGTTTGAGAAACACTAATTGAGTCCACATATATCAGGAATAAAGGACCAAAAGAATGACAATTACTATGTTGCTATCCATACATACATAAAAGACTAGAGAGTAAAAAAAAGGAAAATATTGTCAAGATTGACCAAATAGAACTGTTAGTGCAGTGGACAAAACCAATTAGATAGCCAGTTAGAGATTTGCATGTCAAATAAGATTTTTGTGTGTTAAACTGTATATATTTTTCTGTACTTTAACTCACATACAGCAAACTATATGTTTAAAGCATATACAAATAGTTTTTTATAGCAGTTTCATTGCTAATTTTACAGCCTATTTATTAAACCATAACAATTACTAAGAAAGTAAATTGACAAAATAAACACATTGAACGACATATACTCACATTTGGCTGTACCTGTGCGTTGTCTACTGTGCTGATCTCAACTTCTTCTACTTAAGTAGTATCTGCAGATATATATTGTCTCAGATTTACCAGCCTCTCAGATTACATTCTGTAGGTGTTACAAATAGATGTTTACTGGACTGTTGGAAAAGTATGTGATCTATGAAGTGGAAAAGTTAGTGTTCTACCGGTTCTCCCACATATTTAACCATTTTCACCCGGTGATCTCGTGGAACTGCAGGCAGGGCCGTCTTTCTCATTGGGCACAATGGGCAGGTGCCCAGGGGCCCTGCAGCCCAGGGGGGCCCGACGGAGTCAGCAAAAAAAAAAAAAAACTGGAAAAAAAAAAAAAGACAATACTTACCTTGCGGTCAGCTGGCGATCCGGCTCCCTCCCTGGTCTCCTCCTCCGACGCGCTGGCAGTGCATGTCAGGCGTGACGTTATCACGCTCGCCCGACATCCATTGCGGAGCGCGACGGAGGAGGAGACCATGGAGGGAGTCGGATAGCCAGCTGACCGCAAAGTAAGTATTGTCTTCTTTTTTTTTTCCAGGTTTTTTTTTTATTTATTTTTTTGCTGCCTCCGACGGGCCCCCCTGGGCTGCAGGGCCCATATATATAATCTTTTTCTTTTTTTTTGTATATATAGGGGCCCCGGAGCACTGCTGTGCCCCGGGGTCCAAGATGTTCTTAAGAGGGCTCTGACTGCAGGCTGCCTGTACTTCTTCCCTTCCATCCTGTCCCCATTCGGTTTGACTCTTTAAGGTATGTGTGTCTTTGAATAATAAATTATAATACCCATAAAATACAAATAGATGGTAAGAATTACTTCTAATGGGCAGAAAGTTAGGAAATATATTGTGAAATCATTAGTGAAATACAGGAACATTTCAAGGGACAATCATTTCCATGGATTTAAAATCTGTCCCTGGAAATTAGGGACATTTGACCACTATGGTGTATACAGTAATCTGTTCATATTAATTTGTGAAAAAAAAGGAATATAACCTCTGGCGATGCTCTACATCTGATAAAACAGAACAATGCCTCTTTCCGCCAGCAATAGAAAACACCTAAAGAAACCTAGTAATGCATCGTTATTAACATAAAATCACAATAATAGTATATACACCATATAAAAATAAATATAAAAATATATGCATCCATACTCTAAATTTGCAAATTTTGAATATTCTCCTGTAATATTATCAAATGTAATTCAACAAACAGGGGATAAATAGACTCACTCTATGTTATACTGACTGACCAGCAGTATAAACTACACTGAAGTGTAATAAGGGACAGAGTTCCTATGGGGCTTTGTAGGCCAGATAACAATTAATTAGCTATTTGGCCAGAACCATCCATCTCTTTCTCTTCCTTTGAAGTCCCCACTATCATCATCATCATCATTTCCTTAGATAGCACCAGCAGATTCTGCAGTACTTTACAATTGTGAACAAACAGTAATAAAACAATACTGGGTAATGCATACAGAGAAGTAAGAGGGCCCTGCTCCCAAGATCACAATCTATGGGACAATGATTTGATACACAAGGGTAAGTGCTGCATCATATTGCCAGGCCCGGCGCTCCCATTAGGCAACCTTAGGCAGTTGCCTAGGGCGCCGGGACCTGCAGGGCGCCGCTGCCGCTGACTAGTTTTGAAAATCTAGTCAGCGGAGAGAAGTGGAAGATAGGTGCAGCGGCGGCGGGGTGCCGTCGCTGTTTTTTCAATGTCTGCGGCCACTGTCAATAATTCATTCTGATGCGCCCGGGCTGCCCGGCGCATCGCACACCTGATCACTGACGTCAGTGATCAGGTGACAGGTCTTTACCCAGCGGCGCCTGCTGTATTATCACACTGTCTGTCAGTGACAGACAGTGTGAATAAAGTTCTTTCCAGACGCCCCCTCCTCTCCCAGCATGCATCGCTCCGCCTCCTGTGTGAAGAAGGCGAGGAGCAGCAATAGGAGTGAAAGAAAAGAAGTGAAGAGAAAAAAAGAAAAGAAAAGAGAAGAGAAGAGGTTTCAAGAGCCCCCCCCCCCCCCCCCTGCATCTACAGACCAGGTAAATAAAATCTAATCATTTATTTAATTATTTATTTATTTATTGTGTTCGGCGGGGGGGGGGCAACGGGGCAGGAAGGGGGGGGTGTTTTGCCTAGGGCGCCGAAAACCCTAGCACCGGCCCTGCATATTGCATATTAGTTCAGCTAGAATGCAAAGGTTAAAAGTATTTAATGGGCTGTATGTACACACTATGGGCCCGATTCTTTAAGGAACTTAGGCAAGAAATTTCTTAAGTCTCCTGGACAAAACCAGGTTAAAATGAAAGGGGTGAAAATTAGTTTTCTATTTTGCACAAAAGTTAAATACTGGCTGTTTTTTCATGTAGCACACAAATATCAACTTTAAATTTCAGTATACAAATAAGCCATCAAGTATTTGTGTGCTACATGACAAAACAGTCATGTGCAAAATAGAAAACTCATTTTCACCCCTTTCATTTTAACATGGTTTTGTCCAGGAGACTTTAGTACAAAATTTCTTGCCTAAGTTCCATAATGAATCAGGCCCTATGTGTTTTTTCTCTCCTCTCCACGTTCATATTGCTGTCATTTATCACACCACAGATCTAGTTTTCCAATTCCTTGTCAACTTTGCTGGCTGACTCAATACCTTCCTACCCATTGTCCTGCCTACTAGATGATTAACCATTCCTATTGTCAACCCCAACTTCTCTGCTGCCACAAAACTTCTTTCACTTACTTCCTCCTGTGGTCTCTCTTAGTGGACTTCATCTCTAACCCACTGTGATGGACATTTCCCTGATCTTGTATTCTCCCGCTTCTGCTTCATCTCTAGTTTCTTTTAAGTTGGTCTTCTCACTCTCCAACTACAACCTCCTTTCCTTCAGCCTCACCTTACCCCATGCTCCCCCCTGCACCCAAATCCATATGCATACAACAGCATCTACATACTCTCAAACCCATTCAATTCTCAATTCTACTAAAACTACTCTCTCCTATGATAACCCTGTCCTGCCCTGATCAGGCTTCCTCTTTCTACAACAAAACACTGACTTCAGCCCTAGACAATGCAACTCCAGTTACCACAGTCTCTGATTATATAAACCTCACACATGGCACACCAAACAGACCCACTACCTGTAAAATGCTCCCACACTACAAGTGCCACTGGAGAAAGTATCTGTTATATGCCTACTTCCACCACTATAATTTCATCTTTTCATCTTGCATCACTGCTTTTTAACTTACCAAGCAAATATACTTCACTTTTTTAATATCCATCCAGTCTTCGATAACCCCTGACTCCTCTTTGCCCCCTTCAACTCGCTTCTCTGCAACCTGCATCTTATCTCTCTTCCTCCCTCACTACCCCCATGAATTTGCCACCTACTTCAAAGGCAAAATTTACACCATTAGATAACACCCCACCCACCTTCTCCTACACTGTCCAATGCACCCTTGGTTCATTATCTGTAGTAAACGAAGACAAAGACTCTACACTCATCTCATCATCTTAGCCTACAACCTGAGCCCTGGACCCTATTCCCTCCTAATTTATCTACTACCTCTCCCTCACTGCATGCCCACATCTACGTCACCTATTCATCCTGTCTCTTTCCACTGGCATATTTCTATCCTATTTAAACCACAAACTCATCTCACCAAAAAAAAATTCTCAAGACAGTCTTTGTCTTCAATTACCACCCTATTTCTTTTCTCCTTTGTACTTCTAAGTAGGGATGTGCACCGGCGACTTTTGAGTTCTCGTGTTTTGTGTTTTGGATCCGGATTTTCGTTATTTTTGAGGTTCGGATTTGTCTCGCAAAACACTTGACGAAAGGTCTCGGTTCGGATTTAAGGTATTGGATTCGGATTTTTTTTGAAAAAAACATAAAAAGTTTAAAAATCAAGTTTTTGGGCTTATTTTCACTCCTAGGCTATTATTAACCTCAATAACATTCAATAACAAGCATTTCCACTAATTTACAGTGTATTCTGAACACCTCACAATATAGTTATTAGTCCAAAACGTTGCAACAAGGTATCTTTCTGGACTGCGTAGAGGAGTGGGTCACCACAATATATTAAAAACCCTGAACTTTTATGATTCGCACCAATAATTGTACCTGGACTGTGTAGAGGAGTGGGTCACCACAATATCTTAAAAACCCTGAACTTTTATGATTCGCACCAATAAGTGTACCTGGACTGCGTAGAGGAGTGGGTCACCACAATATCTTAAAAACCCTGAACTTTTATGATTCGCACCAATAATTGTACCTGGACTGCGTAGAGGAGTGGGTCACCACAATATATTAAAAACCCTGAACTTTTATGATTCGCACCAATAATTGTACCTGGACTGCGTAGAGGAGTGGGTCACCACAATATCTTAAAAACCCTGAACTTTTATGATTCGCACCAATAATTGTACCTGGACTGCGTAGAGGAGTGGGTCACCACAATATATTAAAAACCCTGAACTTTTATGATTCGCACCAATAATTGTACCTGGACTGCGTAGAGGAGTGGGTCACCACAATATCTTAAAAACCCTGAACTTTTATGATTCGCACCAATAATTGTACCTGGACTGCGTAGAGGAGTGGGTCACCACAATATATTAAAACCCTGAACTTTTATGATTCGCACCAATAATTGTACCTGGACTGCGTAGAGGAGTGGGTCACCACAATATATATTAAAAACCCTGAACTTTTATGAATCGCACCAATAAATGTACCTGGACTGCGTAGAGGAGTGGGTCACCACAATATATATTAAAAACCCTGAACTTTTTTGAATCGCACCAATAAATGTACCTGGACTGCGTAGAGGAGTGGGTCACCACAATATATTAAAAACCCTGAACTTTTATGATTCGCACCAATAATTGTACCTGGACTGCGTAGAGGAGTGGGTCACCACAATATCTTAAAAACCCTGAACTTTTATGATTCGCACCAATAATTGTACCTGGACTGCGTAGAGGAGTGGGTCACCACAATATCTTAAAAACCCTGAACTTTTATGATTCGCACCAATAATTGTACCTGGACTGCGTAGAGGAGTGGGTCACCACAATATCTTAAAAACCCTGAACTTTTATGATTCGCACCAATAATTGTACCTGGACTGCGTAGAGGAGTGGGTCACCACAATATATTAAAAACCCTGAACTTTTATGATTCGCACCAATAATTGTACCTGGACTGCGTAGAGGAGTGGGTCACCACAATATATATTAAAAACCCTGAACTTTTATGAATCGCACCAATAAATGTACCTGGACTGCGTAGAGGAGTGGGTCACCACAATATATATTAAAAACCCTGAACTTTTATGAATCGCACCAATAAATGTACCTGGACTGCGTAAAGGAGTGGGTCACCACAATATATTAAAAACCCTGAACTTTTATGATTCGCACCAATAATTGTACCTGGACTGCGTAGAGGAGTGGGTCACCACAATATATTAAAAACCCTGAACTTTTATGATTCGCACCAATAATTGTACCTGGACTGCGTAGAGGAGTGGGCACTGGGCACCACAATAAAATATATAAAAAACCTTCAACAGATCTGCATTACACTACACATACGGCTGCTCCTCCATCCTCTCCATCATATACATGTTGGAGTTTTAGCGTGTGACAACCTCTTGTTTTTGATAATGTCAGTGCATTTTGAATATTTTTCAATTTGCTCCACACCACTGAATGTACTTTATCTATGATACGCAATACGCATCTATCTATCTTGACTGCGTAGTGTGGTGGCCCCGGTACACAATTTGGTACCGAGGCCACAATATAATTAAAAAACCCTCCACGTGTCTGAATTCCACCAAACAAGTATCTGGACTGCATAGTGGGGTGGCCCCGGTACCCAATTTGATACCGGGGCCACAATACCTCCTCCAAACATGGTACAGACAATTCGTCATTGAGATCCCAGACAGACAGGGTCAAAGTGTTATTGTTTGACTTTGTAAACCCAAAAAACTGTCCCTGTTGCACATAGTTGTGCAATGAAGACTGACTTTTTCATTTAAAGGCACGATCTTTCAAGTGTAGTGTTTGTAAGTCTAAGTCATATTATACTTTTGGTAAAATTGGTTTATTTTGTTCCTCTTTATGGTAATTAATTAGTAATAGAATTAAAGTAGGAAATAGAATTAAAGTATGAAATAGAATTAAAGTATGAAATAGAGTGGTATAGAGTTGTAGTGTGGTATAGATAGAGTGGTCCACACAATATAATAATAAAACCCTCAACTGGTCTGAATTCCACCAAACAAGTATCTGGACTGCGTAGTGGGGTGGCCCCGGTACACAATTTGGTACCGAGGCCACAATATATTTAAAAAATTGGGCATCAACTGTCACCGTTGTTTAATATCTGATACACCTAAATATGGACTGCACAGTGGAGTGGCCACGGTAGTAAATTTGGTGCCGGGGCCACAATACCTCCTCCAACTTCCAAGTGTAGTGTTTATAAAGACAGACAGCGTCGAAGTGTTATTAGTTGACTTTCTTAACCCTAAAATTGTCCCTGTTGCAAATATTCGTGCAATGGACAGTTACTTTTCTATTGAAAGACTCAAGCTTTCAAGTGTAGTGTTTATAAAATATAAACAACAATACAGTAGTTTTAGAGCACGTCAATACCTCTTGTTTTAAATTATGACACGGCATTTTACTTTTGGTTTAATTTCTTGAATTTTTTTACATTTGGTTTTACTTTTTGAACATGGCAAACGACTGTTGCTTGGTCATATAATGCAAAAAAAAAAGTTCCAAGATGGAATTGTCCTTGGGCCCTCACACCCACCCTTATGTTGTTGAAATAGGACATGCACACTTTAACAAACCAATCATTTCAGCGACAGGGCCTACCAAACAACTTTGGCTGAAATGATTGGTTTGTTTGGGCCCCCACACCAAAAAAGCTATTCATCTCTCCCTGTACAGACTAAACAGGCTCTACTGAGGCAAGATGTCGTCCTCATCCTCAACCTCTGATTCCTCTCCCCCTACAGTGTGTACTTCCTCCTCATCACACATTATCAATTCGTCCCCGCTGGACTCCACAACCACAGGTCCCTCTGTAGTATCTGGAGGGCAGTGCTGTACTTCATTGAGGAATTGATTATTCATTTTTATAAACATCATTTTTTCAACGTTGTGAGGAAGCAACCTCCTTCGCCGCTCACTGACCAGGTTCCCCGCTGCACTAAAAACTCTTTCCGAGTACACACTGGAGGGGGGACAACTCAGGTAAAATAGAGCCAGTTTGTACAGGGGCTTCCAAACTGCCTTTTTTTCCTGCCAGTAACAATATGGACTGTCTGACATGTCTACTTGGATGGTGTCAGCAAAGTAATCATCCACAATTTTTTCTATTGTGACAGCATCCAATGCAGCGAGAGTAGACATGTCTGCAATGGTTGGCAGGTCCTTCAGTCCGGACCAGATGTTATCAGCATCCCCGCCAGTGCCTCTTTTGGGAAAACTGAGCTTTTTCCTCGCAGCCATAGATGTGGAAGAAAATGAGGGTGGAGCTGTTGGCATGTCACGGTCCTCTTCAGAGGACAATCTCCTGACCAGCAGGTCTTTGCACCGCTGTAGACTTGTGTCCGCCGGAAACAGAGACACAACATACGCTTTAAACCGAGGATCGAGCACGGTGGCCAGAATGTATTCCTCTGACTTTAAAAGAGTGACCACCCTCGGATCCTGGCAAAGCGTACGAAGGGCTACATCCACAAGAGCTACATGCTTGGTGTAATCGCAATGGCTTACCAGCTCCTCCCTCACTTTCTCCAGCTGCTTCTGCAACAGCCTGATCAGGGGAATGACCTGACTCAAGCTGGCAGTGTCGGAACTGACTTCTCGTGTGGCAAGTTCAAATGGCTGCAGAACCTTGCACAACACGGAAATCAGTCTCCACTGCGCTTGACTGAGGCGCATCCCCACTCCTTTGCCTATGTCGTAGGTGGCTGTGTAGGCCTGAATGGCCTTTTGCTGCTCCTCCATCCTCTGCAGCATATAGAGGGTGGAGTTCCAGCGCGTCACAACCTCTTGTTTGAGGTGATGGCAGGGCAGGTTCAAGCTTTTTTGATGTGCCTCTAGTCTGCGGTAGGCACTGGCTGAATGCCGAAAGTGTCCAGCAATTTTGCGGGCCACCGCAAGCATCTCCTGCACACCCCTGTCACTCTTGAGGTAATGCTGCACCACCAAATTAATGGTGTGGGCAAAACATGGGACGTGCTGGAAATTGCCCATATTTAATGCCCGCACAATGTTACTGGCATTGTCTGACACCACAAATCCCCATGAGAGTCTAAGTGGGGTAAGCCACTGGGAGATAATTTCCCTCATTTTCTCTAATATGTTGTCAGCGTTGTGCCTCTTATTAAAGCCTGTAATGCACAATGTTGCCTGCCTTTGCATGAGCAGCCATTTTGTAGATGCTGCTACTGATGCAGCTGTTGCTGTTGCTGCGGAAGGGGATGCATCTACCCAGTGGGCTGTCACAGTCATATAGTCCTTCGTTTGCCCAGAACCACTTGTCCACATGTCCGTGGTTAAGTGGACAGTGGGTACAACCGCATTTTTAAGAGCACTGAGGACACTTGATCGTACTTCTCTGTACATTTTTGGTATCGCCTGCCTAGTGAAGTGGAATCTCGAGGGGATTTGGTACCGGGGACACAATACCTCCATCAACCCTCTAAATCCCACTCCACTGATGGCGGACACCGGGCGCACGTCTAACACCAACATTGCAGTTACAGCCGCAGTTATACGCTTTGCAATAGGGTGACTACTATCGTATTTGGTGGTCATGGCAAACGACTGTTGGACGGTCAATTGTTTTGTGAAAGACTTAGCGGTCTTACGACTTCCCCTCTGGGAAGATGACCGACTAACAGCAGCAACAGCAGCAGTGGCAGTAGTAGGCGTACCGCTGCAGGATTCCTCGGATGAATCCCGTATTGAGGAGGACTCAGTCTGGCTGCTGACTTGGGCTGCAGGACTGAATCTGATGGAGATTGTGGAGGAAGTTGACGAGGAGGGTGTTGCTGGTGTTTATCCAACTGGACCACGGGATTTAGGTGTCCCTGTACCGATGAGGGTCCTAGCCCCAGTTCCTGAACTAACCACTGAACTATGAAGGTTATTCAGGTGACGTATAAGGGAGGATGTTCCTAGGTGGGCAAGATCCTTACCCCTGCTTATTTGAGCTTTACATAAGCTACATATTGCCATACATTGGTTGTCTGGATTTGGATAAAAATAACTCCAGACCGAAGAGGTGCATTTTTTGGTCTTCTGACCAGGCATGACGATGGGCTTTTTCATCCCATGGACATCAGCTGTTTCCCCCCCTGGTGCCTCATTTACAATAACCACATCACCATCCTCATCATCAAGTTCCTCCACTGCGCCAGCTACATCATCAATAGCCTCCTCCCGAGCCACCTCTTCCCGTACAGTGATGGGAAGGTCAGGCTTGACAACCACCAACACCCTTGGACTCGCCTTGGGGATTTGTGATAATTTCTCTTTAGAAGGCAGAGTTGTTTGCTGTTTTGTTGCTGACAGCATAACTCTCTTCAATTTTTTGTAGGGGGGGGAGGAGGAGGAGGGCTAAGATCCGTGGGTGAAGCTGAACCACTAGTCATGAACACGGGCCAGGGCCTAAGCCGTTCCTTGCCACTCCGTGTCGTAAATGGCATATTGGCAACTTTACGTTTCTCCTCAGATGATTTTAAGTTTCTCTTTTTGCTACTTTTTCTTAACTTGGGCTTTTTGGATTTTACATGCCCGGTACTACGAGATTGGGCATCGGGCTTGGAAGACAACGTTGATGGCATTTCATCGTCTATGTCATGACTAGTGGCAGCAGCTTCAGCATTAGGAGGAAGTGGGTCTTGATCTTTCCCTACTTTATCCTCCAAATTTTTGGTCTCCATTATATGTAGCACAAGATACTGCAGAATGTGTGAACTTGGTAATATTGCAGTACCAATGGACTTATACTGCTGGATTGGTTTTGCAAATTTGGTTATAATTATTATATATTTTTTTTTTTTTTAATTTTTTATTTTTTTTTACTTTTTTTTTATTTTTAAAAAACTTGGGAATAGTGGGGAAATAACTATGCCCTTAGAAGCACAGAGCACAGGACACAGCACCACTGGACTGAACAGGACACGGCACAGGACCCAGCAGCACTACGGAACTCAGCAGGACAGAGCACAGGACACAGCACCACTGGACTGATACTGCAGAATGTGTGAACTTGGTAATATTGCAGTACCAATGGACTTTTACTGCTGAATGTGTGAACTTGGTAATATTGCAGTACCAATGGGCTTATACTGCAGGATTGGTTGTGCAAATTTTGTGGTAATTAAAAAAAATTAAAGTAGTTTTTGGTATTTTTTAAAAAAACTTTTTTTTATTTTTTTAAACACAGGGGAATATTGGGGAAATAACTATGCCCTTAGAAGCACAGAGCACAGGACACAGCACCACTGGACTGAACAGGACACAGCACAGGACCCAGCAGCACCACTGACCTCAGAAGGACAGAGCACAGCACACAGCACCACTGGACTGATACTGCAGAACACAGCACAGCACAGCACAGCACAGCACAGCACTAAACAGCACAGAACTAAACAGCACAGAACTAAACAGCACAGAACTAAACAGCACAGAACTAAACAGCACAGAGGACCACCTAACACACCCTCCCTCTACCCTGATCAATGCCCGAGTGAAGATGGCGGCGACTAGCGGGGAATTTATAGGATCCGAGTATCGCGAGATCCGACAACGGGATTATGAGTCAGAGCCTCAGTTTCACTTTTGAATTTGGCGCCAATACCCGGATCTGTCTCGGATCCGACTCGGATCCGCAACGTTCGGGTGGGCTCGGATTGCATAAATCCGAGTGCGCTCATCCCTACTTCTAAGCTACTTAAGTGACTTGTGTACAACTATCTGTCTCACTTTCTCCCCTTTTACTTCATTCTCGACTATTTGCAATCTGGCTTACACCCCGAACTTCCCACTGATATTGCAGTCACAAAGCTGATCAATGATAAATGATCTACTTACAGCAAAATCTAAGGGTCACTTCTCTATACTCATCCTTCTTGACCACTCTACTGCTTTCAACACTGTTAATCACTCTCTACTGTTGCATTCCTTCCCTCCATTGACCTATCTGACACTGTTTTTTTTTGGCTCAATTCCTAGCTATCGTACTGCTCCTTTAGTGTCTTTTCCCCTGTTGCATCCTTCCCTCCACTCTCGCTATCTGTTGGGGTCCCTCAGGGCTCTTTTCTTGGTCCTCTGCTTTTCTTACTTTGCACATTTGCTTTGCTAACTAATTTGTTCTTTCAGCCTGCACTACATCTACACTGACAACACACAAGTCTACCTCTCCTCCCCTGACCTCTCCCTTTCTGTACTATCTTGTGTCTCTGTTATCTCCATGGATATCCCAATGCTATCTAAAGTTCAACATGTCCAAAACAAAGCTTATTATCTTTCCTTCTCCCAAATTCACCACATCCCTGCAAATCTTCCTCACCATCAATAACACCACAATTTCCTTGGTGTTACACTTGACTTGCTCTCTGTTTTATTCCTCACATCCAGCCTCTTTCCAAGTCCTGTCTTCTCCTCCTTCGAAATATTAACAGAATATGCCTTTTTTAACCCAAGATGCTACCAAACTTCTTATCCATTCTCTCATCTCATCTTAAATACAGCAGACTGATCTTCCTCTCTCGCCACTCACTATCTACCATACCACGGCAAACCCCATGGCTTCCCATGTCCTTCAAAATCCACTTCAAAGTACTCACCCTTACTTGCAATGCCTCAATAACTCCACCTCTTTATACATCTCAAATGTTCCCTCAAAATACTCTCCCTCCCACACTCTTAGATCAACATCTGACATGCTCCGAACCTCATCTCATCTCTTGTAGACGGGAGTGAGAGGTGGCTACAAGACGTTCCACTTGCTGATGCTCACTTATGGCATTCCCCACCATGTCCGATCAGCCTTTCTGAAAGCCCATCTCTTTATTATAGCTTGCTCTACTCCAGTGTATATTGCGCACACTAATGCCCCCTCACAACTGTCCCAATATCCACTCTGGGCCACACTTTTTCCTCAAGCTCTCTCATGAGCAAGGTATGCTTTGTTTTCATGTTTGCATTTACATTGTCTACCTTGTATGTCCCTATTTTTATGTAAGACCTGTTTTCATTGCAGAACACTGTGACACAACAGTAATTATCTTCCTGTTTTATCAAGCGTATTATAACCAGAATTATGAACATAATTATGTTTAGAATTTTAACACATTTATCAGTATGCATTACATTTAATTTTTGTACCATTCTCTATAGGATGACATCCAATTACATGTTTGTATTTTAAATTGTGGATGCTCCTTTTTATATACTAGTTTTTTCATTTTAGTTTTTATTTCCATTGCCTTGGATATCTTTTGTTTATCATCAATCGATATATATTGATTGATATGCACTTGATGTTATTTCTTCTCAGCGCTGTTTTAAAAATTTATTTTATAGTACATTTCATTTTAAGCACACAAAACATTTAATCAAATTGTAATTTTAAGTAAAGTTAATGGAGAAGGGGTTCTTTTAAGAAGCTGCCCCTCATTACTGTTTGCCATTCCTGAAAAAGTCCAATATGAAACATAGAAACATAGAATTTGATGACAGATTAGAACCACTTGGCCTATCTAGTTTAAAAAGCACTGGGCCAAATACTGATATCTGGGGTACTCCACTGGTTACCTTTCCCTCCTGTGAATTCACTCCATGTACTATAACTCTCTGTTTTCAATCCTGCAACCACGATCTTATCCATTCAAGTATCTCAGAATCCAATCCTGAGCTTTCAAATTTATTTAACAGTCTTCCATGTGGGATAGTGTCAAAAGCCTTACTGAAATCTAGATAAGATACATCTACACCCCCCTTGATCTATTTCCTTTAGATACCCAGTCAAAAAGTCAATAAGATTTGTTTGACATGATCTCCCCTCATGCTGTTTGGGATCCTGGAAGTTACTGGATTTGAAATATTCTACAACTCTTTCTTTTACGTTTCCATCTGTTTCCCTACTACTGATGTAAGGCTCACTGGTCTGTAGTTGCTTGCCTCTTCCTTTCTTCCACTTTTGTGCAATGGGACTACATTTGTTATTTTCCAGTTCTCTGGAATTACTCTTGTAGCTAGTGACTGGTTGAATAATTCTATTAATGGTGTTACCAGCACCCCTTTAGGCTCTTATAACATCCTTGGATGTCTCCCTTCTTGTCCCATTGATTTATCCAGTTTCAGTTTTGAGAGTTCTGTTAGGACCTTGCCCTCTGTAAATGTACTTGTATTGTATTGTATGAATCAAACGTATTGGAGACGACCTATTTTCCACTGTGTTGAGGAAATACAGTGTCACTATTTGGACGCCGTGAAGAGAAGGCCAGCATAGAGAAAACAACAGGAGAAATTAGGGACAATGATTAGGGTAAGACATTCCTGTTATTACTGTTCCTAATACCATCTGGGACGTTCCTGTCTGTAATTCCAATGTCATTTATTTCTAAAGGAGCTTTTACATTCAAAGGTATTACATATTGTGTGCTTGTTCATGTTGATTTAAAAAGACAACAATTAAGTTCATTTAAAATCATATGCAATAAATATTTAATTTACACATATTGATAAACATAAGTTCTACCAAATTAATCAAGCATTGGCTTGGCATACCACAGTTGCTGATTTGAAGGCCTACAACATAACATACAACATTACAATTCTATTATGCATAAGCAATTAAATAAAACATTTATCTGCAGTATATTGATGTGCTTTAATTTACATATTTTAAGAATTTGAAAGGATTTAAAGCCACACTATATTTCTGATTATAGGGAGCGTAGATTTTACTTTCTTAGAATAGAAGGGAAAAAAAGACAGAAAAAAATGCTCAATTTCTTATCTCTGTTGCGGGAGAATGCAGAAATATGGATCATAGCCCCAATTAGATTGTTCTCCGGGTAAAATGAGCAAATATGGTTTGCTCTCATAGTGGTTTGAAAAAAATCAGCTTTCCCCTTAGCCCCCTTCCCTTTGAGGTTACTCAGAAAGGCAGTGTAAATTCTAATAGGAGGGAACTTCACAAGTGAGTGTTGTTACGGCTAACGGTCTTATTATCAACCTGTAGAACCAGGTAGAGAGTTCTTCACCTATAGCAGCTGACTTTCCCGTAAAGCTCGTTATGCTCACAGGTACTCGGATGCCCCCAGGTCTTATACTCACAGTAGAACAGGTGTATGAACGTACCGTAGCGCAAAGTAGTGTGGTGCAGGGTCTAGTGAGGTCAGGAAACAAGCCGAGGTCTAGGTCCGAAGCAGGTGTCATGGTCGGAGTCAGGCAAGGTGTCAGTGCTGGCAGCAAACAAGGAGAATCCAGAATGAAGAAAGGGTCAGGGCAACAGGCAATAATCAAATCTAATTTAAACGAAGCCAAGGGTCATGCATGGAAAATCCAAATAGCAACACAGGTATTAAGCACGGGAGCAGGCTAAGACACAGGAACTGGAACTAAAACCGGCAGGGAGGCTAAGCATCCCTGCCTTATATACAGAGACTGGCCAATAGGAGCAGGAATGTAATCAGCCATAGAGGCTGCTTCATAGGTGACACCTGAAACAATTGCGCACGTGCCCGGCTTCACCTAATGCCGGGACGTGGAGCTACCTACTACAGCGTCCCGACCGTTGCCTAGTCAACGGCCAGGACGAGACCCGGAAATGATGTCCCGGTCGTCATAGCGACGTCCGGGACCCAAGTGAGAGGGTCGCAGCGGCTGAGCACCCCAGCGGCTCGTAACAGGTGTAAAACTTAGTGGACCTGATCCAATTCCAGGCGCTACTTGAACGCAACTTACGCTCTTAAAAAAGCATGTAACTTTTACGTATGCCTGTATGCAAATGTAAGCATATGTAAGGAACATGTTCTAATGTGAATACAGTGGTAATGTATGTAACTTAAGCGTAATTTGCTCTGCTAAGTGATTTTGGAGCAAGTGCACCTTTTTCCACTGCAAACATATTTAATCCACATCTAAACACTGATGTTTCATGACAATTACATCATATTAACCCTTTCACTGCATTATCTCATCATCCTGCACAATTCCATGATAACAATAACCCCTTTGTAACATACTTTACCAACAAATATGTCTCATTGTTACACATGTACATACAAAAAAATACACACTCAAAGGTTTTTTCAAACAACAAACTTTTTTATAACAAAATAAATAAAATTAACAGCTGAAACTCAAACTTATACATTTTTTTTGATCATTTCTTCAGATTTTGAAATTGATCTAAATGTTTTTTAGATCTTCTGTAGAATAATGTGCAAGTGGTGTTTTCTGAAAAGATACAATTAAAATATTATTATTTTTTGTAATCTCTTTATTTTTCATCAACGACATGTATTTCAATATGTGCATAGAAAAGACAACGGGGTCATATTCAATTGTTCCAAAGTTCGAGCGTGGAAAAAATATTACCGTTAATACGGTAATCTCTCGCTGGATTTCAGCTTGCAGCTCAGGGAAATCCAGCGAATAAATTACCGTATTAACGTTTTTTCCCGCACAGGATTACCGTAATAAAGGTAATCCTGTGCGGTCCGCGGGATTTTCGGACAATTGAATATGCCCCAATGAGTCAGTGAAAAAAACCAAGCAGTGTAATATTTTCAAAGACAGTGTGCTTTCAATGTCAGGTCTGATTTTAAGTCCCAGTCTGGCCCTGTATCTGCTTCTGTATTCATTTGGTGTGACAGCAGAACTATGTCTTATTAGGAGATCCCTAAGTCATAATTGCCAACTCTCCCAGAATGTCCGTGAGACTCCCGCATTTTGCGAGAGTCTCCCGGACTCCCGGGTGAGTGTGGCAATCTCCCGAATTCTGCCCACTTCACTAGGAAGTGCCCCACTTCCTAGTGAAGTGGGCAGAATTAGCTCCCAAATTCTGCGATTCCCGGTGAATCGTGGCATTTGGCCCCAAAATGACGCGATTCTGGCCGCCCCACCCCCCTCACGCCCACCTCCACTGGTTGGCT
This sequence comes from Mixophyes fleayi, assembly GCF_038048845.1. Taxonomy (NCBI): domain Eukaryota; kingdom Metazoa; phylum Chordata; class Amphibia; order Anura; family Limnodynastidae; genus Mixophyes; species Mixophyes fleayi. Next base: position 207,236,796 of record NC_134407.1, on the reverse strand, counting down.
CCCGAAAGAGAGCCGAAGAAAGTAGGTAAGTATGCCCTAAGTAACAGTAAGATTAGTAACAGCATATACATACATCTAGGTACTCTATGATCTATATCATGTTTATTTGGTCTATTCCTTTTGTTTCTTTTGTGTTGTGTGTAGTACTGGGCAGTCTGTGTTGTACTATTTGTTTGTTTTTATGTGCAGAAACTAAATAAAAACAAACTAGATAGATAAAAAGTACTAAGCTTGTAATAAACTAAAAATACATGTAATGTCATCCTTATGGATGTGCGAATTCAGCTTTAATCACTTTTTTCCAAATGATAGTGTGGGGGTAGGTTGTATCAGAGTACTCACCAGACAGATGTTGAGTTTAGCCTGAGCTGCAATTGTCAGAGATCCGGCAATGATGTACTGCAAAACCAAAATACCCAGTAAATATCACACAGTATAAATACTATATACTTGAGGAAATTTTATGAAATCTTGTGCACAGGTAGCATGCTCATTATTGGCTTTAGTCAGATGCATTTCTGCTTTTATAATACATATAATACATAGGAAAAAAACACACATATTTTCAAGATGTTTCAGACGCACAACCAGTAGCATTTGCTTTAGGTGCGTGTCAGACGTAACATCTATGTATACTTGCACCACAATAGCATAGAGAAAGCAGAGAGATTACACAGAGATGGGACTTGTGCAAAATTTGAATTTATTATATAAACTGTAATTAAATATAGACATCTGTTGCATACCTCCCAACATATAGTATCCCTAAAGTGGGACAAGATATGCCCCTCACGGCTCTGCCCAAACTCTACCCATAAATGGGGAAATTTTAGTAAACCCCCACCCACTTTCCTGTTAAGCCCCTTCCCTTTTGCAGTCCACCAATATGGATGTCCTTCCAAAATCGGGAACATTAGGAGATATGCTGTTGTTTTCCCCTTTAAAAATAAAATGGAAATCTTTATTGCTGCCAAAGTCCAAATGGAAATAACAATAAATTAATGCGAATAGACAGTTTCAATATAGCTACAACATTAATTAAATAAGTACTGTCAGCTGGAGGTCAATCCACAAACAGACAGAAGATAGAACTGTCATAATCATCATCATCATCTATTTATTTATTTAGCGCCACTAATTCCGCAGCGCTGTACAGAGAACTCATTCACATGAGTCCCTGCCCCATAGGAGCTTACAATATAAATTCCCTAACATACACACACACACACACAGACTGAAAGAGACTAAGGGCAATTTAATACCAGCCAATTAACCTAGCAGTATGTTTTTGGAGTGTGGGAGGAAACCGGAGCACCCGGAGGAAACCCACGCAAACACGGGGAGAACATACATACTCCACAAAGATAAGGCCATGGTCGGGAATCGAACTCATGACCTCCGTGCTGTGAGACAGAAGTGCTAACCACTAAGCCACAGTGTCATCATTGTGTATATTTGCATCAGACCTCCAGCATAGATATGACTCTTGACAGGTGTACATATATGTATATATCCTTGTCTAAACATATTTACTGTACTGGGCCTATGCTTACCCACCTCTTCCCTCCACCCCTTTCTCCTCTCTAGGCACAAGGAGACACAAGTCAACAATACACAAAAACTATATATAGATGTATGTGTAGACATTATGTCTGAAAATGTGTGTTTTATACAAAAAAAACAAAAAAAACCTAGCCTTGTGTCCAACTCTAAATGACCCCCTATATATTTAGTCATCGTGCCCGTTCTAATCAATGTCTTCCATGTAGACAAAGAGACACACTGTAATTAAGAAAGGGGGTTCTCATTAGCACTTTAGTATATAAACCGTGCACTTTGAAAAAGATTCAGTTATAAGGAACTTGCTGGAAAACTCTATTAAGCAGACTGGAGTTGAAGAGATGATTTTTAAGTGCCCCATGCATGTTACATTTCTATGCATTGTTTCCATCACTGGGTGGATGCTGTGCAGGGTATAATATGTCAGCACATGATGTAAGGTTACCACTGAGTAAGAGCCAAGGGGAATTTTTTTAAACAAAATATCCCTTAGAAATTTATGGGGACATATTTTAATGTACTTTGTTAGCAATTTTCATAGCTAACATTTAGGGCTCATACATACAGGTGTTAAATACGTGGACAAAATCTTGTACTATGTATTTATCGCTTTAAAGTCTCTTGAACCCTCTCTGCAGAATATTAGAGAATGTACCTAATTAAAACTTTCATTAAATGCTATTGTCTGTTTCTGTTAATGCTTCTGAATGTTGCAGGCAACATCGAAATTGACGTTAAGCGAACATTTGTCAGAAACTGTGTTCGTACAGGTCCCATTGCGTACATTACTTTATGGACTATAAAAGCATGTTTATGTTTAAAGGCTATACGAATGGGAGTTAAGCCCTTAGGACCATGGTGTATGAGGCTTTAGAGTCAGACATAAGCAATGTTGCAACATTTTAACAAAACTGGTTTAAAATTACTAATTAAAACATATTTCAAGGTTTAGTTCTATTTAATGATTAATATGCTATAGTTAATAAATTGTTCTTAATTACAGCATTTCAGTATTAGCTTGTTGATAATGGTCTCAGTACTTACAAACACAGACCCCCAAAATGGTATACCAGAAAAGAAAGCTAGAGTAACTCTGGTGGAATATAATCCAATCCCCAGAGCAATTTGCAAGGTGCCTGCAATGATCAGCACGATCTAAGGAAAAACAAGATATAGTCAGATTTCAAAGGTTTCCAGATTTGTTTAACATTATAAAGTTATCTGGCTTACACACATAATATAGAATATCCTGTTCAGGATAAGTGTGTGGGGTGATCAGATCCATTTCCAAATCACAATCAAAACTTGTATGAAACTACTATTTAAGATACAGAGCTTATACCTTTGTATAAGATGTCCAATATAACGCCCACTCCCTTGCCACCAGGTATATTCTCTGCTCAAAGTGCAATGAATTGTATTCATTTAATTATATATTACTCTTTTTATAACCATAATTGCCTACTCTCCCATACTTTGGGACAGTAGGTCTCCCTCCCAAAAAGTAGGTAAGTTTGCACATAACTCCACACCTACAATGATAGGTTTGCCCTGTATATTAGGGTGATGTTTTAAAGAGAAAGCAAATCACTGGTGAGCATAGCAAAATTTGAGAAGATGGCAGCACACAGGAGGCCATGACTATTCTGAGCCTGTGTAAGGCCTGGTACATGAGCAGTGGAGTCCAGTTTGGGCTTTGGTTCCACAGCGGAAGTGAAAGGCCAAACAGGACTATACTGCGAATACTGGAGTGGATGGGCGACACATCGCTGGGCCTTACTCACTGCCGGTCCTCATAGCAGCCGCATGGGTTGTACATCACTGATTGTAGATAATTTATTTTATAGACAAAATGGTTTTCCACTTTGGGTGTAATGTTTTTGTAAAGTTGTTTCTGTAAACACTTACCCCCAGAGCTTTTGGCTTGCCTTTGAGAAATGTTTTGAAAACAGGGGATGATGAATCCATATTTTGTGGCACAACAGAAGCAAGAATCCACGGTGGCATCTCAGTAGGTACATTCTACGCCTGTTTAACAGGTGAGGAATTGTATGGAGAGGCTTGGGAGGTGACGGTCTGGTGAGATGTTGTTGCCGACATGTTCAACCTGGGAACAGATGAGGAAGGTTCACAAAGTAGGGTCTCATGTCTCAAAGGTATGTGTTGTGGCGGGTTAATCTGACTACTATATAAACAACAAGGAGTACATAGACAAACAAATTGCAATTACTATAACATCGACATTGTTTGAATCTAGACTTACATTAAAACAGACAGATGAGATTTCCGAACACACTCACATGAAGATTGGTACAAATTGTGAACATACAGTCATGGTCAAAAGTTTTAAGAATGACACAAATATTATTTATCACAATATTTGCTGCCTCATTTATTATGATGGCAATTTGCATATACTCCAGAATGTCATGAAGAGTGATCAGATGAATTGCAATTAATTTCAAAGTCCCTCTTTGCCATGACCATGAACTTTATCACAAAAACATAATTTCCACTGCATTTCAGCCCTGCCACAAAAGGACCACCTGACATCAGGTCAGTGATTTTCTCGTTAACACAGGTGAGAGTGTTGACGAGGACAAGGCTGGAGATTATTCTGTCATGTTAATTGAGTTAGAATAACAGACTGGAAGCTTAAAAGGAGGGTGGTGCTTGCGATGATTGTTCTTCCTCTGAAAACCATAGTTATTATTGGTATTTTTGTTTATTGTTCTGTACTGTTTCACCCTGTTTAGTCTACTGTTTGTACTGTGTACGGCGCTGTGGAAATCTTGTGGCGCCTAACAAATAAATGATAATAATAATAATAATAATCTGCAAAGGAAACACGTGCAGTCATCATTACTTTGCACAAAAAGGACTTCACAGGCAGGGATATTGCTTCTAGTAAGATTGCACCTAAATCATCCATTTATCTGATCATCAAGAATTTCAAGGAGAGAGGTTCAATAGTTGTGAAGAAGGCTTCAGGACACCCAAGAACATCCAGCAAGTGTCAGGACCATCTCCTAAAGTTGATTCAGCTATGGGATCGGGGCACCACCAGTGCAGAGCTTGCTCAGGAATGCCAGAGGCAGGTGTGAGTGCATCTGCACACACAGTGAGGCAAAGACTTTTAGAGGATGGCCTGGTGTCAAGGAGGCCAGCAAAGAAGACACTTCTCTCCTGGAAAAACATCAGGGACAGGCTGATATTCTGCAAAAGGTACACGGATTGGACTGCTGAGGACTGGGGTAAAGTCATTTTCTCTGATGAATCCTTTTTCAGATTGTTTGGGGCATCTGAAAAAACGCTTGTCCGGAGAAGGAAAGGGGAACGCTACCATCTGTCCTGTGTCCTACCAACAGTAAAGCATCCTGACACCATTCATGTGTGTGCTTGCTTCTCAGCCAAGTGAGTGGGCTCACTCACAATTTTGCTTAAGAACACAGCCATGAATAAAGAATGGTACCAAAACATCCTCCAAGAGCAACTTCTCCCAACTATCCAAGAACAGTTTGGTAACCAACAATGCCTTTTCCAGCTTGATGTCGCACCTTGCCAGAAGGCAAAAGTTCTAACTAAGTGGCTCAGAGATCAAAACATCAAAATTTTGGGTCCATGGCCAGGAAACTCCCCAGACCTTAATCCCAATGAGAGTTTCTGGTCAATCCTCAAGAGGCGGGTGGACAAACAAAAACCCACAAATTCTGACAAACTCCAAGCATTGATTAGGCAAGAATGGGTGGCCATCAGTCAGTATGAAGCCCTGAAGTTGATTGACAGAATGCCAGAGCGAATTGCAGATGTCTTCAAAAAAAAGGGTCAACACTGCAAATATTGACTCTTTGCATAAACTTAATGTAATTGCCAATAAATGCCTTTGACACTTGTGAAATGCTTATAATTTTGCTTCAGTATACCATAGCAACATCTGACAAAAAGGTTTAAGAACACTGAGGCAGAAAACTTAGTGAAAAATAATATTTGTGTCATTCTCAAAACTTTGGCCATGACTGTACAGCATGTCGACACTTCAGTTTTACGTCAGAAAACAGAGTGACATTTAGATTTCTGAATTTAAGGCAGCAATGGCAGGACCCAGCTCCTAACCTTAAATCTAACCCTTAGATTAAATTGTCCAGTTGCCGGGTGCTGCCTTTGCAGCTTTAAATTCAGAAATCAGCAGCGTGCATCTGTGGTTCGCAGGATCGCAGGTTCCTCACCCCACAACAAAGTAGTCCAACAGTCATAAAGTCCCAAGAGTAACTGCTTGTGACCTTTACATAATTTTCATTTGGTGAGAGATTTGCATTAACCCAGTGGGGATTGTTTTAAAAAAAACTTATATTATTAGGTTAGGGACACACCACAACAAAATTGCAACAATACCACATTTTTACCAATTTTACTAACGCCCCAAAAAAAGTCCGGATCAGCATGCCGATTTATGTGTACACACTGCACACCATATCTGATTGAATAGTCGTATATCGGCTGATTGGCCTGATGATTGGCTGAAAAACCTCCAGTGTGTACCTTGTCATGTGAGTGTTTTTAACTTTTTTAATTGAGAATCATTAAAAGGATAATACACTATGAACGTTTCCCTGGTTTTGATGAATTTACATACCAAAGAATAGCGAGCGTAGAGTAAGAGGTCTTAACCAGAAATAAAACTAACACAGTGGAATAGATTATTGAGGCTTATACATGCCGATCCAAAGGTGAGTGCAATTCATAAGGAATATATCATGCGAATGTAGACTATCACTGCAGCATTATTGAATTTGTGTTTTTTATAGAGTTCTAGAGACTTCTGGGAGCTACAATCCATGTCATCTAAATCTATATGTGTATGAAAGTATCTGGTATTAGACATTTGTTTTGTGAAATACAACACTATGTTGTTATTATTATTTATAGGTATATTTTTATCATCACTTGAGTGGATTTGAGACATCAGAAAGAAGTAGATGAATAATCATTTGTAACAGCTAATGATGCTGCCTGAGGGGAATTGTAAAATAGTTATCCACCTGAGCTCGGTGGTGTGTGCTTTCGATACACTTTTTCACCATGTCCTACAGCCACATAATTAATACAACATATTTAGATTTGAAAGACATAATGCCCATGGTTATCTGGGACAGGTGTAATTACATCAAGAAAATGGAGCAGTGGTATGACACGGTGGGAGGTGTTCCCATTTTGTAGACCATTGTACCCAGCTCTGCTTATTGGCTCCTCTTTGTAAATGTCCTATTTAATGTCCTAATTCTTCAAGGGTCCTCTGTGCAGAAGAAGGGGCTCCCACTAGTAGGTGGCCTGGCAGTGCATTTTAAAAGGAAAATGCATTACCATTCCCCTGTTGCATGCCCTTTAGGAGTCTAAATTATTTTAAAATTCTGACTTTGCACTTTATATACATAGGTGACACTATCCTGATCAAAATATTGTAATATTATAAGAATATTAATCAACATTAGTCAAACAGTAGCCTTAAGATTGTAATTTGAAGCATTTTTCTAGCTGTGAATCCAACATTAAACCAGAACACACACCATACATTATATCATCACAAAGACACCAATTATCAGCATTCTGGCCCCATATTTTACTAGTTCAGTGACCCCAAACTATACCAACAAAGCGACTCCTCATTGCACCAGTAAAGTGTCAAAGTGTCTCTATATCATACAATGTCATCTATATATTGTACAGCAGAACCCTACATACCATTTTTGTCAGCCATATATTAAAGAGAAAAACCTCATATTGCCATCTGTTAGATCGAGATATCAACATTGCTACCATATATTTCACAGATATTCCACTATCGCTTTCTATATATTGCACAGAAAGCCCCCACCACCATTACTAGCTTGTTCTCCCAACCACTTGCCAGCTGAAGCAGAGAACTGGTGAATGATCTTCACCCTAGTATCTCTATGCTTTCTAAAGGTTCTAAAGTTATTCACTACCATGCACACTTCAAAGGCATTATGTACTGAATTACATTGGAATCTCCAGGCAGCATGAATGTATTAGGAAGTAGTGCCTCTAAAAGAAGGTCAGGGAATTATTTAGTGCTATGACCCCTCCTCTGTCTTATATGACCCTGTCATGAACACGCTCCCAGCATTGTGCCATCAGCACCTCCTTTGCCATGCGTTTATATGCCGCAGCCATCTCCTCAGTTATGTTGGAAAATAAAAGATAGGAAAGAAAAACAGAGAGAAAGGAAGGGAACTTATTTGCACATATGTCTTAAAAAATAATAATAAGCCCTGAGTTTTGTCCTTGTAAAACTATTGTATTCTTCACAAGGTTTCAGTTTATAAGTGCAAGGTTTATTTGCTTAAACCATGCACTTAATACTCTAAGAAATTAAATAATCCCACCGCTATGCCACCAATTTGTCATGAACAAGCCCCCAGCTGCTGTGACTTTGGGTGTTTGCTGTTTGAGGTTACGACGATTCCAGCCCGCAGTTTTTTTCTACATATCACACAGGTTATAGACCTACTGAATTGCCACCAAATATCGATCACACCTCCACACACTTCAGGTTTGCCACCACCTATTGAAAACAGGCAAAAGGACCCCAATATACTGTCCCACACTGGCACACAAGGCTTTTAGCTATCCACAGGCTAGCTAGCCCCCCCTCCAACAATCAAAGGGTTAACTCTTCACAGCTCCAGACTGTTTACACAAATGTAAATTGAAGCACACACTAAGCTTGTTAATCAAATGTATCAACAAATCACACCCCGCATTCAAAGGGTTAACTTGGTCGACCTATATTCTTCTTAACAGGCTAATGGATTTGTTAGAGTATCAAGGACGCAGCTTACTAAATTCATAGATTTAATATACAAAAGTACAGGGTATTCAGATATAAAAAATACTTAATAAACTATTGACATAACATACACAAGCAAAACAGTATAAAATATAAAGGGTTACATTCAGAGTATCACTTACATGAGTTGTATAATCTGTGCCATAGGAAATTGGCTAGGAAGATGGACAGCTTATCAATGTGGATTGATTTTCCCAAAAGACTGACAATTTTTTGTAACTGGTCTCAGCTTTTTAAAGACACCTTTACACCTTTCCCACCTCGCGGGGATTGTGATTTGTGATACTTTTTTCAATCACCATTTGCATGTTGTCTGATTTACTATTCAATTCTACTATGAGACCTAACTTTTCTGTGGAGCATCACACAGACCCAATTTTATTATTAATAAATCCCTTATGATATTTGTCTATCTTTTGATACCAAACCGGCCTAGATACAGTGTCTTAGAAGAGCTTACCCTCATTTCCTTAACTTCTCTGTGTGGCAGAATGCTTAATTTGGCATATGAGCTGCCCTTCATCATGCTATGGAGGAATATGTGGTTGATGACTACTTTTATTGATTTTAAGTAGCATATTTTAGCTGACTTCTTTTGTCTATATAAAACTATCGCCAAGTCAGCACATGGACTCTTCGAGCCAGACACCCTGCTGAGTGGTTCCTAAAAGTGTTTTCCGGTATCCAAAAACTAACTTGTGTCAGGATATAGCTCACAGCAAGGGCTCTTTGAAGCTGGCACAGGTGACACTGCTATCTTCTCACACTGGGATGTGCAGAGCCATCAAATACACATACAACAGACTTTCTGGATTCACATTTTACACTTTAGTAGCTCAACTTATCAATGAATTCAATGTATTTACCACATTTACACTGCAGTTATGATTTAGGCCTTATTCCACACAATTATGTGATGGTTTGGCCCTTATAAATAACTGTAAGTTCCCTATGTTCACGACAGACCCCACTAAAAATTTTCTGTGACATTCCCATATAATTATACATTGGCTTTATATATTTTACCCATCACTATTTTGTACCTAAATTATTTACTCCTGAATTCTGATACATCCAGTCCAACATTTTTACATGTAATTGTGTACTGGCACACTTGTTGGGATTTTATAAGCGACAAGTTTAAAGCAAAAAAAAAGTTCAAGCAGTGTATTAATTGTCAGGAGGGTTACCAAGGAGAAAAATGAGTACTCTACCGTCATGGCCAAAAGTTTTGAGAATGACACAAATATTATTTTTCACAAAGTCTGCTGCCTCTGTTTTTATTATGGCAATTTGAATATACTGCAGAATGTCATGAAGAGTGATCAGATGAATTGCAATTAATTGCAGTCACTCTTTCCCATGATAATGAACTTTACCCAAAAAGAACATTTCCACTGCATCTTAGCCCTGCCACAAAAGGACCAATTGACATTAGATCAGTGATTCTCTCGTTAACACAGGTGAGAGTGTTGATGAGGACAAGGCTGGAGATCACTCTGTCATGCTGATTGAGTTAAAATAACAGACTGGAAGCTTTAAAAGGAGGTTGGTGTTTGAAATCATTGTTCTTCTTTTATTAACCATGGTTATTTGCAATGAAACACGTGCAGTCATCATTACTTTGCACAAAAAGGGCTTCACAGGAAAAGATTTTGCTGCTAGTAAGATTGCACCTAAATCATCCGTTTATCAGATCATCAATAACTTCAAGGAGAGAGGTTCAATAGTTTTGAGGAAGGCTTCAGTGTGTCCACAAGTGTCAGGACTGTCTCCTAAAATTGTTTCAGCTGCGGGATCGGGGCACCACCAGTGCAGAGCTTGCTCATGAATGGCAACAGGCAGGTGTAAGTTCATCTGCACGCACAGTGAGGCAAAGACTTTTGGAGAATGGCCTAGTGTCAAGGAGGCCAGTAAAAAAGACACTTCTCTCCAGGAAAAACATCAGGGACAGACTGATATTCTACAAAAGGTACAGGGATTGGATTGCTGAGGACTGGGGTAAAGTCATTTTCTCTGATGAATCCCCTTTCAGATTGTTTGGGGCATCTGGAAAAACGCTTCTCCGGAGAAGGAAAGGTGAGTGCTACCATCAGTCCTGTGTCATGCTAACAGTAAAGCATCTTGAGACCATTCATGTGTGTGGTTGCTTCTCAGCCAAGGGAGTGGGCTCACTCACAATTTTGCCTAAGAATACAGCCATTAATAAAGAATGGTACCAAAACATCCTCCAAGAGCTACTTCTCCCAACCATCCAAAAACAGTGTGGTGACGAACAATGTCTTTTCCAACATGATGGAGCACCTTGCCATAAGGCAAAAGTGCTAAGTGGCTCGGGAATCAAAACATCTAAATTTTGGATCCATGGCCAGGAAACTCCCCAGGCCTTAATCACATTGAGAACTTCTGGTCAATCCTCAAGAAGAGGGTGTACAAACCCCCAAATTCTGACAATCTTCAAGCAAAATTGGGCGGCCATCAGTTAGTATGGAGCCCAGAATTTGATTGACAGCATACCATGGCGAATTGCAGAGGTCTTCAAAAAGAAGGGTCAACACTGCAAATATTGACTCTCTGCATAAACTTAATTTAATTGTCAATAAAAGCCTTTGACACTTATGAAATGCTTGTAATTTTACTTCTGTATAGCCTAGCAACATCTGACAAAAAGGTCTAAAAACACTGAAGCAGAAAACTTTGTAAAAACCAATTCTTGTGTCATTCATAAAACTTTTTGCCATGACTGTACTTGGAGTAAAGGAGAGAGATAGGAGACTCAAAAAGTGTAATACGTTTTATTATAAATAATTATTTGCTGCTCAGGGCAAGCATTGCTGCTCCTTGCAAAACTCAGATCAAAGGTTCCTTGATGGTACCTCCGCAACTAGGCCCAACACCAGAAAGCATGTATTAATCTATCTGCATTGTGTAAACAATAAAATATATGGGACTAATGAGTGTTTTTTATAATATATGCTCAAGTTTAAGTGCTGAAAATTATTAATATTATCCTTTATTTATAGGGCACTACAAAGGGTCCTCAGCACTGTACATAGAACATAGAACAAGACAGTATGTAGCATTACAGAACAATACGATATGTACATTGCAGTTCAAATCACAACAGAGATATGAACACACACACAGGTTAATAAACTTCAAGGGTACCCCAAAACACTTTACAATTAGAAAAAGCAAGGAGACGAGTTGGAGTGTCACGCTCCAGTCCCACATACGGGCACCTGTCTCGTTACCTGCCTCTCACTGATCATGAAACTGGCATGACCTGGCATCAGACTCACACCATACATTGCTCTACAGTCAGATCTTCGCAGGTGCAGAGTCTGTTCCCCTTCAGGATCTCCTCCCTTTTCCTTATTGGCTAAGAGATATTGGAGCACTATTTAAACCTCCTGGATTCACCTGTCTGACGCCTGTATTTTAAGCTCACTTCCTGCAACCCGTGGTTCTGGTTCCTGTTCCTGGTTCCTTGTGGATTGTGCGTACTTCAGTATGCTCAGCTCGTGGCCTGTGTTGACCTATCGCTGCTCCAGTAACTCTATTACCACCTCCAGAGTACTTCATCGTGACAGCCTTGGTTCTCTCATCGCTACCTCTCAGAGCCGCTACTACTTCTGTGACTCATCAGCTGTTGTCACGAGTTACCACCGCTACTTCAGTCTGCTCTCAGCTCGTGGCCAGTGTTGAAATATCACTGCTCCGGTATCTCTATTACCATCTCCAGAGTACTTCATTGTGACAGCTTCAGTTCTCTCATCGCTACCTCTCAGAGCCGCTACTACTCCTGTTACTCATCAGCTGTTGTCCACGAATTACCATAATTACCTCTGACTCTTATCTGCTCCTGCTCCGCATAGAATCACCACTGTTCCAAGTATGTCAGTTATCATCTCCTGAATACTACATCGTTTCAGCATCGGTTCTCTCTCTACTGCCGTTCAAGCTCCTTTTGTTCCTAGGACTCCTCCGTCGTAGTCCTAAGTCTCCATTGCTGCATTCTCCTCTGTGACCATCAGTATATTACCACTGTTTCAGTGTGTCTACCACTCACCTGCTGGTACCAGTGTTGCTTCTTTGCATCTCCTGGCTGCTCCACATTGTTCTGCTGTTCACTCACTCACGGGACCGAGACCTGCAGGTTTGGTGCCGCTAAGACCATAATTCATTGCAGGAGTTCCTGGTGAAAACCACCTTCCTGTTAGACTCCGCGCCCGTGGGTGGGCCTAGCCATGCTCAGCAGAGCCTAGGGATCTATTTCCAGTATTGCCAACCGTGACATAGAGGAATGAAACAGAGCAAGCTGAACCGGTGCCCAGGAGCATTGAATCAACTAAGAGAATCAGAGCCAGTGATTGAGGTGTGAAGACACGGGAGATGTGGAGACTAAGGGCATAGAACCTGCGGAGGAGGTGCAAAAAATAGCTGTCATACAGAAGGTAAAGGTAATAAGAGGAGGAGGGCAGTATGGAAGAGGGATCCTCTGTGAGAGTTACAATCTAAAGGGAAGGGGGTGGAAAACTGGGGTGACACATAGAGGTGAGTCTGTGTAAAGGGAACTAGAAATAAGATGGGAGGGATAGAAATGAGAGTGGGTGACACGAAGAAACGAGGATTAATGATGTGAGGAATACTTTATTTTTGTGAAAAGACAGATGAAGAGGTGGTATAAGAATAGCAGGAGAGTGGTTAAATAGTAGAATTGTAGGTTTTAGTGAACTAGTGGGTTGTGCAGAAGGCCAGTCAAGAGAGGGTTGCAGTAATCAAAACAAGAAATGATCAGAGAATGGATTACAGTTTTTATGGCATTATTGGAGAGTCTGATGCGAGAGATGGAAGCGTCAGGATTGGTTGAGAGATTAGTTATGGCGGCTGAAACATGTACTGTATATGGCAATTGATGATAGCTTATCAAATAGCCAAATGTAGATAGGTCATTCTTCAATCCTGGGTAGATCCTCATCTCTCTCTTTCCCTGTCCTGCCTCTTGCTTCTCTTTTGAATGATTCTCTCTGACTCCCCATCGTGCCTCCTGTCTGCTTGCCCTCCCTTTAGGATGTAAGCTCTCATGAGCAGGGCCTTCTGTCTCTCTACCTATTTTTCTGCTCAATCTTCAGTGTGTAAGCTACGTTTGGAGCTTTAAAGTCCAGGTATTTTTTGTTTATTGTTCTATATGTTTCTACCCTGTATGGTCCATTGTCTGTATTTTGTATGGTGCTGCGGAAAACTTAATAAATAAAGATTAATAATAAAATAATAATAATAATCATGTATCTGTCATTTGTACCCACTCTTATATTGGCACTGATATGATTCTAATAATTCTGCAAACGTCAGGAAAGTAGAATCTTACATATAAGTGAGCAAAAGCGTACCTCAAATATAGTGTAAAGTAATCAATAAATAATAGTGTAGCAATTTCTTTAAAAGGATATGTTTATTAAACTGGTATAAAATGTATGCAAAAATAAGAAACAATGGCACTGATGTGCTAATGAGACATACTGGTCAAAATTGGTGACTCAAGGGTGACTTGCTTAGACGACCACCAGAGAAGAGTTTCCATAGAAAGGGCAAGAGGACCTTTTTCAAAGTTGAATACAGATGGTAACGGCAGCACTCCAACTCTACACATTTTGTCAAAGGACATCATCAGGGGGATGTGCTGCCAACCGATACTTAGGAGTTTATAGAGTGTAGTACATAATGGCTACTTTGGGGAATAATTACCGAAAATCAAAACACACATTTAAAACTAGTGAGTATATAGAAGAAGACACTGAAGTCTGAATCACTATATGCATATATTGGTAATGTAAGGCAATTAGTATAGGTCTCTCATTTCTACTTTCAGCTATATTATACCTTATTTCTATTCTAATCTTCTTATCTTTATCCCATTGCACTTTCTTTTTTATCCCAGGTCTTTTTTTCTCCCGACAACCTTTTTTTTATTAACACAGCTCTCTATTTCCTCTTCCCAGGTTCTTTTTCCACCTTTCAGTCTGTCTGCAGTCCCCAAGTTCTCTATTTATAACCAGCTCATTCTATGTCACCCAACAGATCTTCTTTTCTTCTTTCTGCTGCCAGTCCCCACTGCTGGCTCTCTTCCCCCTACTACTCCACAACTACATATCACTTGCTGACTGGTGTCCGGTCCGTTGGCATAAGGCTCTACCTTCTCCTCAGCACCTCTTTGTCTCCACAGTGAACTACTACCAGGGCAGAGTAGTACTTACTCAGATAAGCGGATCACATTCAAATATATGGGGGGTGGGGTTTGCACCATATAAGTAATTGCCTAACCCACACTCCTGATCTAACCAGCTTGGGGCTTTCAAAGGTTTGAAACAGAAAACTGTGACACATATGTGACCTGAAGTTTGCTAAGTCCATAAAAGCCCCATATTTCTTGCTAGGTCCCGGCATGGCAAGGGCAAATTGGATGTGATTTCGTATTTCACTGGGGTCATGAGTTCAGTTCCTAACCATGTCCTTATCTGTGTGGAGTTTGTATGTTCTCCTCGTGTTTTTGTGGGTTTCCTCCAGGTGCTCCGGTTTCCTCCAACACTCCAAACACATCCCGGTAGGATAATTGGCTGCTATCAAATTGACCCTAGTCTCTCTCTCTCTATGTCTGATTGTGTGTGTTAGGAAATCTAGACTGCAAGCTCCAATGGGGCAGGGACTGATGTGAATGAGTTCTCTGTACAGTGCTGTGGAATTAGTGGCGCTATATAAATAAATGATGATGATGATGATAGATTTGGACATGGTATGGGTGTGTCGTTGGAAGGGTTTATTTTTCAACATGATTTTTCTTAATAAATGTTGAGAGGCATTCTTTCCAATTTATGTTAATTTGAGTTTATTGGGATTTTCACATTTTAAATTGTAGGTAAAAAAAATGTTTTGAGCTATATTTTGGGTGACAAAAAATAGATCTCTTCTTGGATGTCCCCAGCTTAGTAAATCTTTAAATTACAAAGTTATGCTCCTTTTGCCACATAAAACCTGGAGTGTCTCACGTGATATAGTTCTGTTGCGAGGTGCGATTCTTCCTTGTCTGTAGGGACTTAATCGGTGTGGCTGTATTAGTGTGAGTGCTGCCCCTGTAAATCCATATGCCATGAATACCGTTCCACATGCTCATCCCCCACTATTTAATTCCCCTCTCTTACATTATTTTTTTACATGGAAAAATTATTATCTTGTAAGTAGCAATAAGCACTGTCCTGGGCATGTGTTTGCTTACATGATAATTGCAGCTCTTATAGTAGGACAATTGTTGAGGACAGGTAGAATCTGAGAGATGCACTTACCCAGCAGTCTATTTGATTCTTATCTTTTATTAGCAAAGATAAATTAACGGAGAGAACTAGACACATCAAGTGATTCAAATTTAACTGAAGTGGGGATAAGTTATGTAAGGTACTGGCACTATATATTCTGCTCTGTAAAACTGGTAAATGTTATTTTTAACACATTTGGCTAGTGGATTGGGAAGATCTTACAGCCATAAAGGTTGTGTGTCTATAGGTTCCAATTATGTCAATCTTGCTTTGGGTCTCTCTTTGGTTTGATTCGGTTGAATTAAAACAAAGAATGTCAAGTTTCTTGAACCTTTTGAAATAAACTTTACAGTTGTTATAAAAAACCTCTTGGTGCCAACATTTTGGGGGCATCTCCCTCTTGAATTGTTCACCGCATACCTGATAAGGGGAAATCTAAATTTGGGAACTTTTATTTAGTAACAAAAGCAACTGTAAGAGCAGATAATACAGCTTACTCATCAATACTCAACAGAGTAGAATTTTCCCTGGCTAGTAACATCTGCCTGCTCAGAGATACAGGAACTGAAATAATTTAATTGTCAAAAAAAATATTATTTGCCGCTTTATACTATATTGCAATAAGGAGCACTAAGTAAAAGACAGAATGACAATAATAAATCAAATACATAATTAAAAAGTAGCTAATTATAGTATATTTATGCACTTACAGTTAGTAGATGGATTACAGGTTAAGACCCGTCTATGGCTGGTAGCTGATTGTAGATGGTTGTACTAATCGTCCAGCTAATGACAATATAAACAGATATCTCAGTGTTTTAGGCAATTGTTTGCACTTTCAGTTGAATGTTTTATCACTATAGAAACCAATTGTGCATCCAGTTGCATAGTCATAGTCACTTGGCTGATGACTACTTCTACCATTAACGTTGTTTGTTTAGCATTAGTTTGTTTAATATATTTTGTTATCTAAGCTGCTTCAATCAACTCATCCTTACACTTCCTTTTAGCTTTCATTTTACATGATCAATTTTATTCATATTTAATTAACAGCAGTTGAAGTGTCCTAAACTGCAATCCATCTGAACGGTGTTAGTCATCATTCCGATGACAACAAAGCCGACAACAGTTATAGTGACAGTAAAATGGTGATCGCTACAATAGCAATAGCGACATTTAGCAAATACAGACTTACTCAAAAAGTGACAGGCAACATTTCTGACATCCGTGGTATAGACGCAGACAAGAGAAAATGCCGGCAGTGTGATTGTCGGCATTTAAAACAACGACAGGTATATTGCCAGCATTAAGGGGACAATGTGAGGACTCAGGAGCTCCATATTGTACAACACTTACTTAAAAACATAAAGGAAAGCACGGGGGTGCTTGCTATAAACACTATTGACTTTGGCATCATTACGGTTTCTTAGTAAGTGTTGTACATTGTAGAGCCGCCAGGTCCTCGCATTGCCTCCTTAATGTCAGCAATAGGACCGTCGCCGTTTTCAGTGCTAACAATCACAGTGCCGGTGTTTTTTCCTGTCTGCGTTTACACCACGGATGTTGGAAAAATTGCCTGTCATTTTTTTAGTAAGTCTGTATTTACTACATGTCGCTATTATAGCAATCGCCATTTTACTGTCACTATAACTGTTGGCTTTGTGGTCATTAGAAGGATGTATTGCACCCCATTTACTAACTGTAAGTGTATAAATGTACTCTAATTAGCTGCTTTTAACTCAGCATTTGATCTATTCCAGTGGTTGAAGTCGGGGTGTGAACGGAGGTATGCCATCCCGCCAATTCTCCTGCTGCCTTCACTGTACAACTATCAATTTCCATTAACTTACATTCACATTATGTTTTTCACACCGATACTTCTAAATTTCCACATCGACCACTGATCTATTTGATGCATTCTGTCTTTTAGCTCTCTCCAATGCATTTTAATAATTACAAGCTGAAGTACCTGGCGTTGGCCGGGTTTAATTCTTCTAGTTATTACATTATCAAAGAGTTAGATGTAACTGTCAACATTTTAAAAATAATTAGTAGCTTAGCAGCTCTTCCAACATAACCATGAGGCAGTGTTGTTTTTACATTAAATGTCATCCAAATCCATCCAGTGGAAGGCCCAGAACAGGCTCTCTGGGTCAAAGTTCTATCCAGCGTACATCAACAGGAGTTCCGAACATGACCAGAGTCCTCCTAAAACCTGGCCAGGATCAAACTTGACCAGCTCTTGGTTTCACCTCAATCGGTGCAGGGGTGTCGGAGATATTCCCCAACAAACAAATAAATAAACAAACAAACTTCTTATTTTATATATAAAGATGTTATCCAAATACATCCAGTGGAATGCCCAGAACAGGCTCCCTGGGTCAAAGTTCTGGCCAGCGTACACCAACGGGAGGTCTGATTGGGACGTCAACCGCCTAGTATGTTTTCTGGGATCCAATGTTACCAATATGTGATGTTTTCGGCCAAATCTATCCACTGAAAGGCTCAGAACAGACTCCCAGGGTAAACGCTCTACCCAGTGTACACAAATGGGAGGTCTGACCGGGACCCTACCCCTCCCCCCAAAAGCTGGCCAGGATCCAGCTGGACCACCTCACGTTGGTTTCATCCCAATCGGTTGAGGGGTGTCCCAATCGGTTGAGGGGTGTTCGAATGCATAACAGGACAGTCAAACAAGCCAAATCCATCCAGTAGAAGGCTCCTGGGGTCAAAGATCTAGCCAGCGTACACCAACGGGAGGTCTGACCAGGACCTCAACCACCTACTATGTCTTCTATGATCCAATGTTACCAGTCTGTGACGTTTTTGTCAAAATCCATCAAGTGGCAAACAAACAAAGGCCCAGAACAGGCTCCCCAAGTCAAAGTTCAGGCCAGCGCACATCAACAGGAAGTCCGACTGGGACCCTAACCCTCTTGGAACCTGGATCCAACAGGACCTCTTCGTGTTGGTTTCATCCAAATCAGTGCACGGGTGTCCAAATGCATGATAGGACAGACAAACAAACTAAATCTATCCAATGGAAGGCCCAGGTCAAAGTTTTGGCCAGCATACACCAACGGGAAACATATATTCAAACATTAATTCATTATATACTTATAAGAAGAAAAATTAAAAAATAAAATTATTTACTTGTTGTGTTAAAAAGTAGTCCCAATCTAAGGTGGTGTTGATCACCTACTCCAAAAGTGACCAATTACAGACATTCAGCACAGGAAACGGCTTATGCTAGTGGTGAAGTAGTGTCTCAGCCGCACTCTTGGTTGTAGTTATTTTGCATCTACCATTTATTAATTTTTTCCTTTTTTTTCACTAGATTGGATGAATAAACTGGAAAGACAAGAAGATTTTATTTTACATTTGGACAGGAAAGGTTCAAGGAAGAACATTTAGTTTTAGATTGAATAAAATGTTGAACGGTTTGGGGAGCGTTTATTCAATTAAACTTTATTTCAAAATTGTGAGTTGTTTTTTCTATAATGGGCAGGGACAATGTGTCAGAGTTGCCATTCCAAGGGTCACATTGTTATCAACTATTTAGGCTCCCACAGTCCAGGGGGATAAGGGAGTGACCTGGTGTTTTTCATCTTGGGGTGGGTAGTGGCAGGAGATCCACACTGTTTGTGTGTGTCCACTCTCCATAGAGCTTGGGAGTCTTTATTTACTGTAGGAGCGGAATTTCATACTTGCAGTCTCCCTGACATACGAAACTCGTCACAGCTTTCTAGCACTGGGGCTGCTTAAGGATTTGGGGAGATGTATGCTGTCAGTTTTATAATGCTATGTACTGTTTTGTCTCATGCCACTCTGCACAACAAAGCTGGTGGAAGTAAAGATGTGAGTTTACAAACAGTGCCCGATAACCCTCTTAAATGTGTCCAGGTCTATATAATTGTGTATCAAAGCATAACATACATAGGAGAGAGAGATGGGAATGCCTGTTTGCTCAAGTCTTTGTCAAAACAATCAAAAGTATAAAAATAAAAAAATAACACACACAAAGGATTTTAAAATAAAATTAACACCCCTGTTTGCTCCTTTAAATATAAAAAGCATATTTATTTTCTTCTTTCTGGCCCAATGTAGTCCACGTATATACAGATTATATTTTAAACTCCCAATGGTTGAAATACAGATGACACTAATGCGTAATGCAGCATTGCGTAAGTGCCACTGCCCTTTGGTAATCAGTACTGCATGCCTGACAAAGAATACTAGCTCTAGATTCCTTAGCACATGATTTTTATTTATTTTTTAAACATCTTTAGGTAACGGGAGTGCTGAGAGGACAGTTAAAAAAGCACACATCTGTAGGCATCAAAAATTCGTTAGCCAAATAAAAGCTTGAGACGAAGTCTGGCCTGTTACTGACAACCTTAGACTAACAATTTAATTTGTCCTATGAAATTTGGTACAAGTCCCATTACTTTCCATTATAAGCTGCTTCTAACTTCTCAGATGCCCCAAAATCTTCCTGTTTTCCCAATATTCTATTTAGTCGTTGGAGGATAGAAGAACATCCTGGGGTAAAAGCATCTGATGTTCATGCCCCTCTTCTAGCAAAAATGTTTCATTCCAAACTCCTCGGGAGCCTACAAATGTGGGCAGCTGTAAAAGGGAAGTTACTGTTACTCGCCTGTCGACGAGTCTCAAATGTTCCTTGCACGTGCTATATCGTTGTGCCTTCGCATATCATCGGGACTCTACGAACCTGAATCATCAAGGCATGTATCTGCTGATTTTGAGCGTATTGTGTGCAAAATCACTCTGCGTATGGCCAGAACCAGCAGATACGACCAGGAACACAAGCCAGTTCCGTGTGCTAGCAAAAGGGAAGACCACCTACTACAGCCTGCGATATTGGGTAGTGACCAGGACGGGGAAGGGGCTTTTTGCTGTAGCCATTTTACATTAGGGGCGCACCAAACTCGAGTGCACTCAGCCATGGCCGTATCCAGCTCTACGGCCATCAAAGTAACTTGTTTTTGTGCTGTATCTCTTGCACCAGCTATGTGGCTAGTCTAAGTAGTCTAAGTTCAGCCGTTGAACCCGCAGGCTCTAAACTGCCTAGGCTGAAAGTCGCAAAAATCAGCTGGAAAAAAGTGTGTGGTCCACCAATTTTACGAAAACCAGCACAAAGCAGTCCCACCAACCAGGGCTGGTGGCACTGTAGCATGGTAACCCACAGCGTGGGGTCCCCCTGCCATAATGACACTCAGCCCCAGGCTGTATTCCCTAGAGAGTTGGGGGTCTGCAAAAAATGGGGGTGCCCACCCCTGTGCTGAAAGCACTAGTGCTCTTCCCACTCACCTGGGAAGTGGGTGTGGGGTAATAAAGTGTTATATAATAGTTTAAACACTATTTTAGTTTGTGGAACAACACCTCCCAGCCAGCCCAGGCTGCCATTAGCAGTATGGGCATGCTGGTGCTTCAAGAACTATTACCTGACACCCAGGGCCTGCTAAGTCATATAGTACCACAAACTAAATTTAAATAAACCACAAACCTCTTTTAAACAACAATATTTTATTTAAAAAAAAAAATCCAATAAAACTAAAATGTAAATAAATGATTATTATTATTATTATTATTATTATTATTATTATTATTATTATTATTATTAAAACTCTATATATACTTACCATCTGTCTTAATTTGTAATGGATCCTGTCTTGTAAGCTTTTAATCCTTAAGGCTTGAGTCCATAATAAAAACCAAAACATTCCAGGGTCCTATAGCTGTTCAAAACTGCTTTCATATAATGTCTATATTGCCTTCAATTTGAATTGATAAATGTTAGAGAGCAATGCACCATTTTTAATCTGCCAGTGTTGCTCTTGTATTATAAGTTATCTTAAATTTGGGATACAATTTGATGTTGTTGATGTATTCATTGATGCCATTGGGGATTTTTTGCAATGTCAATGATTAATGATGGACTAATATTTCAAATATTCTATGTCATGTCTCCAATTAAATCATTTATGCCAACTGTTTATTTTGGAATGATTTAATTCTGAAATCTTTAGGGGTGTGGTAGGTGAAAGTTGTCTGCAACCTTAACACGCCAACTTCTTTTATTTTTAGTAAAACCTTTTGTTTTTTGAACTTTCTGCTTTTTTTTCTCGGATTAAAAGTATTGAAAATTGAAATGAAAAGGCATAGAAGTCGCACTGATGCTAAAGCATACTTGCTCCCGCATTTTGCGTGAGTCTCACTGACTCCCGGGAGAGTATGGCATTCTCCCGCATCTGCTAACTTCCTAGTGAAGTGGGCAGAATTGGGTCCAAAACGCCGTGATTCACCGGGAATCGCAGCGTTTGGCCCTCTCCCCTGCTGTAAAATGACGTATCATTACGTCGCGGTGGCGGGTCCAAAATGATGCACATTTTGGAGCCCCGCCCCCCATCATGCCCACCTCTCCCGGCAGGCTCCCGGAGGCCAACTTATGAAAGTTGGGAAGTAAAAGCTCAAGTCTCCTGATGGACACCTCAGTAGTCGGAGTCACTTGTGGTCAGCATCCTGTGCCCATCGGACATCTCTAACATCGAGATGCTGGTACGTCTGCTTCTCTATAAATCGTTTTTTTACAGATTCGGATTTTAATTGTTGGAGTCCTCGGTGTCGTTATGGTGGTAATCGGAAAAAAACGATTACCACCGCACTCATATACCCTCTCTATAAATTCTGAGCATATTGCAAGATGATAACGACTTCATTGACACCCAAGGTCTGCAGTATATAGAGGGGCACCTCTTGTGATGAAATGTAATAGAATTGAATAGTTTATCCGATACGAAGCCTGGAAGCTTATATCCCTCAGAGAGTGCAGATTTCTATGTTGAAAATTACATAAGCCTAAGGATCTGAAAGCGGCTGACAATGGGCCTATATTAACCAGCGGCCTGGAGGTTGGCTAGTGTCGTCAAAATCCATGTGCCCACCATATATATATTGCACAGCACTGTTACTGTACCACTGTAACATGTTCAGAAACTTGTTCAGAATAGGGAATCTTCTTTTCATCACTAATTTAGTGAACTGATTCAGCAGCCACAAAACACTGAAATTCATAGGAACACATTTTAATACTTACAAGCTGCAGCATTAGGGTTAGACGTTGATTAAACCTTAATTGGACATAAATGTCTCTAATTGAGCCAAAATCACTAAGCAATATGTGTTTATTATGTTTGAAGATTTGTTTCCTACATTAATATGCTTGCAAAATACAGACATAATGACATGCAAAATCAGTGTTTCAGCAGATGTTAATCCTGCTTTAAAGAACAGTGGAGGCAGACATATTGTAGTTTTAACCTTTTGGTAAGACTGCATCCTATAAATTCACTAGGATCCAATGACATCACGGAGGCACTTCATGACCAATATTCATGAGACACTAGTTGTTAGTGAATTGATAGGCATCATTCTCATAATTATTGGCTCATCCTACGAGATAGCTTCCTCCACTGTGTGTAAGTAACAGGGAACCTTCAGAATATCTAACACAAATATGAAAGATTAAATAAAGCTATTAATTAGCAGTAACATATCAGACTGTAGGCATTGTTGATGGTAATAATGGAGATGTTGCTTGGACTGTGGATGGGCTCATGGAAGTAGCACTATCTCTCTGCCTCGCAAACACCTGCATATAGAGACAAAAGTAGAACATAAAATTCTTAATATGAAATCTATTAAACATGACATACAAGAAGTTTTAAAAAAATACTTATTTTGACAACAAAATTATCTTAAATCTTGGCACGTGTAGGTATGATATCTTTTGATTCAACTGCGGATTTCCAGTTTTCCTGTAAGATTTAAAGTATTAAGGTGAGACCTGCTTGTTATCTGGCCAACAGCACTATTTTTAGTCAATCCCAGTACGGTATCAGTAGGATCATTAAACAGGAAACCTCAGGAACTCATGTAGGTCAGGCCCTCACACAGAGTCTTCTGGGAGCAGCACAGGAGTAAAGTGAAACAGCCCATGCTGCTTGTATCTACAGTAAGGAGACCTCTTACTTAAACGGCTCCTCCACTAAAAACATATATTCAGATTTTAGTGACCTACTTTTATAATACTCATTCATGTAAAGTAATAACTAAGAGAGATCTCATGCATATGAATCCAGCGCATCTTACTAGCAGGGGGTATATTACAACCCACTGAGTGTGCGCTCTGAGATCAGATACACTTAAATAAGATTCTTATGCAGAGCACAATACTCCTGAAAGGCTGTTATATATGATTATTCTATAGTGTGTTACGCATAAATCCTGTATGAATCTATTTGCAGTAGCACACAGACACCACATATTAGGTGAACTATCGAACTGCTACTGTTACTGCTTAGATCTCTATGACACAACATGAATATTAACCTGTTGAGACATTAGTCTATCGCCACATTGTATACTGTGCAGCAGAGCTCCATGCAGCTTTGATAAAGGATTGAGAGATTATCACATGTTTAAATCTCTTATTACTCTCCTTTCAGCTTGCGAATCTATACCAGACCATTATCAGGGACGCTAGGACAGGTGCTCACTATTAATCTGCACCGATTTAGAGCATCTCCATATGTATACCAAATTGGAGAATAATATATATATCTCACGTTATGATCATATAGCTTATTTATAATCTAGGCTACAGTTCATTAGCTCTATTTTTGCCCATTACCCACCACATCTTGATGTACTACTAACATATCCAGCGGTGGTTACTGAAGGGTTAACTTATTTTAAATCTATTTTTCTATCCTTCTATGTGTTTTTATCTCTATATTTCGCCAAGTATTTACATGTGTTATAATAAAGGCATTTGCCCTGTTACATATGATATACTGACTATTTAAATTTTGGAAACCAGAGTGCCCTTGCTTTTTGAGCTACAACTTTCTCTGCTCCCCTTCCTTTTTTGGACTCATTACTTGAGTTGTTGGTGCACCCCTCCCTACTCGTGATACCATATAATTATCATTTGATATATTATGGAGGCAGGCTTCCTCCCTAGTGCGAACATTACTCTGTTTTCTCTACTTTTATAATATACTACATTAGGCTTCCTACCTATCTACCTTCCTTCCTGGAAAATTTCTGCTCATATTCATAGAATATAACTACCAAAGTTAATTGTTTAATATGATGAGGGCTAAAATATTTGACTTAGGTTTATAGCCATACTCTGTATTGTAATGTACTGCTGACTGTTATGTTCTCTCTTTAACAAACAAAGACACTTAGGGCTAGATTTACTAAACTGCTGGTTTGAAAAAGTGGAGACGAGATGTTGCCTATAGCAACCAATCAGATTCTAGTTGTCATTTATTTAGTACATTCTACAAAATGACAGCTAGAATCTGATTGGTTTCTGTAGCCTACATCTCCACTTTTTCAAACTCGTAGTTTAGTAAATATACTCCTTAGAGTGCACTATAGTCTAACCGTCTGGATCAACGTTAATAAAGAAAGCTTGTTAGATAACAATGTAAAACAGCCAACAACTTGCTATTAAATAAAAGGGGTATTGTATAATTGTATGTTTATACATAATTGATATAGCAAACAAGACATACTTCCTAGTTTACTAAGCAAGATATAACCTTCATCATCATCATCTATTTATATAGCGCCACTGATTCCGCAGCGCTGTACAGAGAACTCACTCACATCAGTCCATTGGGGCTTACAGTCTAAATTCCCTAACACATACACACACACACAGACTAGGGTCAATTTGTTAGCAGCCAATTGGCCTGCCAGTATGTTTTTGTAGTGTGGGAGGAAACCACACAAACACAGGGAGAACACACAAACTCCTCACAGATAAGGCTATGGTCGGGAATTGAACTCAGGAATCATGTAAGGCAGAAGTGCTAACCACTAAGCCACTGTGCTGTCCTTATGAAACCTTATGAAAAGTGTTCACTAGTTGGAAGATTCTCATTCTCATTGTTTCGCACACAACCAAAATAAACATGTTTTAATCCTAAATGATCCTCTCAAGGCCGCTCCAACAATTACATTCCAATGTATTGCCTCACATAGCACAGCACTGTTCTGAACTGAGCATTATAGAAATCCCTCATATGTCTGACATAAAAGGACCCTGGGGTTGACTTATAAATATCCCTTCAGCGCGGTGAAAACGCATAAGTGTAAAAGTAACACAATCAAACACACTCACACATATAAACAATATGTATATATATGCTATAGAAAGTGTATATAGTTTTTGCATAAATTACTAGTTAACATATAATTTATTTCAATATTTGGTGACCTTAGCTGCATTATAAAGTGCTTTACTTTATAATGCTTACACCAAATGCTTAAACCACATTCTAATCCCTGTAGTAATGTAATATATTGATTGTAAGAATTCTAATCCATCCACGCTATATATTTTCCCTTTATTTACTATCTATCCTTCTCTACCAATGACTCCCCACTGCTCCTCCTATTTCTTTTTCTTTTAATTTAAATATGGGTTCTCATTAGCTTCAATTATTTAATATATCACTACGTTCTAATTGTTAGTGTAATAATTTATAGAATACTGTAGAGGAACTTTCTATTATCGATTTATTACATTTATTTATTAATTTATTTTGAATACACCCTGTTCCTTTTAGTTTCTGTAATTCCCAACAACATCTTCTTTATTTGCAAAATTTCACTAAAAATATATGTAAAAAAAACAAAAAACAGAAATTCTTTATTCTGGCTACACCATCCTAAGATTACTACTGTATTATGCCTTTGCCAGTGGCACTTAACGGTAGCCCCTTTGCTATATAAAACAATGTAATACTGAGCCCTCTTGCTGGTGACCACACCCATATTTGCTGACAATAGGCTCTTCACCCTTTGATAAATATGACCCATAGAGAGCGCTTTGCACGTCCATGGTGTGATTACAGTGAGAGTTTAGTTGCAGGGCCCTTTGTTATATGTAGTTTAGTTTCTAAAGCCATGTTTCCTATAAGGATAGGAAATGTGGTCTGACGGTCAGGATAAAAGTTTATTGGACCCTGTATACACTCAGAAGAAGTATTTATGCACCAAATTCATACTTGCCTACTTTTCAAAATTCTCCTCTGGGAGATCCCTGAAGAGAAGTCATGTGTGACAAGGGGGAGGAGGGGGCACTGTGACGCCATTGCATCACCATAATTCCACCCCCTGCTATCAAACGTCAAAATTCACAGCATTTCATGGCAGGAGGCGTGGCTTAATTATGCAAATTGCGTAATTAAGCCCCACCTCCATCACATATGTGATATGGAGAAACCCAATAAAACCTTCTAGATTGAAAGTGAAGACTTATTTAGGTGAAGCCAGCTGTTCATATTGGTTACACTGCGTAGTGCTACCCTTGTGTCTCTGTCTCTTACCTGGGTAACAGTTGTCGGAACATGTGATAAGGAACGACATTCAAAGATGGAGACAGAAATGGACACACAGAACACCAGCAGGTTTATCACTAGTAGAAGAGAAAGTAGAACATATACAGTGACCTGTAGATAAAAAAAAAAATCTTAACATTTTAACGTATACTTGTAAATGTTTATGGTTTCAACTGTGTTCTATGTTGACAAATAGGGCAATTTAAGTTTTATTTATGAATTAGTGCCTGTGATGTCCCATGCCGCCACGGACAGTATGCCAGTTGCGGTGGTAGTCAGCATATCGATGCTGACTACCACGACAATACTTACCACGTCGTGGTGACCGCGAACAGCTCCTTCCCAACCTGGCTCCAGGACGAATGCTGTGACCCGCGACTGCCAGGGATCACGACCAATGAAGAACAGGACATTCTTGATGACATCACTGCCGACCGCAACGCTCTTTTCCTTGCTGTTAAGGTGGAAATGTAAGTATGCGGTGATAGACAATGTACAATGCTTAGCGTTGTACATTGTCTATGAGCGTTGCGGTCGGCAGTGTCTTCATCAAGACTGTCGGGATTCTTCATTGGTCGCGATTCCATGCATTCGTCCTGGAGCCAGGTCGGGAAGGTGCCGATCGGGGTCACCACTTTGGGGTAAGTATTGTCGAAATAATGGCAACCATTGTTCCATACACCACCCGCCAGTTGTTCTCAAACCTGCCCCTTGTTTTCACCAAAGACGCCTGGTTTCTGCATTGAATGAATATCTGCCACAATAGCCTGGTGTGTATTTGTGCCTTATGTCTGCATATTACAGGTAGAGTAAAATCCAGGTTCTTGGCGCTCTATGACACACATAATCTATCAGCAGATTACTAGTAATGAAAAGAGAGAACTGATTTTGCTGTCATAATAGAAATTAAATTGATAGAGTGTGTGACTAGAATGTATATAACATTAAAATACAGTTTGACAGTCCTACTATGCACTGACTAGCTTCATGCGTTCCTGCTAATGTCACTAGAAACAGAAAAAATCCTGTCCACTCCCAAGAAACTTTATATTCAAAAACTAAAACTGTAGTACAGGCCACACAAATGCCGATATCGCCCGTTATTTTGCCATATTGATACAATGTCAGTGCATGTGTGGCCATAAATTAGGAGGATAGCAAAGAACATTTGAAATGAAAATAATTATACAGTATGGTCACTGTCTGCTTGTGTGCGGTCATCTTCTGACCACAATAACAGACGGTCATGTGATCTACACGCTCCGTCCAAACGCACAGGCAGATTTGTCCAATTAGTTCAATCTCATCTGTAGCCACATTGGATATTGATTCAGTCGCTTAATGCTTGGTCTATGCTTATTCAAGAAAGTCAACTTTTGCACAAAATATCTATACAAGTACATAACTCTGACTTCTTTAAAGCTACATTTGCACATAAATATAAATTTTATGTCATTGAAAATAACTTCGGACAAGTATATATTCAAGGATATAATGTTTAATATACAGTACAACATGACATTATCTCAGTGTATATTAATTAAAACTTGAATACGACTTACAAGTTCTTCCTGGCATCTGTCATAGTAATGGTTGTCTCTATCATCATAGTCGTAATAATAACAATAAAGTTTTTTTGCTAGATCGGTGCAATTTAGGATCAATGAAGTAAAACTGACAATTGAGCTGATGATGTTCAAGGAGCGGGATCCTTTCACCTGCGTAGAGAGAAGGGACAAGCAAATCAATAAAAGACTTAATGTACAGTATCTCCCAAACATCAGACATTCAGTAGGACAGTTCTGGTGTGGTCTTGGATATTTCACAGCTATTCATTGGTTATGTTAGGTGCAGGTAAGTGCAGGTAGGTTATAGATATCAATCTGTAGCTAGTTAAAATGTAGTAATAGTAATGGTAGACTAACCGACATAGAGAGCATATAACCAACAGGTACAGTGCTTGTTTTTGTAGAGTCTGGATTATTAAGCAGTAACTGGGAATAGTAAAGAAGGGATAAGCATGGGATTTCAAGTCTCCGAGGGGTATGAATTGCACTAATATCTGTAAATATATTTAAATCTTTAAAAATACACAAATTCCAGCAATACTTTATGTTAGGGAAACAGTTTATGTTCATATTTTAAACAGTCCTTTTTATATCCCTGAGGATCCTTTATATGCATAACCCCATCAACCTGCACTATGAAACCTACTGCCTGTTTTTAAGTGAATGAGACTTTTCTTCTCCTCACTGATTGGTGCTCAGGCCATGCGTGGGCGTAGGTACATTAGTGGCGGATCCCTTCTATAACATATCTAATCTGGCTGATTTCCTCCCACCACCACCACACAATCAATGGCAGGAGAAGACGCCTCTGCAGACGCTATATAAAGCTAGATTGGCAATCATAGAGCTTTGCCATTTTGTGATCCAGGCTGTACCTTTGTCTATACATATTTGTCTGGTATTCTGCTATTGACTGCTATTTCAGATGTCTTCTATTTGAGATGTCTTCTGATGAAGAGATGACTAGCCAAAGCCAATCTATCTCCACCAAGCAGAGGCAACCAAATTTTACTCAACGTGAGGTGGAAAAAATCCAAATGCAGCTGTTGGTGGATTTGCTGCACCATATCAACTGGCAACAATCCACCCCAGTGAAGCACCGCATTTTGGAGGCTACAAGAGAGCAAGTCAATGTCGTGACTGATATTCGGAGGTCTGTGACTGAGCTCAAAAACCGGTAAATGCGTATGCACATTTTTCCATATATTTTCTTGTGCTATGCATACATTACTAAAGTGTCCAATGTCTTTCAAAATTTTCAAACACAAAAATGTTGTTCAAGGCATGGGAATACCAAAACCTTTTCTAAATAAGTCCTGAAGGGAGGGAAAGGGGATGGAACAGTGGTTGAGGCTGAAGCCAGTGGCGCATTTGAAGGTATTTATAAAACTCCCTAGCAGGGATGGTAAAATGGTCCTGAAGATTAAAAAATAGAAGAAGGGAAAAATAGTCCAAAAGGAGATGCAATTTAACAATACCCTGCGCCTGCCAGGATAGGGATTAATTTAGATAGGCCCAAAATAGGCAGATTAGAAGATGAAGGAATAAAATCACGGATTAGATTTATCCCATGCCCTAAGAGAGGTGTCAGGGCAAGAGAAATTATATTTTTTAAAGTACACATCACCATCAAAACATTCAAACAATTGAAACAAACATTTTTTAAAGACAAACTTTTGTAACGGCTTCAAAGATGAAAAATAAATGAGTTTATGCCAATATTTTACTGCCATCTAAATCCTTAGCCTGGTAGTCATACAAAGAACAGAAACAGCTTGTTCAGTTGTTCTATAAATTTGAAATATCACATGTATGTCCCCAAGGGATCTCCCGCCCCCTTTTACTTTGTGCAGGAAATAAAGTTTCCCCTGTTACACAAAGGAACAGTTCATAATGAAGGGAGCTTTTCCCAAAGTGGGCTTCCTATATTTACTTCAAAATAAATCACTTTAGAATCTTAGTTAAATGTCTGTATGTCACTTCTATATGCAAGATTAGAAGTTCACCTTACTTAGAAATCATGTGCATTATGCAAATATACACATGTGTATACACACACACATACACATACACACACACATACACACACACACACACACACACACAAGTTAATGTAGTAATCAAAAATATTGACAGAGCATCAATTGAAAAGAAAACCTGTTTTACACTTGAGAGCAGCTGTCCACAGAGTAATCCCAATCTCTTATCAAGTACTATTACACGAAGGCTTCCAACACTCCAATCAGGGTAATATCAATTGTAAGTCAATGTAAAAATACACACTGTACAGAAATAGAAATGTAAATATCTATCTTATTCGGAAATCTCTACATATAAAGAAAGTGTCCTTAATTAATTGGTAAAAGCATCTTCACTTCAGGTGGTGTAATACTACTAAAAGTAGTGAACCGAATTGATCACACATTTATATGAATGAGCCCAGCATGTGTTGTCCTTTTATAAACAAGTGGATATCCAAATGCTGCAGTTCAGAGGATCATTGACACAATATCATCATCATCAACATTTATTTATATAGCGCCAGCAAATTCCATAGCGCTTTACAATTGGAAACACACAGCAATAAAACAATGCTGGGTAATACATACAGACACAGAGGTAAGAGGACAAGCTTACAATCTATGGGAAAAAGAAGAATATGCAAAAAGATGGAAAGATGTATATATATATATATATATATATATATATATATATATATATACCTATCTATCTACATATTTATCTATTTGGGAATTTAATATGTTTTTGATAACACAAATGGGGGTGGGTTCACAATGGAAATGTTGTTTCTTCACAATGCATACATGCATAGAAGGTATGGCCATCCATACTTTGGGATACATAACTGTGCTTGACTTGACTCTGTCTATATGAACCCCTATATGATCTATACCATGCTTACTTTGTCTTTGTCTGTCATTTATTTGCTGTTCTCTGTAGTATTGGTGCATGATGTGTCCTTATGTTTGTATTAATGTGCAAAAACAAAACAAAGAAAAAAAAACTAATTTGATGAAATAACAGTATTAAAATAAATAAATAATAAAAACCATATAATCTTCCAAGTGATTTTTATCAGAGAACTCACCAGACAGAGATTATGTTTAGCCTGAGCAGCAATTGTCAGAGACCCGGCAATGATGTACTGCAAGAATAAAATCCCCAGTAAATATCATACATACAATATAATGGAAGACATTTCTGAACACTTGTGCACAGGTAAGGTTCATTATGGGGCTCATTTAGAGTTGGAAGAAAGACCCATTTTTAAGCATAGAATTCACTTTTTTGCACTGCACATGACCACAATAAGATGCACATCCCCATCCATATTATGCTTTTTGCCTATCTTGTGCCTGGAGTGAAGAAACTGGGAAAAATAAGGGCCAAGTATAGTTAAGTCATGTGCATGTAATTGCTCTCTACTTGGAGGTGGAGACCGTCGGTGGTACGCCTGTCAGTAGGCCTGTCAGTAGGCCTGTCAGTAGGCATGTCAGTAGGCCTGTCAGTAGGCATGTCAGTAGGCCTGTCAGTAGGCATGTCAGTAGGCATGTCAGTAGGCCTGTCAGTAGGCATGTCAGTAGGCCTGTCAATAGGCCTGTCAGTAGGCCTGTCAGTAGGCATGTCAGTAGGCATGTCATTTGGGGGTGCTCTACCTCTGGAGCAAAAATCCATGCTGATGATTATGATTATAATCAAATATTGAGGATTAATTGCTGAAAATGGTTCCAGTACTTACCAACACTGACCCCAAAAATGATGAACCAGATATTAAGAAAAATGTAAACATATTGAAAGCCAATCCAATACCCAGAGCAATTTCCAAGATGGCTGCAACAATCAGCACAATCTAAGGGGAAACAAACCATAATAATCAGATTTTCCTTAATGACATCCTACATCCAGCATCACATATCACTGGCCAAGTCCTATTGTGTAACCACTTTTAAAAGTCGTTCAAAGGGCGACATTTCTACAGCCATAGGGGGCAACGGTGGCTAAGTGGTTAGCACTTCTGCCTCACAGCACTGGGGTCATGAGTTCAATTCCCGACCATGGCCTTATCTGTGTGGAGTTTGTATGTTCTCCCCGTGTTTGCGTGGGTTTCCTCCGGGTGCTCCGGTTTATTCCCACACTCCAAAAACACACTAGTAGGTTAATTGGCTGCTATCAAATTGACCCTATTCCATGTGTCTGTCTGTCTGTGTGTATGTTAGGGAATGTAGACTGTACGCCCCAATGGGGCAGAGACTGATGTGAGTGAGTTCTCTGTACAGCGCTGCGGAATTAGTTGCGCTATATAAATAAATGATAATAATAATTATTATTTTGTGTGGATATCTGATTGGGTGTTATGCATTATCTGATGGTATCAGAATGGGAGAATGCATTCTTTAATGGGTGTCAGTAGGTGACTATAACTGGTATAATGGGCGTCAGTGTCAGACTGTACATTGTATAATAGACATGAGAAGTTGCTCTTAATTGCAATATTGACATCAGAATGGAGCTGGTCACCATCAGTTGAAAGGGAAGTAATTGCATAGTTATAAAAGATTATTAATTCAAAGATAGAGCTGTCCATGGGCAGGAAACAGAGAGCTGTATGTTTTGCAATAGATATCAGAGTGATGTGTATGTTGCATAATGGAAATTAGTTGAGGTTGTTTATATTTAAATCATGATTAAGTAGGGTGCTTTTCCTTATATAATTGGCATTTGAAAGTGACCGTACAAGGTATTATGGACATATAATGGTGCTGTGCAGACATCAAAAGTCTCTAAATTGTATGTCGGTCTGACTGTTCTGTGCTGTATATCATTACAGTCTCACCAGGCAAACCATAACTTTTGTAGAAGCCTAATTAATAAAAGCGGGGCTTCAAAAATTAAACAGCTCTAAAAAAATATTCACAGCGTAAAAAAGTCTTGATAGCAATTTAAGTGTAAGCAATGTGGAATCAGCACAGTGTGGCACAACTGTGTCAAATTATTCCATTAAAAAAAAGTTTATATATTTAATACATTAAAAAATGAAGCATTGAGCCTCATTTGACTGCACCAATTAAAAAGTATTTCTAAATTTTTTAAAAAAAAGTGGAAAATAACGTTGACCAAAAACTGTGCTGTAAAACTTAGAATGTGCACAGTGGGAGTAAGAGTGGTCCAATTCCGTAAATATGTATAAAGGTTATTTTCTTCAGGTCTCAGGCTCATCTTGTTACACCAGTGTAACATTGAACATTTGTACTTAGCTGCCCAAAACAGCAAATGACTATTTATTTTCCATCACTATAATATATCCAATTGGAAAACAACCATGTTCAAATCCTTTAATTTGCTCATATGCAATATATACATAATGGAGATTATGCTGTTTTAGGAGGTGTGTGGAGTGAGCAGATCTGTTTTTGAAATCACAATGACAAATTGTATGAAACCATTATGAAAAATCCAGCTCTCCGTGTATAACTTACCCCATTATATAACCCTGTTACTTACCATCAGGTATATTCTGTAAACACGTATGCATTCAAATGTTTTCATTCAATTCATTGCTTATATACCACCTTTTCTATAACTCCACTCTTAATATAATAACAGGTTGGGCCCCAGATGGAGGTTTAAAAAGTGAGCTCTGTAGATGTTTTTGGACAAAGTGATTTGACAAGGTGACTTGTGTTAGCAGGTTGTCTGTGTAGACACTTACCCCCAGAGCTTTTGTCTTGCTTTTCTGAAATTCTCTGAAGAAAGTAAATGATGAATCTGTATTTTGTGGCACAACAGATGTAAGACTCCACCCTGGTACCTCAGGGGATATATTCTTCTGTGTAGCAGGAGAGACATTGTATGCAGGCTGTCGGGGAGTGACATTGTGGTGAGAGGTAATTACGGATGTATTCATATAGGGAACAGCTGAAGAAGTAGTGTTCAGTAAGGTCTTATAGCTATAAGCTGTGACTCCACTGACAGCATGAAATGACATGATAGAATCTGGAACAAAAACAAAAACATTAAATACAATTTTGCAAAAGAGACAATCGACCAGCTACAATAACGCCAAAATTATGTTCATTAACATTAAAGATTTAAGTATTGGTTATTTTTGCTAAATGGCTAAATGATTGGTTTTACAGCATCAATGATTTCTAATTTTCAGAGGATTAGATTCGTGTTTACATGTTGTAGCTAGTAATCTATTGAGATTTAGGTGTTGGAGAATGAAGTCTTTATTCTGTCCCCAGAAGCTAGAGAAATCCATTTTCAGAGGTCTTTTTTCCACTCATTTGCAGTGGGAGTTGTATTTTCATGTAGACCCCACTCGACACAGCAGTTTGATATCAGCAATACCTGGTACAGTCAATTCTTTCCACTGGACTCAACTGTATTTTTCTCTGGTTAGCTTCAATCAACCTCCAGCAAATAGCTTGTGACACAATTATTCAGGACCTCCTGGCAGGACATGTGCATCAGACTCTGACCACCACTTATATGTCACTTAGTCTCTGACCAAGGACTCGTTTGTTAAGATGAGTTGATCACCTCATTAATGTTTTGTGTGGGTACAGTCCTGTAACTCTGGAGGGTATGTATCTCATGGCCATTGCTGTCAATGGTAAAGGACCAGACCACTTCAAATTAGTTTCTGCTAATTCAGCTTTGCTCTTTAATGTACAATAGGCTCTCTATTCTTATAATTAACTTTGGCTGAAAAGTAATATTTCACAAACCATTTTCATTACTTCCACATCTTCCTTATTTGACCAGTTCCCACAGTCAGTACAACTAATATTGTCAAAACCTCAATATAATATGTGTGATGCTTCTACAAACAGGATGCGTTTTAACTACACAATTTCCTAACGTTTCAATACTTTGTGATGTTATTGTGCTCACCACAAAAATGGTTTTGCTAAAGTTGAGTTGCTATGGCCATGTGACCACATTCCATGCATTTATTTTCATACTATGTTAAAAGAATATAAAACAAGTATCCATAATATGACATTATCATCATCTATTTAACTCCATGTCACAGTGAATTGTTGTAGCTCTCAATGCAATCATACAAGGGTTAAACATATAGCAAATTATCCTGGGGATAAACAAAACAAAACATAGCTTCATGGAAGGATTTCTTGTAAAACCAATGATGAGGCTGCCGAAAACTGTTACCACTGAAATACCGGCACCTGAACCAGCCACACTGGCTGTAGTAGCACTAGCACCAATGAATTTAGTAGTAGTACCAATGACAATGCTGACTGTATTGGTCTGGAAATCCGTCAGTACTAAATGGGTGCATGGTGTCCCACTAAGGAGTTTCTCTCAATTCCGTTCTCTCAACTCTAAGGGCTAGATTTACTAAGCTGCGATTTTGAAAAAGTGGGGATGTTGCCTATAGCAACCAATCAGATTCTAGCTATCATTTTGTAGAAGGTACTAAATAAATGAAAGCTAGAATCTGATTGGTTGCTATAGGCAACATCCCCACTTTTTCAAACCCACAGTTTAGTAAATCTAGCCCTAATTCTTAAATATTTTGATTACAACTCTTGAATCTTTAATGTATCAGAAACACCTCTTCTCTTTTTGTTTCTTTGTTCTCTCTGCTTGTTTTCAACCACTTAACATAGGTATTCTCAAACATTGTTGTACAAACGATCATATTAAAACAGTAGATAACGCATCACACAATATACATAAAACATAGATTTTTTATAATCCTTATGCAAGTCAAATATAGACTTAAGAACACTGTATATTCTCCAACAGCTTCAGTCTGTTAAACTGTGTCTTTCTGCTACATAACGTAACTAATTTTCTAAGATTTTATTAATGTCTCTATTAACTTATATATCTGCTAACTTAACTCTTCCAAATCAAGTATTACTTGTAAGTGAATTTTTTTTTTTTTCTTCTCTAAGGGAAAATAACGTACCAAGTGCACTAATAAGATGGCAATTAATGTATCATCACCATGTCAATCATATCAAATGTTACTCTTTCTTATGGTTCCTCTCAAGAAATCTGGGTCCCAAGGTGAATTACTCTTTCCCATTGTTACACACCAGCTTGTATGACAACAATTATTCGGCGCTATGGCTCTCCATGATCAATCTCCAAATATATAGAATCATATATTTCTAACAGAAGGGAGAGAATAAAATATTTAAAAAGAAATATTAGTAAGAGAATGATATGCGCTGCAGGTAAATACTGTACCAGAGCCGTATATATTCCACTTGACTCAATCGACACAGAGAAGAAATGTAAGGAAATGAGCCTTTGGTGCACACTAATAACACAGGTACAAAAACCTAATTACGTAGACTTACATAACTTTAAACTTACACCTTCCTGTGTACACACCAAACCACTGTAGAATGCAGTTTATGTTTCAAATGATAACAATAGCTACAGTGACGATACTTTATAATTAAAATTATATTAATAAGTTCTGTATTCTTTTTCAAGGAACATTTGATTGTTAAAAGCTAAATTTCCTTCTACATTAGTTAATAGAAAAAAAAATCTAAATATCTAAATGAGAATAGAGTTATTATCTTGTATGTAGCAGGAGGTCGGTGAAATCAATTGACTCTAATGGACAGACTTATACTGTGGGAGAATATATGATAATTCCTTTGTCTAAAAACTTTGACTTGCATAAATAGTATAAAAAATAGTTGCATATAATGCATATATTGAGTTATGTTTTATGTATTAATATGTTGATTTAAAATGAAAGTAGGAGGGTTGCAAATATATTTCCCATACTTCAATGTATGCATGGGCTTACATTCAATTTGATCAGTATTTACATTTTTAAAGCATGTTGAGACTTGTTGTTTAGAAGCTGAAGGCTGTAAGAGAGTAGTGTTTTAACAGTATTCCAACTTCCTTTTTGCATTATTCTAACCACAATGGTTACAAGAAAATATAACATATCTGCTCCACTATAACTTCCTTATGCATATAAGTTAGCTCTTTTCTCTTGTTTTAATTGAATAGAATAGAAGAAATAAAATAATTTGTTTTTAGTAAGACAAATACTGTACCAGAAACATATATTCTACTTGAGTGACACAGAGAAGAAATATAAAGAAATGGTGTAGAAATCCAACTATAATAATATATATATTTTAAAAATCTACAATAAACCACTGTACAATACAACAAACAAGGGTCTGGTGTTAGGCTGCAAATGAAAACAACACTCAATAACAACTGCTATGGTTAAAAGACTTTCCAAATAAAATTATGATTAAATCAATAAGCTCAGTTTTCTTTCTTAGGGAACATTTGATTGTTAAAAGTTATATTACTTAAAAAAAAAAGTTAATATAAAAAATGGAAATAAAAGAGAAATGACGCTGTACTGGCATTACGCTGCCATTACTGTCATATGCTGTGGTGCTTCATGGAAACATATTGTATGGTGTTGCTGAGAAGTTTATGTCAAATTGCTTAACATGCAGTACCCTTAGAATACCACATGATGTCACATTAGAGCAATCAATATGTGCATGCGCCGGGAACTGGCAGTGTAGTATCATTGTACAATCTGCATAATGCATAACTCTATTATGTCCATTTGTAAAAAATAGTACAATTATTGAATTATTTTTATTATTTTGAATCTTCAAGACATATGTTGATCTACATATATTCATGAGAGGGCTGTAACCCAAGACATATTTTATCAAAGATGACAAAACAAGTCAACATTAAGATAACACTAAACGCTCTGAAATTACTCACACGGCTCTTAAGCCACTATACATCCAAGAAGATTTAATGAACTATAAGTAAAGCTTGCTGTACCATTAACCTAAATTTTAAACCAACTGCTGTAGATATTCCATGTGACTGAAAAATTAAGTTCCACTATGCAAAAAAGACAGTGGGGAAGAATATGATAACGATAGAGCTAGGAGTCTTACATCAATAGTTGGTAAATTAACAGAGTGGAGAACAAAATTGACTATTTAGAGTCAAACAAATCGCAAGACTCAATGGTTGGAGCCTAATGGAAAAATGAGTTGGGCTGCTGCAAGTCAGTGGGGACCGGATAGCAGAAGAGCCAGACACCACTGCATTAGGCTTATAGAAACATAGAATTTGAAGGCAGATAAGAACCACTAGGCCAATCTAGTCTGCCCATATTTTAACCTATGGTAACCTCAAACCCTATTAGATCCTTATTTTCTATGTCTATCCCATGCATGTTTAAATTGTTCTACTGTACTAGGCTCTGCCACCTCTGATGGGAGGTTATTCCACTCATCCACTACTCTTTCTGTGCAGTAATTTTCCTCTGAACCTACTTCCCTCCAGTCTCAGTGCATGTCCTCTTGTTCTAATATTTTTCTTCCTTTGAAGAATGTTTCCCTCCAGTACCTTGTTCAATCTCTTGATATGTTTGAAAGTTTCTATCATGTCCCCCCGTTCCCTTCTCTGCTCAAAACTATACATACTAAGATCTTTTAGTCTTTCTGGGTAAGTTTTGTGCTGTAGGTCATGCACCATGTTAGTTGCCATTCTTTGTTAAGTCTCTAATGTATTTATATCCTTCTGGACATTTGGCCTTCAGAACTGGATACAGTATTCAGATGAGGCCGTACCAATGACCTATATTGTGGCATTATTACTTCTTTCTTTCTGCTACTGATTCCTCTCCCTATGCAACCAGGCATCTGACTTGCCTTCCTCATTGCTTTGTTACATTGCTTACCTGCCTTTAAGCCACCTGAAGTAGTTTCCATTATAGTGCCATTAATACTATGTTAAGCGTTTGGGCTTTTGAGACACAAGTGCAAGTGCATAATTTTGCAATTTTGGCATTAAAATGTAGTTGCCACACTCTTGACCATTCCTGTAGTCTACATAGATCATCAATCATTTGTTTAACCCCTCCTGGTGTGTCTACCCTGATGGATATCTCTATGTCATCTGCCAAAAGGGATACTTTCCCTTCAATATGATTTGCAATGCCACTATAAAAGATATTAAAAAGCAAAGGTCCAAGTATAGTTCAGTATATTAAAGCAATAAATGAATGTTCATACCAAAAGAACCAAGAAAATTAAAAAGACATTTTATTTACAAAATTATTGAATGCACTTGTAACACACGCTTCAAATTCTGAATGCACTAGCAAGTTTCTTTGCGATGAAATAATTTTGCTTGAGAGAAAAAGGAGTTGTTTAAAGCAAATTACAATCACTTCAATTTCCATGTGGCTTATTCATCTAGTGTCTCATCAGAGCTAGTCCTGTGTATATGGTTTACTACTCGGCATTCTGGGAGATTCTTCTGGAATTCAAATTAATTTATATCTCAGTTTGAGAACTACTGGTTAAAGATAGTTATCCTTAAAACACATGACAGTTAACTCTAAGATCACTATCGCTATATATAAGCCCTCAAGTGCCCTTTATCACATACTTGTTCTTTATATTGGTCCTATAGCCCATATAATTCTATTATTTCCTCCCCCGTATTCTTAATTTCTTTGGTAGTTTTATTTAGTTAAAGGAAAAGGGGGAGAGACATGACAAAAAAAGGGGCACTCAGAATCTGTTAGATGGATAGACAAATTCTAAGATAAAACATAACCTTAATTGTAATATATAAAAAGATGTGTACTCCTCTTAATTCAAAAAGGCTAGCGGAATATTAAAAACCAAAAACATACATTGTGAATCAAAGTTGCAGTTCAACTGCAATAGCTCTGTGATCCTTTCCAAATTTTGTATAATTTCTATAAGACAGTAAATCTTAATATGTGTAATGAATTATAATTAACTGTCACCTGAGTAATTTATCATATCAATGTAAGGAGCCAACTATCCTTTATATCATATAGATGTAATATAACAGACAGTTTTAGTCTATAATAGTGAACTGTCTGTCCACTAATATTACATGAATTCAATCCCTTAGACCCTAAGTTTACTTATTCCCCTGTCTGAGTATAAGGAGTTTAATTCCTCCATTTAAAAATATATAATTGGCAATCCAATTTATGTAATTTGCCTGTCTGTTAATGTTCAAACATATAGAACACGGAGAGACTGGTTATCTTAAATAGCTTGATTCTAATGGAAAACCTTGTGGTGCCTAACAAATAAAGGATAATAATAATGCACAATGTTGTATTTTCTCCGTTTCTAGCTTGTAGATTTAATGTCATTAGTGGTTTAGATAGTGCTGGCGATCCGCTGTTTATTCACACATATGTAACACAGAGAGATTAACTCTCGATGGTAAATCGTTTGAATAACCAGATTAAAACGGAGGCACTTTAACGTTACACTGTCAAGCTAATTCAACACTAACTTATACCCCACAGAATCCTGTTCAAACTCCTGATCACAACGTACAAGGCGCTCTCCCAGTCCACTGCCCCCTATATCACTGACCTCCTCTCCATTCACACTCCTGCCCGCTCTCTGCGCTCGGCCAATGACCGTCGTCTCTCCTCCACTCTGATTACCTCTTCCCACTCCAGAATCCAAGACTTCTCCCGCGCTGCCCCCCTTCACTGGAATGACCTCCCTCGCTTCATCCGTCTCTCTCCCACTCTTAGCTCCTTCAAACGGGCACTAAAAACCCACCTGTTCCTCAAAGCCTACCCACCTTCCACCTAACCCTGCCTCCCCTCCTTTAAACGCCAACTCACTCCCTCTGTACTTGTGTTTTGTTCACCCTCCCTTAGGATGTAAGCTCACTGAGCAGGGCCCTCCTCCCTCTTGTGTCCTTACCAGCTCTTCTGCTCCATCTCTACCGCATTAGCCTGCTTAGAGCTCCTGAAGTGTCAGTATTTTTTGTTTACTGTTCAGTAATGTAATACCCTGTACTGTCTACTGTTTGTGCATTGTACGGCGCTGCGGAACTCTTGTGGCGCCTAACAAATAAAGGATAATAATAATAAAATAATAACTTATGCTGTATCAATTCAT
Source organism: Mixophyes fleayi (assembly GCF_038048845.1). NCBI lineage: Eukaryota > Metazoa > Chordata > Amphibia > Anura > Limnodynastidae > Mixophyes > Mixophyes fleayi. Next base: position 207,195,060 of record NC_134407.1, on the reverse strand, counting down.
TCTTAAAAGCTAGTAATTCTTTAACTACACATCGGGACGTTTCATCATAAATTTGAGTTATATTATCAATCAATTTAGCTAGACACTGTATATCAACCCAATTCACAGTTCTATGTGAGACACCTGATAAATCCAATCCAACGAACAGATGAAAACCTGGTCATTAAATAGTAAGTTGTGATATTGTCTGTACTTTACTCCTTCTTTCCTAACTATAGATTTAATTATAGTGAAACTGAAACATCAAGGAACGCTGCATTTTGCGTAAAATCGCACTACGCATGCCCAGAACCAGAGTGAATGCAGCAACGCTCAATTCATATTCGAGCAAATGGACCCTTTTTACAGCCTACGATTTCAGGGGCGTAACGGAGAGATGAGCACATGCCCAATCTTTGGGCATCTCTAAGGTACGTGTTTTTCTGTCATATCACTTGCAACAGTCTGGTGTAAGTGCCGATTACTAGTGATGACGGCTGTGTATGCATGCTACAACATGTGTTTGCAATCAGAAGCAACTGTGAAAAATGCATTTTATGTACAGTAGACATTCATAACATCCTAATAAATCTATTTTTGGGAAAAATACACTTTTTTTTTATTTTATGCTTTTTCATTAATGACTATATTATGTGACATTATTTGACATTAATAGAACAGTTACATTTTTTCTGTGCAGTCTTTTGTGACTTTATAGTCCAGATATGTATTGGACATATCCTGCAGTGTATTGACTGTTAGAGCAGAGCAGACCTAGACCTGTATCCATTAACAGACGTGTCTTTAGATCCACTTCTTGCTAAATATAGATGTCCGTATACCTGATGTACTTGTGGTTTTTTTAAAAAACGCACATTACGTTTGTTTTGCATTCCTTAATGATTCAAGCCCAGTTTGTTTATTTTGCATCACCTTCTTTAAACCATCTTGTTTAAATTCATTGACTGCTGCGATAACCTATTCCTTCTGAATTTCAAGGTAACCATTAAATGTATGGCATACATTGGCATCTGTCAGCTCTTTATAATCTTTATCCTGTAAAGTTACATTAAAATATTTCTGAAATTTTGGATTATGAAATGCTCCTTATCTTATATATGTTTTCATTATCAGCTCCGACTCCATCAGGTCTATTGAAAAGTGTTACTACCTATTCAAACCATTTTAACTTACAATTACTAATGACTTGGGTACCTGTAACATTTTTATGAGAGAGGCCATTAGCCGAAGGAGTTTAAAATCATGTGTTGTGAAGCTGATAATGTTACTCACCACTGGGGGGTTTAAGTCTGTTATGTAATCAGCCAATAGGGAGGCAGTGGGAGTGTCGTGGAAAAAATATATCAAGCAGTGGGAGAAGGAGAGAGCTTCCTGTTTCCTGGATCCGGAGACCCACCCACCCACCCTGGTGTCAGGTTATGTTGGTTATATTTCCTCGTCACGAGGAGCGAGGTTTTTGAATGGCAGGAGAGCATGGCAGTCATAAGGTTGTTAAACATACGGTACTTAATGTGTTGGCAATATAGCCTTGGTTCCCTCAATGTTATTAGACTCGTTGATACTCTAGTAAGGAGTATCAGGCTTTTGCCTAGAAAGGGCTTGACCAGTTTGAGTTCAGAGGGTATTGAGTTAATCTATAGTCTATAGTACCGGCCAATAGTTAAGGTGTTAACCTGGGTTGGTGGAAAGGAGGCGATCTTCCACCGTATTGGTTCATTTTGGTTTTAGCCGGCTGCCCTTGCTCTTCGCCACCTCTATAAAGAAAAAAGGTCCAAATTGTTTATAGCATTTTGATAGTATTGATAGATAAAATAAAATAAAGATAAATAAAATAAAATAAAAATAAACAAATAATTTAAAAAATAATAATGTAATAAAAGGACCTTTTTTATTCCAAACTTAAGTCGGTGTCTGTGTCTTTATTTTATGGTTGTATATGTGGGGATGTTTAAACAAAGAGGGGAATGCATTTGAGGGGTAATCAACACTATGCATTTTAATACAAATAACATTTTCTCATTTACAATATGTGGCAACAATTGCATATGAAGTGATTGTGTTTCAATATATTCAGCAGATGTGAGTCAACCTTCTGGTAATTTAATTGAGTCAGTTATATTTAAAGGTATGGGGAACTATACATTTTCATGTGCATGTGGTGTGTTTGAACATATTCAACAATTAGTTTGATTAACTACCCATTCAATCATATTATTATTTAAAACTACAGGATGTTGATTCTGAAATTGTTCTGGATTCTCCTCACACCATCTTACATCTTTCTTCAGGAGGATGACCACAAAATCGGCAAATACACATTTCAATTAGCAGTATCTGACTATGAATATTTATTTCTTGGTCAAGTGGAAACCTTTTATGAGTAAATTAGATGGAGACATATTTAGTACCTTTTTTATTGCCTGTTGAAAATTCTCTTTACCATTACCAGGTCTTATCATTGGTGGATAATTAGAAAAATGTTCATGGAGAAAAATGTCCCTCTGCCCTCTGTCTCCTCTCGCTTCTCTCCGCTCCCCTCAGTGACTCTCAACCTGTCATCCGTGCCCACCCTCTTGGGCCATAGTTACCTGCCTATACTCACTTTTCCCCTCCCTCCCTCTCTTTCATGCTGTGCCTGAGCCCCCAGAGTTATAGTGCTTACTGTTACTTGTACTGTGCTGTTTCACCTTGTACTGTGCCATTGTTTGTCCTTGTACGGCGCTACGGATACTTTGTGGCGCCCTATAAATAAAAATTAATAATAATAATAATAAATAATATAAATATTTATACAAAAAATTCAAACCACTTATAATAACTAGAATGCTAATGTTTCTCTTTTTTCCCCACGCTTTTGGGTCTGATTCTTCTTGCCGTATCACGCCATTTTCAGACTCCTGAAACAAACTCGTTATATCAGGATCAGCAACTCTATTATTTCCTGCTTGATCTTCGGTCTCTGCCAGATCGGCTACCTTCTTGCAGTGCAATGTATGGATTCAAGTATCAGTTTCAGCAGCTTTTAATCCTATTGTCATTGTTAGCAAAACTTGGTAAGGTCCTCCCCATCAATCTGTCAAACAACCAGAACGCAAAAAGTGGCCGACCATAACATATTCTTCTGGCTTTATCTCATGACAGTTCTCACTTGGCATCTATGGTGCAATTAATTTCAATGTCTCTTGTTTTTTGTAAATGTTTACTCATTTGTATCAAGTACTTGACTTTTACATCCTGTGTACATTTTATAGTGTCTTGTGGGCTTATCATGACGTGTGGCTGTCTTCCTGTCAAGTTAGGAAGATTTGAACAGTTTAACGTGTGTAATGGTAATGCCGAGATGGTATAACCAGTAATCTCTACATACAATAGCTACACATCCCTAAAAAGGTACGCTCTTGTGATTTATTTAGTAGCTAGGGCATATCCAGAGTAACTTGCACTCTTTATGGTGAAAAATGTTTCAGTACTTGGGCCCAGCAATGACCCATCATCATCATCATCATCAACATTTATTTATATAGCGCCAGCAAATTCCGTAGCGCTTTACAAATACTTAATCTGAGTCTGGGAAGTTTGCAATTTTTCTCTGAATACCTTGTGTCCAATTTAATACAGGAATGTTAACAGCAAACTGGTACATGCAAGGGATGAAACCAGAAAAAAATAAGCCCACAGTCAGTATATCCCATATTGTATATGGTACCAGCTGCTATTTAAATACCCATATATGTATACAAAACAAAAAGACAGTTGTTGTCAGCGCTTATCCTTAGCACTGCATATCTGTGTGTATCTAGCAAAATAAAAACAGGAGGTATTAGTTCATATTTTGTACAAGTTAACCCATGCATGATACTCATGCATTCTAGTCAAATCAAGATACTTAAGGTCTTAAAAAGGTTCTTGTCATGCATTTGGACCTAGCCCAGGCCTCCTCAGGGGAAGATCGTTACTTCCCGACACAAGCGCCCTTTTTAATGTGTGTTCATGAGGTAAAATTACCTCACGAAAATGAGTTTGACCCCTCAACTCGTAAATTTAGCCTTTACTACCCCTCCCACGGGGGGAAGGGGGGATGATGGAAGTTAACTGACTTGACTATTCTAAATTTTTTGTCAAATAATGTCAGTATACCAAATTTCAGGTCAATTGGATGAGCCCTTTCTGAGAAAATAGTTTTTTCCACACACACACACACACACACACACACACACACACACACACACTAACGCACGCCTCTACACATGTGTGTTCATGAGGTAAAATTACCTCACGAAAATGAGTTTGAGCCCTACCAAATTTCAGCCCTTTTTGAAAATTTTTTTCCCACACACACTAAGAATTTAGTAGGTCAGTGTATAACTCTGCCCAGCAGGTGGCGCTGCAACTTGGGTTTTTTTTTCCACACACACACAGACGCCACTAAGCATTTATATATTAGATACATATATGGGCATTTATATATGAGCTTTTTTCTTCAGCCCTCCTCAATGCAAAACAATATGTCATAAACAACTTTGTTCTCTGTTTTTCAATTTGTTTATTTCCATTGGCACATTCTGTGAAAGAACTTGTACTTGAAAAATATTTATCACAATGATTAGTTATATTAACCCAGTCATGCACAAATCGCACTACACAAATATTGTGACCTGGCAAATCCACAAAGACATATTAGCAGTTCCATCTTGGAATGCCTTGCAATCTAAACCTCAGACATTCTGTTTCCCATCACTCATATTGAGAATTGGAGTTACAGTTTGCAACCTAATATATATTATTATTATTATTATTATTATTATTATTATAGAATTCCGTCCCAGAGTCTGCAAACTCCTGTATTGTTTCCTTGCTTTTAGTCCCACAACACATATAACTTGAGAAAGTCCATCAGGCACTCTTCTTTTACTTATTATTATTATTATTATTATTATTATTATTATTATTATTATTATTATTATTATTATTCCACAATTTACACATGCATTCACCAATAGACAAGTCCCAGCTCAAGTTTCTTTTACTCAGGCAAATACAAATTGATGCCTGATTCTACTAACGGAAATATATATGATGTATTGCTTAGCAAAAGTGTCTGCCAGGAATATTGCACCTGAATTTAAACATAACAATGATTATGAAAGGTTAATTTTTCCGCAAAACAAATTTAAGTGGAAAAAAAGGTATACAGACAGAAATATAAAAAGAATCAATTTACATACCTGTGACGAAATGTAGTTTATCTAATGACTGATTGTTATTTTCTGTTGAATTTATTTATAATACTGTGAATATTTTATGTAACCTTTCAAAGTGTATTTGGTTAACTGACCTGAGTCTGACCGAGTCAATTGAAAATGGTCTTTTGAAAGTAGCTAGGCCCAGAGACAGATAAAATGTCTGACTAGTTTGTGTATGCAGAGGTGTTAGACTTAGCCAGAACGAATGAGCAGAGGTGAGAAAAGGTCTTGTGAAATGCCCGGTCTCAGGACATCCATTATTTACTTCAAAAACCCTGTGTCATTTTGGCATCCATCTAACTTAGGTGAAAATAAAATTCCTAATGTGGAGGGTGAAGAGCCAACAAGTTGGTTTACAAATCACTTGTATCAGTAGTACAGTGTTCATTTCTTTGAGGGCGGTCTATCACGACTGAAATGTGCCATTCTTCGCAATGTGTACTCCTCACACGCCAATTCCTGAACTTGTAAGTAGGGACTCTGGTTTTTATTGTCTATTTTATTTTTTTGAAACCTATTTGTGCAATTTATTAATTTATTGTATGTCTGTTTATTACCTTTTTGTAAGTTAAAGCCTTGGAAATATTTATCAGATTAAACATATTTTAATCTAGTGTATTCTCTGTGCTTCTTTGTGAACTTACAAAGCCCAGGGCAGCTCATGCTACATGTCTATGTGATTTAAGAGTGAAACATTAATAAGTGGTTCTGGTGAACATAAGGAAACCATAATAAATCCTTTGTGGTGGCAGAAAAGGTGTATTCATTCTTAAGTGACTAAGGTGACGCCAGTCACGGCAAGCTTTTCAGATTGCTGTATCTAGGACAGGCTGGGGTGTTTGTGACAATACCTTTATCAAACTGTCGGCAGTTCAAATTCCATCCAATATTGCAAAGCCAGGAACCAGAAATATTCTTACACAGAAAACTGTGATTGGAAATCTTGTACGAGCCCCAAATTATTAATGCAATAATTGAATGGTCATACCAAACAAATCATGAAAGTTAAAAATATATTACCATGCTTCAAATTCTGAACACATTTGTTTGTGAAGAGATATTTTTGTTTGAGCACATAGAAAGGAGTTGTTTAAGCCCATAATTTCAATTTCCTTGTGGCTCAATGGTCTAGGGAAGTGTTTCCCAAACCTAGTCCTCAGGACCGTAACAGTGCATGTTTTCCATATCTCCTTGCTGGAGCACAGGTGTAGTCATTACTGACTGATACATTGTAACAGATCCACAGGTGGTATAATTATTTCCCTTGTCACCAGGAAAACCTGCACTGTTAGGAGTTTGGAAAACACTGGTCTAGGGTGTCCCTGTTGGATATCTGTCTGTACAAAATAATTGTGCATGTTGTTTTACAACCTGGGTTTTTTTAACATGTATATACATCGTTGTGAGGAGAGAGATTTTCTGTATAACATCTAAAATCTAGTAGGATCCCTAATAGACTACAAGAAAGGAGTTTATGTTTTTATCTGTCAAGTTTTAATTCTGTTCAATTGTAAGAGTAATATTAAAGTAATTTTATTATTATGGAACGTATTACACTAGAGGAATCGTTTTGTTCTTTTTCCCTATGCACATAATCAGAGAGTATTTCCTGCATGTAAGATTGTTATAACTGCCAATGAGAGGATAAAGACTTCTACTTAAATTACTCTCTACACGCTGATCTTCTCCTTTGTTTATGTGAGTGCAAATTTGTCAGATACTCATATTTCATTTGAATAATTTTCTTTGCAATGCTACACTATTATATCTCTATGACCCCTGAGGAAAATCTCATCTTTGAACAAACTTGGTTAATTTTCATCATCAGTATAGGCTGGTACGATAAACATGATTGTGGGACTGTACACACTAATGCAATATTGGACCTAACAGTTGTTTATCGTGCAATATCACTTATTTTCACTTGGGTATGGATATTGCTCACTTACATCATCTGGAGATATTTGCGTGCATTTATAAAAAAGTGTTTAACATATTTATAATTCATCTTTGTAATTCAATTTGGCATTCCGTTAACAATAAAAAAAGCTGATAAAGAGAGAACTGTCACTCACTAATAAGAACTTGTTACACAAAGATTTTCACAGCAGACCTCGGGATTGCTGATTTTTTTCCTTTTGTTTTTTTGTGTATTGATTTGGGACTTTAGCTCCATTACTATTCTCATGTTGTTTATTTTGTTTATGATATAATAGAGTGACCAGTGTGGAGCAGCTAGAGATAGAGAAATCTCCAATTCCTGAGTGTCCTAGCGCTCATATACCCAGTGTCGGACACTGGGGCATGAAGGGCCCACAGAGGGATTGCAAAGGTAGAGGCCCACTAGAGGGGATGTGCCCAACCACCATAAAGGCGAGACCAGACACTAGAGAGGGAGTGGTCAGCCTATGAAGTACATGGCTAGTGGCAAAGTGTAGTATATAAAGAATGCAGCGTATATAAAGAGTGCACAGTCTAGGCCCCACCCCTTAAATCAGGACAAAGTCTTGCCCCACTAGAATCAGAACAGTTGGCAGACTGCTGATCTCTCCTACCTGTTCTTACAGCGTTCAATACCTGCTGCAGCTGCTGTTGCTGTCTGGACCATGGAATGTTGGGATCGTGTTTGAGAAAAGGGATAGGTACATTAAATATGGAAAGCCTAGTAATGATGGCACACTCTGTACCCCTTTCCCAACCAGTTTCAATGGTAAATCAATAGCTCCCACGTTTAATAATTAGGCAAACAGCCCTGACATTAAATTAATTGTATTTACATTTACTAAATAAAGATATTCCCCTCAAAGATAATAATAGTAGTATTTACGTTTAATAAATACACATACTCCCCCAAGCAGCCCGGACATTAAATAATTCATATTTGCATGTAATAAACCTATTACCCTCCCTAAAAAGCCCCGATACTAAATAATTAGCGTTCTCCCCAGAATCAGTCACACATTAAATTGTTAGACCCAAAACCATCCAAGCATTAAATTATCCCATAGGCACTATGATCACCCCATATATAAAATAATATATCCTGCACACTATTAATTTAATAGCCCTTACCCCCACATAAAGTACATTGAAATCACCGAACCCTCATCCCCACACTTACCTTCTTTCATTCCAGCACTGCAGTGTCTATGGTCTTCTTCTCATGCTGCCTGCACACGTGGGACAGATTACATGTCCTGTGGTACATGCCTCATGTGCGAGGAGGTCGGCACGGGAGGAACAGATCATTATGATCTGTGGCCACAAGTAATAGGATGGCTGAATATATCAGGGTAGATTTCCTATTTTTTATTGTGTGTACAATAGATGGCGTAAGCTTTAACTTGCGTAATGATGGGCTTTATAGATGCTTTGTAGCTCTTTACTGGTCATCTTTTCTCCATTATTTGTACTCTCCAAAACAACCTCCCTTGTCTTTTTCATAATACCACCCCCTATCCCTGATTCTCTTCACTGCTCCCCTGTTCTCTTGATCTAATTATAGAACATACAAAATCTAAGGTAAAATTAAGAAATGGCACTTTTACTTCTCAATGCGTTCGTTACCTTCTGATCGTGACACACACTAATGGCCCCAGTTCATGTTATGCCACGCAGTAGTGACCCCATATCATACTATGCCAAACAGTAGTGCCACAGTTCATTTTATGCCACATTGTTGAATGTATGCCACAATTCATATTATGCCACACAGTAATGCCCCAGTTCATATCATGACACAGAGTAATGCCCCGAAATCATATAATGCCACAACGTAGTGCCACCACTTCATATTATGCCACATTGTTCAATTTAAGCCACACAGCAGTGCCCCAAATCATATTATGCCACAGAGTAATGCCCTCACTTTATATTAGCCACACAATAATGCCGCCACTTCATATTAGGCCACACAATAATAACCCCACTTCATATTAGGCCACACAATAATAACCCCACTTCATATTATGTCACAGAGTAATGCCCCCTTCATATTATGTCACAGAGTAATGCTCCCAAATCTAGTCAAGCCCAGATGTGCCAGGTGGGTTTGTGTAAGTATATATTTTACAGCACTGTTACTGTACCACTGCAACATTTTAAGAGACTTGTTCTGAATAGATAACTTTCTTTTCATTAATACTTTAGTGGACTGATTCAGGAGCCACAAAACACTGAAATAAGGACACATAGTAATACTCGTTAGCTGCAGTATTAGGATTAGAAGTTGATTACATCTTTATTGGACATAATTGTCTCTAATTGAGTCAAAATCACTGTGCAATATGTGTTTCAAGATTTGTTTCATACAGTAATATGCTTGCAAAATAGAGTCATAATGAAATGCAAAATCAGTATTTATACAGATGTTAATTCTGTTTTAAAAACGACTTGTTATCTATGAACAGTAGAGGGAGATAAATCCTGGGCTTAACTATTAGATGAGAAGATTGCAGCCTATCAATTCACTAGGATTCAGCAACATTACTGTGGCACTTCTAGATCAATTTTAGTTCTTAGTTAATTGATAGTATTATTATTATTATTATTATTATTATTATTATTATTATAATTGATTGGCTGCATTCTCATAAATATTGTCTCAATCCACAGAATACCTTCCTCCACTGTGTGTAATTAACAGGGAACATTTAGAATATATAATACAAATATGAAATATTAAAAAAAAGCTATTAAATAGCGTTATCGCATCAGACTATAGTCGTTGTTGATGGTAATAATTGAGATATTTCTTTAACTGTGGAAGGGGTCATGGAGTCCATAAAATCTTTCTGCATCACAAACACCTGCAAGGAGAGACAATAAAAAAAATAAACATAATTAATATAAACTGTATTACAGATGAAATATAACTTTTTTTAAAAAATGCTTTTCACGCCTTTAAAAATGACTTGGCACGTGTAGGCATGACATATTCGGTTTCAAATGTAGCTTTCCAATTTGACTGTAGGTTTAAAGATGGGACCTGCTTGCTATTTGGCCAACAGCGCTGTTTTTAACCAATCCCCGTACGGCATCAGAAGGATCATTAAACAGGAAGCCTCAAGAACTCATTTAGGTCAGGCCCTCACACAGTGTCTTCTGGGAGCAGCACGGGAGTAAAGTTCAACAGCCCATGCTGGTATCTACAGTAAGGAGACATCTTACTTAAATAGTTTCTCGCTAAAAAATTAAATTCAGTTTTTTAAATTATATTCTTTGGTGACCTACTTTTATAATATAATATAATAGAAGAGGAAGATTGCTGGATGTGCAAAACTAATAATGTGAAACAGTCAAGAACGTTCTCTTGAGTAAAAGGGCTTTTTATAATTATATTTAAAAATTTTATGTTTATACCTAATTCCAAAATACTATCATTCAAAGAAGACATACTTGCTAGTTTTCTATGCAAGGTGTAAGCCTAGGAAAAGGTGTGCCTCTGACTTCACTAGTTGGAAGAGGCTTTAAAATTGCTTCTTCTCATTGCTTTGCACACAACTAGGACTGACCAGAATGGGAAGACTTTGGCGTCAGTTGGTCAGCTTAACATATATTGCAATATGTGGAACTAACATTCCCTGTTTTTAATATAGAAAAATAGTTAATACAGCATTAATTATGTGTTTGGAGAGTGAAGAGTATCCTTGTTTTCTTGTCTATACAATGTGGGCAACCCCCTCTTGCACCTCAGTCTGTACATGGTAAGTGCAGAGGATCTATGTCTGTTTTTGTTTATACAATGTAAGTCCCATCACTCTTACACTCCATTCTTTACATTAATTAATTCCAACTTGTGTCAGGTGAGTCCCAGCTCTCCCATGGCTGCTAGTGCTAGGGAAAGACTTGCCTTTAAAAGCTGTGTGCAGGTAAGCCTTAAGCCCAGATAAAAAGCATAGCATTTTATCTTGTTAGGACTGACCAGGATGGGAAGACTTTGGAATGAGTTAGTCAGCTTAATATATATTGCAATATGTGGAACTAACATTCCCTGTTTTTAAAAATAGTTAGTACAGCATCAATTATGTGTTTGGAGAGCACAGAGAATCCCTGTTTTTTAAAATAAACTTGTGTTAATCCTACATGGTTGAGTTACGACCACCCCAACAATTACATTGTAATGCTTTGCCTCACATAGCACTGATTTGTACTGAGCATCATTTGTAGAAATGCCTCCTATATCTGACATAGAAGGATATTGGGGTGACATGAATATTCCCTCTTCACAGTAAAAGGTACAAATTTTCAGTTTAGGCCCCGCCCCCTTTTCTGATTTCTAAGGCTGCCGGCGGCTGCACAGTATGTGAAGGTCCGCTCAGCAGTGACAGTGTGCTGCCCGGCTGCTCTGATTGTGTTTAAAACACAATCAGAGCAGCTGGGCAGCACACTGTCACTGCCGAACAGACCTGCACAGTGTACAGCTGTCTGCAGCAAGCCCCTGCTAGGGGGGGCGATTGCCCCGATCGCCCCCCCTGGATCCGCCACTGATTCAAATACATCTATGATATTTACTGTATTTCTATAACTTATTTAAAATATCTTTGTATTTTAGTTGTTAATTTATTCATTTATAGGTTTATGTTGCAGATTTTTCTTTTACTGACTTATTACATTTTGAATGTTTCCATGATAACACTCAGTTCTGAATCTTCCCTCAACACTTTCAGTTTCTGTAATCCAATAACCCCATTATCTATTTGCAAAAATGTAAAATAAAAATATATTAAAAAATAGTAAATAATAAATGATTTATTCTAAAAATAAAGCATTTTTTTAGTATTGCTTTTGTTCTGCTAGCCTAATCTTAAGATGATAGTACTGAATCAGGCATCGCGACAGAACAAGTGCCCCCGTAAAGCGTCCTAAATAGGCTCTAGAGAGCTTTTGCCGGTGACACTTAATGACGTATAGTTCAATGTGATAATGACCCCTATTGCTGGTGACAGTAGGCTCTTCGCCCTTTGATAAATAAGTCCCATAGAGAACCCTTTGCATGTCGATGGGGTGATTACAGTGTAAGTTTAGCTACAGGGCCCTTTGTTATATCTAGTTTAATTTATGAAGCCATGTTTCCTATAGGGATAGGAAATGTGGTCTCATGCTAAGAACCACTTGGGAAATAATTACTTGTTGTAGAGAGAAAAGTGAATTGGACCCTGAACACATTGTAGAAGAGGTATTTATGGATCATGGAATATTCAGACAAGGTAATCATACTTACATACTTAAATTTACAATACAATAAATGTTCACTATGTGTTATGGGGAAATCTATAAAACCTTCTAGATGTGAGGACTCATTTATGGTATTAGCTGTTCACAATGCTTATACTGCGTAGTGCTACCGTTGTGCTATAACTCATCAGTTTTACCTGGGTAACATTTGTTGGTACATGTGATAGGGAACGACATCCAAAGATGGAGACAGAAAGGGTCACACAAAACACCAGCAGGTTTATCACTAGTAGAAAAGAAAGTAGAACATACACAGCAACCTGTAGATACAACAGCAAAAAGATCTTAACATTTGAATGTGTATTTGGAAATGCTTATTGTTTATGTTGTATTCTATGTTGAATAAATAGGGGGATTTTATCTTACATATCAATTATTGGCTGTGATGTTCTGTGCCACAATATGCCATTTGTACTCCAAACTGTCCTTTGTTATCACCAAAGACACCTGGGGGTAAATGATTTATGCTGCACTTTTTGCAAATCACTGATATTCTGCGACTTTGCAGGGCAAATTGAAAAGGGCAATGTCTTTTAAGGCAAAACTTGCCTTTATATTCTAACAATAAAGCTGTAATGCAGGCAATACAAATGGCAATATTGCCAAATTGGCACAACGTCACTGTGTGTGTTCCCAAAATAAGAGCAAATGCTAAGAACATCTGAAAGAAAAATAATTATACGGTAGGAGTAGGACATGCCCATAAATGAGGTCTCCAGATGATCACTATCTGCATGTGCGCTCATTTTCTGACCACAATACTAGGCACTCATGCGATCTACCCATGCAGATTTGTCTAATTAGACCACTCATGACTGTAACCAAATTGGACATGGATCCTGTTGCTCAATGCATGGTGTATGTGTGACTAACTCAAGAATGTCAAATTTCAGTGCCAAATATCTGTAAAAATACATAACTATTTTCTTTCAAACTACTTTTACACATAAATATAAAGTATAGACAATTATATTTAATTACAATATTATATGTTTATGGATATAGTATCTGATTCATTAAGGAACGTAAATCCAGATACATGCCATATATTATACAAAATTGCTCTGCGCATGCCCACAAACAGACTATACGGCAATGAATACAAGTGTGTGCAATTCATCTTAGAACACAAAGAACACTTCCAACAGCCTAGGATTTCAAGAACGGAACAGAGGAGGGCAGGGGCGTATGCATATAGGCAGCATACAGTAAGGGCATGCCAAGGTTGAGTGCATGCAATTCAAGCTCGGGGTATCTCTGAAGTATGCAATTTTTAGCCGCATCTCTTGCACCAGCTACAGGGCAGGTGTAACTGATAGTAATGACGTTTATGTATGTATGCCAGAACATGTGTTTACAGTGAGAGTAACTGTAAAAATGCGTTTTCATCATCATCATCATCACCATCAACATTTATTTATATAGTGCCAGCAAATTCCATAGCGCTTTAAAATTGGGAATACTTTTATACATATACCAGGATGTTATTGATGCCTACTGTGCATTTTATGGACAGCAGGCATTAATAACATCCTGGTATATGTATTTCATGGGAAGGGGAAAATATTTGTTTAAATTATTTTTTTTGTTAATGACTATATTATTAACAGATGTTAATGTCTTTAATATTTCTTTTTTATATCTGTGGTCTGGTGGGACTGTGATTAACAAATGCATTGTGTGTACACTTTGCGTTCCTTGATTACGCAGGTCCCTAATGTTTATTGTAAGGTACAGCAAAACATTATGTCAATGTACATTGAACACTTGAATACAACTTTTAGACAAGAATAAAAATAGATAAAGACGTCTTACACAGGTGTTTAGTCATTAAAGATCAATAGGAGGTTGGCATTTCCACAAAAGAAATATAAAGATACAAAAAATTTTACCAGTGCTGTCACTAGTTTCTTTTTGTACTTGAATACAACTTACAAGTTGTTTCTCGCATCTGTTATTGTAGTAGTAGTTCCTGCTATGATAGCTGTAATAATAACAGTCGCGATGTATTGCTAGATCACTACAATTTACAATCAGTGCAATACAACTGATAATTGAGCTGATGATGTTCAAGGAAAGGGATCCTTTCACCTGTAGAGGGGAAAAGAATCAATAAAAGACCTAATGTACAGTATCTCCCAACAGTCAGATATACAGTAGGACAGCTCTGGTGTTGTCATATAGTTTAATTTATTCCACAGTTATTTATTGGTTATGTTAAGATGACGAAGTGCAGTTAGTGGTGAATTATATTATGGTCACTTTCGGCAGCCACCCAGGATAGATGACTTAGCGGGGAAGGGGAGAATGACAGTCAGAGTCTGGGGCAGGCACACAGGAGAAGGGGGAAGCTTCAGCCATAAATACTAACTACTACTGCAGCCTATTACTATCAATTAGGTCATATTTAAGGGAATGTTACTACACCTGTCTATTCACTATGCATGTTTATGGCAACATTAGCACTCCTGCCTAGTAGTCAGGACTTGTAAAAAAATATATACATGGAAGATCAGACCTCAATGGCTGGTAATCTCTAAACCCCACTAACCAGTCTCTATATTTGTCATAATAAATATGTAGCATTACTTTTGATAGATATAACAGAAACAGCAGGTATGGTTCACGGATACAAGCACGACTGAAATCCCATAGGTTAAAGATATGATCATCATCTTAATTTATTTATATGATGCCATAGAATCCGCAAAGCAGCAGAATCAACAATAAATAAACAGAAACAAATATAACATAAGTAATGGACAAGAGACATATTAGAATCAGTAAAAATCAATACACGAGACTATAAGGAAAGCAACAACATAAGAAGACACATCTAGAAGACAAGAAACATTACAAAGAATGAGGAGATGTGAAGTAGAGAGGGCCAAACTTGTGAGCGATAACCGGTTACATAAGTGTGAAAGGGTGAGTTTTGAGGGATCATTTGAAACATTCAAGGTTTCTGGTGAGTCTAATTGGGCAGGGCAGAGTGTTCCAAATGGGGGGAGCAGCGCTGGCAAATTGGAAGTATGAGGTGTTGCGGAAGATTAGTTGTGATGCCGCATTAAGCACAGATTTTAGGGGGGGACAGACATTTGTCAGGCAAGTCAGAGAGGAGAAGATTGCAATAATCAAGGCAAGAGATGACAAGAGCATAGATGATAGTCAAGGGAAAGGAAAGGGCGGATCTCGGTGATGTTGATAAGGCGGAGGCAACATGAATAGGCAAGGGACTGGATGTGAAAAGTGAAATTGTATACGGAGCCCATGATGAAAACCAGGGAGCCTGCGTGGGTTTCAGGGGCAAGGCCAACACCATCAACTTTAATGGAGATCAGAGGATGGGATATGATGCTAGGTGGTGAAAAGATTATAGCCCAGTTTTGGAAATGTTGAGCTTGAGGTAGCATACACCATCTAGGTGGATATAGCAGAAAGGCAGTCAGACACACAGGAGAGAAGTCAGGGGAGGAAAGGTAGATTAGAGTGCCATCAGCATAGAGGTGATATTGAAGATGAAAGGAGTGGATGAGTTGACCAAGAAAAGAGGTGCAAAGAGGAGAATGTAATGGATAAAAGAGATATCAATTTGTAGCTAACTAAATTGTTCATAGAAAAAAGAGTAGCCAGCAGTTTCCATATACCATTTCCAAATGATTCTATGAGAGGCTCCAATTAGGCCCAGTGTGCATGTAAAGGTCACAATTCTAGCTAAATAGTATAGCAACAGAGTTGTCCAAATAATATAATGCCCTGATCATAGTATCACTGAACATCCATGCCGTCAGCCAGTGTACAGTGCCAGATTAATGGTAGTACAATGGTGAACAATTGATTGTAGATAGAAAAGTGAACTAGCACTATTCTGACCCAGTCAATAGCAAGAAATGTCCTCAGCACAATATCAATGAAGATCCACTTTTAGCTGGTGTACAGCATCGGAGTAAAAGTAATGCAATGGTGAATAGTTGATAGTAGATACAAATTAAAACTGACTTCACTATGGACTAATCAATAATGTGCCTTAGTAGAGTAACGAAACAGCAGTAATAAATCTGGATGCAGGAGTATAGGTGCCAGTTCAGCAACGATACATGCAGTAGGTGATCAGATAACACACTGGAAACAGGTTCAGCATCCACTCCACCTCAGAAGTGTGTAGCAAAAGCTCAGGCAACATTTAGGATTGCACATAGATCATACAGGAATAGTGCACGCAATCAGGCCCGGCGCTCCCATTAGGCAACCTTAGGCAGTTGCCTAGGGCGCCGGGACCTGCAGGGCGCCGCTGACTAGATTTTGTAATCTAGTCAGCTGTGTTTGGGACATAGTACAGCGGCGGAATGGCGCCTGCTGTTTCCTTTTTTTTTTTTATGGATGCCCCCGTCCGCGCAGCACTCACACATGACCACTGACATCAGTCAGTGATCATGTGATATCAGTCTTCTTCGGCGGCGTCTTCCAGGTCCAGAGAAATGCTGTCCCCACCCCCCGTGTTCTCACACTGTCTGTCACTGACAGACAGTGTGAATAAAGTTATTTCCCAGAGTCCCCTCCCCTCCCAGCATGCAACGCTCCGCTCCACCGCCCTCCTCTGTGTTTTTGGAAGCCGAGGAGAGTTTTTGGCAGCCAGTGGAGAGAACAGAAGAAGTGTGAAGAGCCCCCTGCATCTGCTGACAAGAGAAAAAAAGTAAGTAAATAGAATATTATTATTATTTTTTTTTTATTTGACTGTCAAAGTGTTCCTGCGGCGCGGGGGGCACCAATTTTTTTTTGGGGGGGGGCGCCGATTTTGAGAAAGTGCCTAGGGCGCCATGGACCCTAGCACCGGCCCTGCACATAATATCACAAATGCATAAATGGGCAGCAACCAGGAAACCCCAGGAGAAGAGTTAGAAGAGCAAAAGTATTCTAGTGTGAGCCTGAAAGGGACTTTAACTATAATAAGGAGAGGGACATGGAAAATGATTGGAGAGGATTGCAAATTGAATATTAGTGGAAGAATAAAGGACATAGAGCATAGAACCAGTGGAAATTGGTTTGTGTTGTGGTTTCTGGATGTTATTAAGCTGAAACAGGGAATATGAAAGAAGGGGCAAGCGTGAGATTTCTGGGGTGGAGGGTTTGTGTATTTTTATATTAACTGCAAACATATAGGGGTAAAGAGTTTGAGAGTTTTCCGGCGAGTTTGAAAAGTGGAGATGTTGCCTATAGCAACCAATCAGATTCTAGCTGTCATTTTGTAGAATGTACTAAACAAATGATAGCTAGAATCTGATTGGTTTTTCAAACCCGTCGGAAAACTCTCAGCTTGATACATTTACCCCATAGTCTTAAATCTTAAACCATATGTGTACGTAAATCTTACATACACCTAGTCCTGTAGTACTAGAGATGTTAAGGAAACAGTTTATATCCATATTTTAAACAGTCCTTTCAGGATTCCTGAGGTCCAGACACTTTTAATATTCTTATACTTCAACTGTAAAAATAGATAACTTTCATTGGAAAATGCTACTTTCCTGTCACATGAGGCGCTGTAGAACACTTCAGCTATGCAGCAGTTTTAATGTTTAAGCTTGTTTGTGTGACAGAATAAAAGCACGTAGTTTAAATTGGTCTGAGCACTTTTATATGACAATGGAAAACAGAATGAATGTAATATCACTATACTGTAAGCCAAATACATTTAATACCCAATTGTATTTACTAGACTGACCCCTGTGTTTTGGTTTTGGATGCGGTTTTGGTTATAAAACAGCTTCGTGTTTTGGTCTTGTAACAGGTTTTTCCCAAAAATCCTGAAAGGTTTTGGTCAAAGATTAGGCATACAATATATTTGCAAAGCATTAATCGGTAGCCAAAAGCAGGACTTTCCTACCATGTTTTCCTAATATAATCATCAGCAGCTATTTATACAGCACCACTAATTCCGCAGCGCTGTACAGAGATACCCGGGGGGGGGGTAAAGGAGAATGCCTGAGACTTGCAGCAGAGGCGGTCCCTATGAACAGGTGTACTCACTCTGACATCAGGGCAACCAGGGCGCCCCAACATGGTGCTTCGTCCCGGCTAGCAACAGGCAGCACAGGGTGTGCAGCATTTTAAATTAAGTTATTGCTGCCTTCTGAGCGGACGGGGCAGGCGTGGTCTTGGCCCAATTTCTCCTATCTCCATGCTACAGATTCCTGCTCATAAGCTTTTACTACGGTTAGCTAAGTCCTGGGGGCATCCAAGTACCTGTGAGTGCGTCCAACTCTACGGGAAAGGCAGCTGTTTTAGGTGAAGACATCTCCTGTTAGTTCTAAAAGCTTATGACAGTTACTAGGAAGCCATAACATTGTAAAGGATTATATCCTGGGACCAGTGGTGTAATGGCAATTTCACCTTCCATTGTTTGGTTTTTGCAATTAGTTGTAGCTGTCTCACATTCTTCTCTCCGCCATCCTTTTTGTTTAAATAAAAACTGTGACCTTGTGCCAAATGGACATTGATGTCCATGTGGTTATTTATTTATTACATTACTGTAATAGTACATGCGAAGGAGGTTTGGCTGCAATAAAGCAATGAAAGGGAGATATCAACACTATTCAGTAGATCATTTTTTGAATTGAATCAGAGATAGCAAATGCAATGATGGGAAAGTTTAAAAATCCTTCAGTTAGACAGATCGCTGCAGACTTTGGCCAACATTGGTGAAAATTGGGACTGTTGTGAAGGGATCATTGGAAAATAGATTGGAAATGATTGCTAATGCTATAAATAGTAATATAGGAGCAAAAACAGCTAAAATTAACATTATTTTACATATTTTTCACAATTTTCAATTAAATCCAGATCCAAAACCAAATCCCTTCGCGATAGTTCGACAAAACTGGTAGCAAAGCCGAAACACGAAGTTTGGTTACAACCGACACCGCTTTCGAAACCGAAATAGATCTGTAATTTTAATATACATGTAACGCAAGGAAACAAAATTGTGCTGTCTACATGAGCCCCTAGATGGTCTACACCATATTTGCCTTTCTCTTTTATTTCATTTGTGTTTTCTGTAGTATGGCACATGATGTGTCCCAATGTTTGCATTAATGTGCAAAAATCAAATAAAAACTAACTTGATTTAATAAAATAATTCAAAAGATTGAATAATAATGTTATTGTCGTCTCCCTTATGGCTATGCAAACACAACAGTGCTTCACATTCAACCACATTTTTTTCCACGTGTTATTCTTCAGTTATTTTGATTAGCGAACTCACCAGACAGAGGTTGTGTTTAGTCTGAGCTGCAATTGTCAGAGACCCTGCAATGATGTACTGCAAAACCAAAATACTCATTAAATATCACACATTATATACATACAATATATTGGCAGACAGTTCTGAACACTTGCGCACAGATAACATGTTCATTATGGGGTTCATTTAGAGTTGAACAAAAGGCCAATTTTTAAGGCTTGAACGCAAAAAAGATGCATATCCTCGTCTATATAATGCTTTTTGCCTATTCCTGGCTTGCGCCTAGTTGTGCCTGGAGTGATGAAAATGGGAAATAAATGGGCCCAGAACAGTTAAGTCATGGTTACGTAATTGCTCTCTACTTGGAGGTGGAGACAGCTGGTGATACCCTGTCAGGATCCATGCTGAAGATGAAGATCATCATCAATTTTTCAGGATCAATTGTTGAAAATGGTTTCAATACTTACCAACACTGACCCCCAATATGGTATACCAGATATTATTGAAATATTAAACATGGTGAAAACCAGTCCAATACCAAGAGCAATCTCCAAGATGGCTGCAACAATCAGGACAAACTAAGGAAAAACAAGATAATAGTTAGATTTTACTTAATGAAATAATTTACCCAGCATTAAATATCCCTGACCCAGCCCTGTCGTGTATCAGCTTTTGGAGCAGTTCAAAGAGAGCCATTTTTACAGACAAAGGGGGTGGACCAGTATTATTATTTGCATGGGACTCTGTGGATATCTATTTGGGTGTAATGCATTGTCTGATGGCAGTAGAGGGAGAGAATGCATAGTGAGTATTAATGAATGACTAATATAATGGGTATCAGTGTCAGACTGTGTATTATATAATATACATGGGAGGAGACTCTATACACAGCTATGTCAAATAATCCCATTAAACAATGTTTTTATATTTCACACAATTAAAAAATGAAGCATTGAGTTTAGTTTGACTCCATAAGTTAAAAAAAAGTATTTAAAACTATAAAACAATGAATACAAAAATAAAAAATTCACCAACTGAGTCGTAATACTTGAAACGCGCAAAATGTGAGTAACATCATTATCAACATTTATTTACCCTATAGCATCAGCAAATTCCGTAGCGCTTAATATTTGCACCTTAGAACTTAGCAGATAAGATTGCCGCACACTTTCCTCTGCCCAAAACAGAAAATAAATATTTATTACCCATCACTATAATATATCCAATTTGAAAACTTTTTCAAATCCTTTAATTTACTGTCACATTACAGACTCATATGCCCTATACACATAATACAGATTATGATGTTTTGGGAGGTGTGTAGAGTCAGCAGATCCATTTTTAAATCAGAATGACAAACCATAATGAAAAATACAGGATTCTCTCTGAATAATGTGTCCCATTATACAGCCCTGTTACTTACCATCAAGTATATTCTCTGCACAAATATTCATTAAAATGTATTCATTTGATTCATGTCCCTATAGCCCACCCTCTCTATAACTCCACCTTTACTATAATGACGGTTTTGGCCTCATATGGAGATTTAAAGTGGGAGCTCTGTAGATGTTACATATATTGGTTGGTGAGTTGTGTTTGTAAGTTGTCTGTGTAAACACTTACCCCCAGAGCTTTTGGTTTGCTTTTCAGAAATGTCCCGTAATATGTAGATGATGATTCTGTATAGTGAGGCTTAACAGAAGCAAGAATCCACTGTGGTACCTCTGGGTGGGTATACTCCTGTGTAGCTGGAGAAACACTATGTTCATGGGGTTGAGGGGTGACATTCTGCTGAGAGGTTGCTACTGATGTTTTCATTTTGGGAATAGTTGAGAAAGCGTCATTCATTAAGGTGCCATATTCATGCATTAGGGTTTCGCTGACAACATTCTGGAGGGTGGGGTTTAGCGAAGTATTCATCTTTGGAACAGCTGAGGAAGTATTATGGAGTAAGGTCTCATAGTTATGTGTTGTGGCTTCACTGATAGCGTACACTGACATGATGGAGACTGGGACAAAAACAAAGACATTGAATAAATGTTTGCAAAAGAAACAACCGATCATCTACAATAACACCAAAATTGTGCTCATTAGCATTAAAGATTTAATTATTGTTGAAATTTACTAAATGCCTAAACAACTGGTCTTACATCAATAATAATTCCTCATTTTCAGAGCTTGCTTAAAGTGAAATAATTATTATCAAAACTTTATGCTTTAAATTAAAATGTCATCAATGTATCGAAATTAAGCTGCCTTGTTGAAGTTATTCTATGTGTTGTATTCATTTGTAATTACTGTTTGGGTCTCAACAAGAGCCCTGTACAGCAGTCAGAACAAGTGCTGAATTAGCCAAAGTGCATTTGAATTAGGACCTAGTAGCCGAAGGGGACTCTTTAAGAAGGTGGCAGCACAGTGGCCTAGTGGTTAGCACTTCTGCCTCACAGCACTGTGGTCATGAGTTCAATTCCCAACCATGGCCTTATCTGTGTGGAGTTTGTATGTTCTCCCCGTGTTTGCGTGGGTTTCCTCGGAGTGCTCCAATTTCCTCCCACACTCTAAAAAACATACTAGTAGGTTAATCGGCTGCTATCTAAATTGATCCTAGTCTGTCTGTGTGTGTGTGTGTTAGGGAATTTAGACTGTAAGCTCCAATGTGGCAGGGAGTGATGTGATGGAGTTCTCTGTACAGCGCTGCAAAATTAGTGGCGCTATATAAATAACTGATGATGATAATGATGAAGGTGACATTGTGATATCCCACTAATGCAGAGAATCACCTGTCCTGCAGTGAAGGATTTCTTGCTCGTGGCAGCCATCTTTAAAAAACTCATTCTGAGACTGGTGGTGGCCATTTTTGAGATCTAAACTACCTCACCCAGAATGCTCTGGGACTGGGGAGTGTATGTAAAAAAAAAAGTGCAAAAGCAGAGAGAGGAGTCTGTCTGAGAGATGCCAGAGAAATATAAGGAGAAGAAGAGGGATAAGAGCTGGACAAGATGCAGAGGGAGGTCTGCAAAGTAAATGTACAGCACAGGAGAGAGCTGGAGAAGTTAAGCAGAGAGTAGAAACTGTCAGATAAGAGTAAGATAGAGAAAAGACATAGTAGCTGCAAACAAACAGAACCTTTCTGACAAGACACAGTAAAAGGGAAGCGGCTTCAGAGAAATACTCTAATTGGTGAGAAACAGCCATTTATTACACAAACCTAAAACCTTATCATACTGCTTGACGTTAGTTGGTGTTGATTCAACGTACAAATGGAATTAATTTAAGAGATGTTGTAATAAAAACGCAGCAAAATTTGTCTATTTATACAGAAAAAGAAAGGAACAATCTATTTGGTTTCCAAACATTATACTCCTAATATAAGTTTATTGTGAAGCATTATAACAGAAATCCTTGCATGAAGTTGACTGCTATAAGATATTTTGACAGCGAGTAGTCCAAAGAGTTAAAGCCCTAGCCTCAATTACTGATATATTGCTGATTTATTTATACCTTTGCCTTATCTAGAGAACAGTCTTGTCTGAGATAGATTTATATTCTGCTCAAAACTAACTTGATTTTGTCCTGTGAGATCGGTATAATCAAAATAATAGATTGTTCAACTTCATATTCAGCTTTAGTAAATGAAACCCGGCCTTTACAGTCGTGGCCTGAGTTTCATCCACGTGTGTTTAATAAAAACCAGCGATTATTCAGACTCTAACCTTTGTCCTCTTACTTATTATTTATTATACCATGCTATGGTGTGGTGCAAGTGAAGAAGCGATAGTGCTGCAGAAGTCAGAGTGAAGGAGCAAGAACCTATTGCAGAAGATGCGCTATAACAATGTATCAAGATCATCAACATTTATTTATATAGCGCCAGCAGATTCCGTAGCGCTTTACAATTGGGAACAAACATTAATAAGACAATACTGGGTAATACATACAGACAGAGAGGTAAGAGAACCCTGCTCACAAGCTTACAATTTATAGTGTTTAAAGGCAAGATTTGCCTTCGAACATATTGCCGATTTTAAATTGAGCTGTCAAAGTCACCGAATATCGGCGATTTGCAAAAATCTCTCTGACCAAAAA
Source organism: Mixophyes fleayi (assembly GCF_038048845.1). Lineage (NCBI taxonomy): Eukaryota > Metazoa > Chordata > Amphibia > Anura > Limnodynastidae > Mixophyes > Mixophyes fleayi. Next base: position 207,171,255 of record NC_134407.1, on the reverse strand, counting down.
CTCATCCATTAACATGAGTGTCAACTTACTATCTGGGTTTTCTAGTGATTGATCACTACATTAATATTTTGTGTGGGTGCAGTTCTGTAACTTTGGAGAATGTGTATCCAATAGCCATTGTCGTCAATGATAAACATCAGGCCACTTCAAATTAGTTTCTGCTCATATATTTGCTTTTTGGTCTTTAATGTACAATCTTCTTTGATCTATCTAATCTATCTTCAATCTGATGTTTAATCCTTACTTTGGGGTGAAAAGACGTGTTGTTTTCTATATAATATTTTATAAACCATTTTCATTGACTTCATCCTCCCTCTTCCTCATTTGACCACTTCCCACAGCCAGTTATTGTACAACTAATATTGTCAAAACCTCAATATACTAATTATGATGCTTTTAAAACCAGGATGAGTTTCAATTACTCAACTTCCTAGATTTTCAAGGCAAATACTTTGTAACATTACTGTGCTCACCACAAGCATAGTTTTGTTAAAGCGAAGTTGCTATAACAGTCTGACCACATCCTTATGCTATGTTTAAAGAATATAAAATAATTATAAATAATATGATAACTTATGAATGGCATCATCTATTTATCTTCAGGTCACACTGAATCTATTGTAGCTCTCAAAGCAATCATACAAGGGATAAACGTTTAGTCCCGGGTTCATTATCAATACGAATATTGATGAATTCAGGTCTAGGTGCGATCAGACAACACACTTCAGGTTGCGTCTAATACATATGTGGAATATAAAGTCACAAAAGAATGCACAGAAAAGAAAACGATTCAATTAATGTCACCTGTTAATATATTCATTGTCATTGATGGCAATCCATTAAACATTTAATGCATTAAAAATAAAAAAAGTTTGCATTTTCTTTTTTTTCCGCTGTAAAATTTATTACTTAAGATGTTATGAATTTATACTGTACATAAAATGCACTTTTGCAGTTGCTACTGATTGCAAACATGTTCTAGCTGTATACATAGCAGTCATCACTATTAATTGGCACTTACATCAGACCTGTAGCTGGTGCAAGTGATACAACTGAAAATCACGTATTGTTGAGATGCCAAAGCTTGGATTGGATGCTGCTGCGTGCGCTCAAGCTTGGCACGCCTTTACTGTACATTGACTACATGCCTACGCCCATTCCTTCCCTGTTCTATAGACTGTTGTAAGGGTCCTTTGTGCACGAAGATTAATTGGATGTTGCAGCTTTCCCTGGAGTATGGTTAGTTTCTGGGCAGCACGATTTTACGCAAAATACATCACATACTGGCATTTAAGCTTATTAATGAATCAGGCCCATAGTATTTGTGCCACATAGAATGTTTGTATAGCACTGAATGGCATCATCAAGTGATCTAAATTTATATACAAATTTATCTATTTTTTTTTGCATTTACTATACTAACAATGAACAAGATCAAATCGAAAATGTAACCACCAAAAACTCCCCAAAACCCATAGTTTCAAGGAAGGATTTCTGGTAAAATGAGGCTGACGAAAACTGTTACCACTGAAATATCGACATAGGAACCAGCATTACCAGCACCAAAGAATTATCAGCAGTGCCAATGACAATGCTGACTGTATTGATCTAGAATTCTGTCAGTAGTAAATGGGTGCTTGGTGTCCCACTGAGGACTGCAGAGTTTCTCTCATTTCTGTTCACTCAACTCTATTTCCTAAATATTTGATTAAAATCCGATGTAATAATGTAAACAAATGAACTATATAAAATATGTTTGTATGAAGATTTTTACCCCGTGACCATATACTTCTTCCCACAAAAGTCATCAATATATTTTCAAAATTTGAAACCAATAACTATAAATAAAAAACATTTTGAATACATGAATTCTACAATGAATAACAATGTTTATTGGTCCTTTGAGGTGTTGCCATATATATGTCATTAATAATTAATTGCTTATTGCATTCCCCATAGAAAGATTACATCTTAATAATTAACAACACACTCCTCAGAACTAGAGTGAACTTGGTCCGAGATAATCGGTATGTGAAAACTGCATTGTTACACTGTGAAGTTTATGTTGACACATTTCTGTGGGGAAGTAATACCGGACTGCCTGCACTTCATTCCGTCTATTTGATAAGTACGTTTGTATTCCTATTTCTGGTACAAATATCTTGGTTTTAAAATAAGGCTGTCATTAATAAAACTGATTACACTAAGAAGCGCACTCTCTGTTCTTTATCACAGATCTACAAAGCCTGAACAAGAAGCGGGTGATTACAAGGGGAAAGGGTTTTAGTGATTTGGAGTGCAAATTGTGCAAAAAAGGACTTATGACTTAAAACAACCTTTTAATGAACTGATATAAGACAATCAAATACATATTTGTTCATTAATTTCACCAACGCTGTATTCCTGTATGAAAAAAGGACTGAAGTGCACTGCTTAATACACACATGTAGATATATATGACACAACATAACATGGGTAGAACAAAGTAAAAAAGATGATATTTGCTACATGATTAAAAAATAAACATTACTATCCTACAGCCTTCAGCTGTTGAACTATAAGTCCCAGCATGCTTTAAAAATGTAAATATTGAGTAGATGGAATTTAAGTACTTATTTTTACTGCTACATGTAAACATTTTAAATACTCTTGAATCATTGATGTATCTAAAACACCTAATTTTTTTAAAAAGTTCCTTTTCTCTCTGCTTATTTTTAACATATGTATTCTCAAACATTTTTTGTACAAATTATGCTATTAATACAGTACATAACACATCACACAATATACATAATACATACATTTCTTATAATCCTCATGCAAGGCAAAAATACACTCAAGAACACTGTATATTCTTGCACAGAATCAGTCTGATATGTTTCAGTCTTTCTGCTACATAACATCTAATTTCCTAAGATCTTACCGTTTTCTCTATTAACTTATATCTCAACTAACTTAACTTTTCCAAATCAAATATTCCTTAGAAGTGAATATTTTTTATTTTTTTTTCTTACCTAAAGGAAAAGACCACCCCTGGTGCATTAATAAATTGGCAATTAAAGCATCATCACCAGGTCCATCATATCTAATTTTACTCCTGGGGGTTACTCTCAAGAAATTGAGGTTTCAAGGTGAATTACTCTTCCCGATACCGATTGTCACGCACCAGCCTATGACAACAACTATTCGGGTGCTATTGCTCGCACTTGCCTTGCTCAATGTCAAAATATATAGAGGCATACATTACTAATGAAAGGGAGGAAATAATATAATTAAGAAGAGATATTAGTAAGAGTTTAGTATGCAATGCAAGGAAATACTGTACCAGAGCCGTATATTCCACTTGACTGAAACACAGAGAAGAAATGTAAGGAAATGAGACACTTGTGGACTAAGACCACAGGTGCAAAATCCGAATTACGCAGACTTCAATAATTTAAAACGTACACCTTCCTGTATAAACACCAAACCACTGCACGACACAACAAAAGGCAGCTTATGCTTCAAATGAAAAAAACATCATTCAGTAACAATAGCTATGGTGAAGAGACTTTTACAATTATATCAATAAGTTAATTTTTTTTCTCAAGGAGCATATATATATATATATATATATATATATATATATATATATATATACACATGTATATGAAGAAGTTTGTTTGTGAATATCTCCGACACTGATACACCGAATAGGATGAAACCAATGCGAGGTGGTCCAATTGGATCCTGGCCAGGATTTACAGGGGTTACAGTCCCGGTTGGACATCCTGTTGGTGTACGCTGGGCAGAACTTTGACCCGAAGAGCCTGTTCTGAGCCTTTTACATGATAGTTTAGTAGATGTATCCATTATGTTTCCTGTTTACAAAGTTTCTTAAATCGGTCACCGCCCCGTGATGTGGCTTTTATATGCTCTATTCCTACAACTTCTAGAACATTTGGATCTGAATTATGTTTATCCCAAAAAATGTTGCGACACACTGGGAGATATTGATCCTTTCATCGTATTACGTCAGTGTTCTAAAAAACGAACTTTAAGGGATCTGATGGTCCGTCCCACATATAAAATGTTGCATTTACATCGAAGTATGTATATGACATTATTAGTGTTTTACTTTTTGTGAAACCTTTTATTGAGCCAAGGTCCGTACCAGTGGTAGTTCCACCACTGAGTGCTGGCATACTAGATTAATAATTATATTTTCATATCTCAAAAGAAGATACAGATCACACAATGTGAAGTCTTTTGTTTGACCAGTACCACTTGTCCACATATCTGTAGTTAATTGGGCATTCGGTACAATGGAATTTTTTAGGGACTTTTTCTTAAAGCTACTGGTACAGCTGAGGAATTGCTGTTGGGGAACAATGGAATCGAAATTGAATTTGGTTACGGGACACATGACGTCAACTAATCTGTAAAAGCTGATACATTGAGGGCAGAAAATGGACGCACATCCAATGATAACATAGCTGTCATGACTTTAGGGATCTGCTGTGCAACAGGATGCTGGCTGTCCTACTTGATTCCTCTTGCAAATGCTTGCTTCACAGACAATTGTTGTTTAAAACTATGGCTCTTCTGGGTCCCCTTCTGTATAGAAGTATTACCCCCAGCAGCAGCAGTAGTAGTAGTGTGCAAGAATGTCTTTTGGAAATCATGGATTGCATTAGGGGAGTCATTTGGAATTTCAAAATTGGATCCTCTACAACGTACCAATAATGAGGAGGTTCATGATGAAAGTGAGGATTCAGGGGCAAACGCAGGATTTGTAGAGAGGGGGTTTCCACACCACGCCACCAGTGGGCGTGACCAGCATGCATGGGGGCGTGGCTATAATTTTAGACAGTGCTTGGCTGCTCTCCAACTCTTCCTATTCCTATAATATATATGGCAATGCTGCGTGCACTACTGTTAGGTGCACACAGCTCTCCCTTTTCAAGCAGAGCTGTGTGGAGCGGGAGCAGGATCCAGCCACCTCAATTATACAATGCCCCAGGCTTTGAGGGGGTTTCCAGGCACTAGGAACCCCCCCCCCTCGGTTTGCCTATGGGATTGCAACTGTCAATCCATTTGGCTGCTCCCTTATGCTAGGCTGCTTGTTACTATACCCAATTATCCACATTTTGAAACACTTTCAATTTTAAAAGAAGAAATGTGTTTTTTGGGGTATGCTGCTCAACTGGCGCTCTCATGCAATATACAATGGACAACACCCTGTTTTTTGACCACTTAATAAAAATGTCACTGAATGCCCCAGGCAAAAATTGCTTTCACTAGATAACACTTTAAATTTAACATTAAGAAATATATAGTTTTTTGGCATGTGCTGCTGCACTGACGCTCAAGCGCAAATACAACACCTTGTTTATTGACTACTTAATAAAGATGTCACTGAAACTGCCCCTCACAAGGTTACTTTCACTAGAAACACTTTAGATTTTAGAATAAATAAATCTAATTGTTTGTCGGGTTCTGCTTCTAAGTTATGCATCAATAGCATCCTGTATTTCTACACTAAACACTAGTTGAGAGTGATGTCTATAGTACTATATATGCCACTACTCTAAACTCTCTGACAGACCCAATTGATCGGCAAATTATTGTAGCTGACTGATATCTACAGGAATAAACTGTATTAAAATACTCACGGCTACACTATTGTTTTCTCTGTCCCTCTATGACCCTGTCTAACGCTGTTGTGTTAATGCGATTTTTGAATCACAGTCTTGCAGACAACCAACCACTTCTCTACACTCTCTCTTTTAAAATGGCAGATGAGAACAGGAGGTTGAGATATATATATATAGAAGATATCGATCCAAAACTTGCGAGAGACGATATTTCCCCTTAAATTGGACTATACCAGACACCTGGGCACCAACCCATGAGAGGGGATATCCATGTGGCACTGACATCCCTCAACCAGCTCCAAACCCTAAGAACTTTCTGGCCTATGTCATTCTAGGCGACATTGAGATTACCTTTCAATGTATTGTTTTCCTATTTTCCTTGTTTTAAAGATGCTTGCAAATTTCTCAGTGTGTTCTTGGATCCTCTGAACATGGTGTTGGAGTTCTACTTCCTACCATCTAATCGTATCTTGGACATCCTGCACTCATACCACAGTGATAAAGATCTTAAAGCCAAGCAGTCGGCACCAGAAAGACACAAGATACAGGACTACAACTAGTCTATTGACTTACAGCTAAACAGGGAAACTTTGTCTCGACAGCTTGACTGGACGCTGTTTAACTAACACCCAATAGGATTTTACAATTTGACTTGGGCAAAGCCAAGTACACTGGTGTATCCTCCTTGCAGTTGTCCAGGCAATTGTATCAAGACAATCATCAAAACTACAAGTTGGCCTGGGAACATTACAACTTGGTCCAGGGAAGTCATTTCTATTATTGATATAATGGTTATTGTCATATTGACTCTGGGTTGCTATGGGGGTTCTTTTGTGTTTGGTGAAGGTGCTTGTTATTATTTAAAGTTATATTTATTGTAGAATTAGCTATTGTTAACAGATGTATTATCTTCTGTTATAAAGATACAGTTGTATCATTCTTCTCTTCTTACCTGTGTGATTCAATAAACGCTAAGATGCCAAGGATTTTTTGTGAGATCACGCTTTAACCTACTGGTATATTGATATAAAGTTCAGGGTGTAATCCAGTTAACAGGCCAAGGGTAGGAGAAAACAGCGAAATCCAATGTACATTCTGGGTCACAACAAGAAATAAAATGAGGGGGTAGGGTACCTAATTCCAACACTAGAAATGTCGACACTTAACCTGTCGACATGTTGTCAGGCTAAAAGGCAACACTTCCATTGTGCTGACAGGTTGACAATGTCAATAGTGTGATTGGCGACATTCACAATCTCGCCAATCACAATGCCGACATTACAAGAGCAATGGTGTTGAGTCTCGGGTATTCCTTATTCAATGAAGTATTCCTTTATACAATGATGTTGTTCATTGAATATAGGTGTCTCCATGCACTAGATCTGTGGGACTATGTGTTGTTTAAGAACGTATGGAAGCAAGTGACTTTAATTGTGATATTATTTATTAAATTGTTATAGTTTGCGTCATTCTTTATTTGTGGTAGTATTTCAGGATTGTATTCCTGATAAACTGATAAAAAAAAAATTCAAATTGCATAAATAGGATTACTTTCGTGAAATTTGCTCAGAAAGAGAATGATAAATAACTGTGTATTGTGTTTAGCTGTTTAATGGTGATTTGTAGCATTGTTATGAACTGTGTTGCTATCACTATTACACTTTTGAAGTTCCTCTTTAACTATGAGAACACAGGTATTATTGCTGAAATATGTTGATTTTCTGTGTTGTGACGACACAGGATGTTTGCTAAATTGTACTGATTTTATTATTTAGCTGTAGAAGTGTAGTATATAGTTAGAGAAAAGCTATGTGTATGAGGATATTGTGTTAGTATTATGTGTAGTGCTAGTGATAATGTAATTTTGTCTTTTTGTTGGAATTAATATTCAACACCTACTTTGTTTTCAAAGAAACATGTAGAAAATGTTTAAAAAACAGTGGGAAAACCAGATTATTGCCGACTTGGATCAGTGCAAGCCACGGGCTAGTACTGCACCAGAATTGTTGCAGTATTGAACCTTGGTACTAATATCTAATGTCCTTAAGCAAGTGCAGGACTTCGATTTGAATATGAATAACCACATGGAGCAGAAGACTGCAACATCAATGGTGTAAGTTTTTCTGCAGGCGCCACCATGGGAATATACAACAACAGGTGGCAGATGAAACTGAGCTGCTGGCAGTGCAGGAACAGCTAGTCATGTTAAAAGTATGTAAAAAGTAAAAGCTGCCCCTCCTCTCTCCCACATATGTTCCTTTCCTAAATGCCTCTCCCACTGTACCCGGAAGTCCTGCCCTCCTCCTTACTTATACTTTCCCTGGGTGTGGAGCTAGCACGGCCCCTTTCCTGTTACTTGCTGTGGTTATCCCGATTTGGTGAGTTTATGTTCATTTGACTCCACCGTCTCTTCCCTCCAGCAGTCTCTTCCTATTTCTCCCACATTAACTATAAACCGACAGCACAACAATGTCGGCAAGCATAGTCTCTCTCTGTTCCCGGGCTTAAAGTGCTAGCTCTTCGGAACGGGGTCGTCTGCACTCACTTCCTGTAAATTGTTTCATATTGTACAGTAAAACTGGCGTACTTATCAGAGTTCACGTAAACAGAGCTCAGCCTAAAATAGCCCATAAAGTTCATCATCATCATTTAGGCACTGTTAAAATAAGCAACAAAGAATATTATTGTTTTTGGGAACCATGTCTTTTACCTTACACTGCACAAATATCTGGTGGGCAGCATCTGTGAGGAGTTTGTGTGTTCTTCCCGTGTTTGCGTGGGTTTCCTCCGGGTTCTCCGGTTTCCTCCCACACTCCAAAAACATACTGGTAGGTTAATTGGCTGCCAACAAATTGACACTAGTCTGTGTGTGTCTTTCTGTCTGTGTGTGTGTCTCTCTCTGTCGGTGTGTGTGGTAGGAATTTTAGACTGTACGCCCCAATGGGGCAGTGACTGATGTGAATGAGTTCTCTGTACAGCGCTGCGGAATTAGTGGCGCTATATAAATAAATGGTGACGATGATGCTTAAAATCAGCAGAGGACAACAAAATATGTAGATGATTATGTAAACAAGCACAGAAAGTGAAAAGGAAGAAAATAGTTACAAACAGCACATGTTAGAATAGTCATGCAGCAACAGGGATGAGATGCTGCCCTTCCTTTCTCCCACATATGTTCCTTTCCTAACGGCCTCTTCCACTGTACCCAGAAGTCCTTCCCTCCTCCTTACTTGTACTTTCCCTGGGTTTGGAGCTAGCACGGCCCCTTTCCTGTTACTTGCTGTGGTTATCCCGATTTGGTGAGTTTATGTTCATTTAACTCCACCGTCTCTTCCCTCCAGCAGTCTCTTCCTATTTCTCCCACATTAACTATAAACCGACAGCACAACAACGTTGGCAAGCATAGTCTCTCTCTGCTCCCGGGCTTAAAGTGCTAGCTCTTCGGAACAGGGTCGCCTGCACTCACTTCCTGTAAATCATTTCATATTGTACAATTAAACTGGCATACTTATCAGAGTTCACGTAAACAGAGCTCAGCCTAAAATAACCCATGAAGTTCATCATCATCATTTAGGCACTGTTAAAATAAGCAACAAAGAATATTATTGTTTTGGGGAACCATGTATTTTACTTTACACTGCACAAATATCTGGTGTCCAGCTAGTTAGAATGTACTGTGTTTATGCTAGCTGTAGAATATCATTAAATCTTAATGTTAAATTTATCCTATAAACAAATAACAATTAAATGTAATTTCTGTGTATGCACTTTGTAATTCCCCCATTTTTGTATATTTTTGCATTTGGTGTGCCGCGGAATTCTGGGAAGGCTTAGGTGTGTCGCGGAATTCTGGGAAGGCTTAGGTGTGCCGCGGAATTCTGGGAAGGCTTAGGTGTGCCGCGGAATTCTGGGAAGGCTTAGGTGTGCCGCGGAATTCTGGGAAGGCTTAGGTGTGCCGCGGAATTCTGGGAAGGCTTAGGTGTATCGCAGAATTCTGGGAAGGCTTAGGTGTGCCGCGGAATTCTGGGAAGGCTTAGGTGTGCCGCGGAATTCTGGGAATGCTTAGGTGTGCCGCAGAATTCTGGGAAGGCTTAGGTGTGCCGCGGAATTCTGGGAAGGCTTAGGTGTGCCGCGGAATTCTGGGAAGGCTTAGGTGCATCGCAGAATTCTGGGAAGGCTTAGGTGTGCCGCGGAATTCTGGGAAGGCTTAGGTGTGCCGCGGAATTCTGGGAATGCTTAGGTGTGCCGCAGAATTCTGGGAAGGCTTAGGTGTGCCGCGGAATTCTGGGAAGGCTTAGGTGTGCCGCGGAATTCTGGGAAGGCTTAGGTGTGCCGCGGAATTCTGGGAAGGCTTAGGTGTGCCGCGGAATTCTGGGAAGGCTTAGGTGTGCCGCGGAATTCTGGGAAGGCTTAGGTGTATCGCAGAATTCTGGGAAGGCTTAGGTGTGCCGCGGAATTCTGGGAAGGCTTAGGTGTGCTGCGGAATTCTGGGAATGCTTAGGTGTGCCGCAGAATTCTGGGAAGGCTTAGGTGTGCCAAGAGTGAGAAAAGGTTGCAGAGCTCTGCTGTAACGTATTAAATTGTGAAGGGGCTAAATGACAGAAAATTACACTAATGCCTCTCTGCCAGGACTTGCATGGGTGCACCAATGGCTGAAAATTGATTAAATGCCAGAGACTGTCTGGCACACATGAAGTAATTGATGTCCCTTTGGCACTGAGGTTGTCTAGCATTGACTGGTACTGTGCAAGTTAATAGAAGTATATTTTTACTGTAGGAAAGTCTTTAATAAACTGCCACATTAGGGCTGGAGAAATCTACATGTCAGTGACAGGACTGATATAATAGAGGTGGAATAATGGAGAGATTACTTGAGTGTAGTGCCACAAAAGCGTGCACTATATTTTGAGTATTACTCTGGTACCCACTGGCCTACCACTGAACAATGGTACCAGAGTAATACTCAAAATATAGTGCATTGAGCCAGAATCCTCTAGGTGCGGGGCTCGATTATTTTTTAGGCCCCCTTTAGATGACCGGGAAAAATGGCCTTTTAGAAGATGGAAGGTTTGCAGTTTGGTCTGAATCGCATGCGGTTTAGAGATTTGCAAACTTCAACACATCCAATGTTTCAGCTTCCAATCGCAGGATAGTCAGGAATTAATGATCACCTTCCACTAAAAAAAATCATTGGCCACGGGTAACAAATATGTCTTTTCATTAAAATTACAAGTAAAAAAATAACACAATTTTACTGGTGATAAAAATGTGGAAAAAAATAAAATAAATAAAAAATAACAGATTTTTTTTTCCATTCAACATTCATAAATTGTTCCATAGACTTTAATGACACTTGTTTTAACCTTGATTCGGTGATGGCTGTTTCCCTCTAGAAAGAAATGAATGATGTTTGGTCTGAGCAGATGGAATTTTGCTGGGATAAAAAAAGAGGATGAAATTCTGGCACTAACAACCAATTGGTGACTCTTAAACAGGCTGAAAAAGGGTGAAGCTTAGCTTAAAAATATGATTTTGATTACATCAGTCATAGTTGCAAGGACTGATGGGAAGGATTAGATAAAAGTTCTTGCAGAGTAGCCATCTTTCTCTTCTGACCAAGGATGGAAAAGAGGGCAGGAAAGCAAGCAATACAGGAGAGTGACTGGAAGAGTGGAGCAGATATAGATCCAGTCCTTAAGTGTTCTTGCATTCATGCACCCTCTCTATAAAAACTGACTAGACAGCAAGACAATAGCCTCAGCACAGACACCCAACGTCTGCAGCATATAGAGGGGCACCTCTTGTGATGAAATGTGATTGAATTTAACAGTTTTCCCAATTCGAGGCCTGAAAGCTTATATCTCTCAGAGAGTGCAGATTTCTGAATTGAAAATTAGGTAAGCCTAAAAGATCTGTAAGTGGTTGACGATGGGCCTATATTAACTAAGGGTGTGCACCGGGCACTTTTAGTGTTTTGGGTTTTGGGTTTTGGGATCTGATTAGCTTGAGGTTTTGGGTTTTGATTTGTTTTGCCAAAACACCTGATGAAAGGTTTTGGTTCTGATTTAGGGTTTTGGGTTCTGATTTATTGTTAAAAAAGCATAAAAAGTGCTAAAATCTAGTTTTTTGTTTGTTTTTCACTCCTACGCTATTATTAACCTCAATAACATTCAATAACAATCATTTCCACTAATTTCCAGTTTATTCTGAACACCTCACATCTCAAAATATTGTTTTTAGTCCAAAAAGTTGCACCGAGGTAGCTTTCTGGACTGCGTAGTGGAGTGGGCCCGGTACCCAATTTGGTACCGGGGCCACAATACCTCCGCCTTCAAATGGTCTCAATTCCACTGCACAGCTGCCTGCTCCTACATCCTCTGCAGCATATACAGGGTGTAGTTCGAGCGTGTCAATACCTCTTGTTTTAGACTATGACAGGTCATTTTCATTAATTTTGGATTTGGCAGCAACAGTCAACGTTTTTTAATATCTTATACGCCTCTATCTGGACTGCGTAGTGGAGTGGCCCCGGTACCCAATTTGGTACCGGGGCCACAATACCTCCTCCAACCATGATACAGACCATTCATTATTGAGATCCCATCAAGTATGTTAAAGACAGACAGGGTCGAAGTGTTATTTGTTGACTTTGGAAACAAAAAAACTGTCCCTGTTGCAAATCTTCGTGCAATGAAGAGTGACTTTTTCATTTAAAGCCTCCCTCTTCCCTGATCAATGCCCGAGTGAAGATGGCGGCGGCAAGCGGGGAATTTAAAGGTTCCGAGTATCGCGAGATCCGACAGCTGGATTATGACTCAGAGCCTCATTTTAAGTTTCGGAATCGGCGGGAATACCCGGACAGTACTCGGATCTGACTCGGATCCGCAATGTTCGGGGGGGCTCGGATTCCAGGAATCCGAGTGCGCTCATCCTTAATATTAACCAGCGGCCTGAAGGTAGTGTCATCAAAATCCATGTGCCCACCATATATATATATATTGCACAGCACTGTATCACTGTAACATTTTCAGAGTCTCAGAATAGAGAATTTACTTTTCATCACTACTTCAGTGAACGGATTCAGTAGCCACAAAACACTGAAATTCATAGAAGTAAACTTCTATAATCGCAAGTTACAGAATTAGGGTTAGATGTTGATTGCATCTTTATTAGACATACATGTTTGTAATTGAGACAGAATCACTAGGCAATATGTGTTTAATGTTTTTCTAGATTTGTTTTCTACAGTAATATGAAAAAAGAGACATAATGAAATGCTAAATCAGTGTTTATGCATAATTCTGTTTTAAAGATCACTAGTTATCTTTGCACTCTTTCGACATATTGTGGTCTTAAAGAATTGATGAGATTGCAGCCTATCAATTTACTAGGATCTAAAGACATCACAGAGGCACTTCATGACCATAATTCATGAGACACTAGTTCTTAGTGAATTGATGGGCGGCATTCTTATAAATATTGGTTAAACCCTCAAGATAACTTCCTCCACTGTGTGCAAGTAACAGGGATTCTTCACAATATGTAACACAAATATGAAATATTAAAAAAGCTATGAAATAGCCTTGACCATCAGACTGTAGGCATTGTTGATGGTAATAATTGAGATGTTGCTTGAACTGTGGAAGGGTAAACGGAAGCCACACCATCCTTCTGCATCACAAACACCTGCAAGTATAGATCAAAACAGAAAAAAACATACTTAATATAAACTGTATTAAAGATGAAATATTATAACTTAAAAAAATATAGTTTTCACATACAAAAAGAACTTGGTATATGCCTTTAAAAATGATAATTACTTCTGTTTCAACTGTAGCTTTCAAGTTTGTCTGTAGGTTTTGAGGTGAGACCTTCTTGTTATCTGGCCAACAGCACTACTTTAGCCAGTCCGTTTATGGCATCAGAAGGATCATTCAACAGGAAACCTCAAGAACTCATGTTCAGCTCATGCTGTTAGTATCTACAGAAAGTAGACCTCTTACTTGCACGTTTTTTTCACTAAAAACATATATTTATTAAATTACGTTATTTGTTGATCTACTTTTTAGTATACTTCATTAGGCTTCCTACCTTTCTTCTTGGTGGGAAGAATAGGATAGACTAGATATTTGTTCATTATGTTAAGAGCTAAAATAGTTGAATTTAGGTTATAGAAACATAGAATTTGACGGCAGATAAGAGCCGCTTGGCCCATCTAATCTGCCCATTGTGTTATTAACCTATGCGAACCTCATACCATATTTTATCCTTTATAAGAATATTCTTATGTCTATTCCAAGCATGTTTAAATTTCTCTACTGTATTAGCTTCTACCTCCTCTGATGGGAGGCTATTACACTTATCCACTACTCTTTCAGAGAAATCATTTTTCCTCAAATATCCTCTGAACCTACTTCCCTCCAGTTTCACAAATAGTTGTATCAATGCTCTATAATGCCCTGCAGACTGTTATTTTCTTCCCTTAACATACAAGGCCACTTAGAGTACAGTATAGTCCAGTCATCTGGATCAAAGTTAAAGAGTATATGGGGAAAACTTGTTTCTTATCTCTAAGAAGATGAATATTGCTAGATGTGCAAAATGTAATACTTTAAAGCAGATAAGAACTTGCTGTTGAATGAAGGGGTATGTTATAATGGCATGATTAATTATACATAATTGCTAAATATTATAATTCAAAGACGACATACTTGCTACTTTCCTACGCAAGATATAACCCTATGAAAAGGTTTCACTAGTTGGAAGATGCTATACAATTGCTTCTTCTCATTGCTCTGCACACCACATCTTATGGCCATCCCAACCATTACATTGCAATGATTTGCCTCACATAGCGCTGAATAGAAATGATCAGAATTTGCAGAAATGCCTCCTATATCTGACATAAAAGGAAATTGGGGTTGACTTATAAATGTTTCCCCATCACAGTAATAAGTACAACAGTTTTACTTATTGCCCACATTTTTGATAGAAATATCACAGACACAGCTGAGCATTACTACAGCTCTGTCAGTCTGTCATTACAAAAGAAACAACTCAAACACACCCACACACATAAAACAATCTCGTATAAAAAATATAACTTTTATATGATGGTTGCATACATTAATAAGCAATATATCATTTATTTTAATGCTGCATTAATTAAAGGTTTATTCTATGAGACAGCTGGTTAAACCACATTCTAAAAGATGTAATAATGTAACCTATTGATTGTAAGACTTCTGCTCAGCTCACCTTATATATTGTCCAGTTATTTTTTACTCCCACTTTTTTCTCTAATTATTATCACCTAATGGAACCTCAAATTTCCTTTCTCTTGATTTAAATATTGGTTTGAATTAGCTTCAATAAGATCCTCATCCAAATACATCTAGTACAGTACAGGGTGATTCAAAAGTCGCAGTACACCCTTTTATTTCAAAAACTCTACAGGAATTGGGCCGATTGGCCGATTTCAAGATGGCGCCCATGTTTGGTACATACCGTAAAAGATAGACCACGTCACCCATACCTTACTGGAGTATTCAGGTTTCCCAATTTCCTGTAGAGTTTTTGAAATAAAAGGGTGTACTGCGACTTTTGAATCACCCTGTATATTTAGTGTATTTCTATAAATTATCTACAATATAATTATAATTGTTAATGTAATCATTTATAGGTTGCAGTAGGAGATCTTTGTTATACCGATTTATTGTATTTTTAAATATTTTCATGATAATACTCTTTTTTGAATACTTCCCTCCCCCTTTTTAATTTCTGTAATTCCTTACAACATCCTGTCTTTTTTAGTAAAATTTGAATAAAAATAAATTAATAAAGAAATAAATAAAAATGCTTTATTCAAAAATAAAGCATTTGCATTAAAACGTTTACTCTGGTAACACCATATTTAGATGTTATTACTAGATCAGGCTTTGCAGCAGTACAAGCGTCGCCTTAATAATTATTAGATAGGCTCCAGTGAGTCTTTGCCGACAACACTTAATAGTAACCCCTTTTATATATAAAGAAATGAGATAATGAGCACTATAGCTGGCAAAAACACCCATTTTTGCTTACATTAGTCACTAATTAAGCACTCTGATAAATAGGACCCATAGAGAGCTCTCTGTATGTTCATGGGGTGATTACAGTGTTTGTGTAGCTGCAGGGACCTGTGTTATATGTAGTTTAATTTATGAAGCCATATTTCCTATAGGGATAAGAAATGTGGTCTGACGCTCAGGACCACATGGGAAAGAATTACTTGTTGTGGAGAAATGAGTGAATTGGACCCTGAGTACATTGCATTAGAGTTAAATCATGGTTTAAAGTAAATTCACATTCACATTCTAAATGGAATATCAGGACTTGTTTAGGTAAAGTCACATTGTTTATATGGCTTAGTGCTACCCTTGTGTCTCTGTCTCTTACCTGGGTAACATTTGTTGGTATATGTGATAGGGAACGACATCCAAAGATGGAGACAGAAAGGGACACAGAGAACACCAGCAGATGTATCACAAGGAGAAGAGAAGCAAGAACACATGCAGTGACCTGTAGACACAATAAAAAACTCAACATTTTAATGTGTACTTGCCTCTAAAGGTGAACTTGGAAATACTTATTGCTTAAGCTGTATGCTATGTTGACAAATAGGGGGATTTTAGTTTTACTTATGTATTATTGCTTGTGATGTTCCGTGCAACCGCAGACAATATGCCAGTTATTCTCAAACCTGTCTATTGTTATCACCAAAGACACCTGGATTTTGCCCTCAGTGATTATCTGCCACAATAGCCTGATGTTTTGACACGAGCCGCGGCTCCACTGCTGGCCGCCGCGGCTCCACTGCTGGCCGCCGCGGCTCCACTGCTGGTCGCCGCGGCTCGCTTCCTACTGCCTTCTGTTACTTCCTACTTCTTCATCCCAGTTGCCTAGGCAACAACCAGGATGCTTAGGTCTTTCTGTCGCCGCTCCCGGCCAGCTGTCTAACAGCCAGGCACTCGTGCGCAGGTGTGTGTAAGCATAGCCTCCTATGGCTGATTGGGGAATGGGTTCAGCTGTGCACTCTGCAGGGTTATAGGTCCACATCCCTATTTACAGCAGTGAGGACAGAGCCTCACTGCCGGTTATAGCTTCCTGTCTTAGTTGTTGACCTGCTCCTTTCTCCTGCTCCTGTACTATTCTGGATAGATTCTCTGTGTATGACCCTTGGCTTGCTTACTGGACTTTGTGGGATTGCCTGTGACCCTGTCCTCTGCCTGTTTCCCGGATAGGTTGCTTTCTGCCGGCCCTGACCCTTGCCTGGACTTCACTCTGCTGCCTGCTGTTGCCCCTCTGACCTCGGCCTCCTTTCTGGACTCCGCTACTATCTACCATCAGGCCCTCGCCTGCGCTGCAGTAATATTATAAACTTGTACTACTCTGAGTTAAAGACCTGGGGGCATCTGAGTACCTGTGAGCGTGTCCAGCTCTATGGAAAAGGTGGCTGCTATAGGTGAAGGCCTCTCCTGCCTGTTCTACAAGTTTATGGTATTTTCTGTCATCCCTAATATGTTTATTTGCTTCTTATCCTGCTTAGTACAAGTAGCGTAATTTCCAGGAACTTGTAGCACTATGGCACACATAATTTATCAGCAGATTACTAGTAATAATAAAAGAGAACTGATTTTTCTGTCTAGCTAGAAATTAAATTGATACAGAACCAGCTGGGATTTGTAGTCTCTAATATTGTATGACTATAGTGCATTTAACATTAAAATACAGTTACCAATCCTACTATCCTCATACATTCCTGCTAATATCACTAAAAACAAGGAAACAACTCTGTGCTCCTGCAAGTAACTTTATATTCCAACAATAAAACTTTAATGTACACCACACAAATGTCGATATTACACGTAATATTTACAATTGTTACATTATCATTTGTGTGTCCTTAAAATAAGAGTAATAAATAGCTAAGAAATTAAAATGATTATACTGTAGTGGTAGGACACGCCCATAAATTAATTCTGCGATGATCAATGTCTGCTTGCGTGTGGTCATCTTCTGACCACAATAACAGGCACTCACATGTGATCTAGGCGCTGGGCCAAGCACTGAAAAGGCAGATTTGTCCAATTAGGCCACTCACAACTGTAGCCATATTGGATATTGATCCTGTTGCTCAATGATGGATTTGTTTATGACAAACTCAAGAATGTGAAATTTTGTGCAACATATATGTATACAAACAGATCATTCTAAAGCTATATTTACACATAAATAGAATTTATACACAATTTTATGTAATTGGACATTACCTGGACTAGAGTATATTCAAGGGTGTAATATTTATTATACAGTACAACAAGCATTATCTCTCAGAGTATATTAATTAAAGACTTGAATACAACTTACATATTCTTTGTGGTATCTGTAGTAGTCGTCATCATAGCGGTAATAAGGATAAGGTCTGCTTAAAGCTAGATCAATGCTATTTATGATTAGTGAAATAAAACTGACAATTGAGCTGATGATATTCAAGGAGAGGGATCCTTTCACCTGTGTAGAGAAAAGGGAGAACAGAATCAATAAAAGACTTGATGCACAGTTTCTCCCAAAAGTCAGACATTCAGAAGGACTGCTCTGGTGATGTCCCACAGTCTCAGATACTTATTCATTGGTTATATTAGGATGATGCAGTGCAGTTAATGGCAAATTATATTATGGTTACTTTGGGCAGCCAACCAGTATAGATGTCTCGAGGAGGGGTTGACAGTCAAGGACTGGAGCAGACACACAGTAAGGAGGAGACAGCTTCAGACAGAACTACTAAATACTAAATACTACTGCTACCTATCACTAGCAAAGGTTATATTTACAGGAACATTACCACTCCTGCCTATTACTGTCAGGACTTGTAGAAGATATACATTCAGTATTAGACATCAATGGCTGGTAAACTCGAATCCCGACTAACCAGTCTGTATAGATGCAATATTATTTGTGGTATTACTTTTGATAGATATAACAGGAAATCAAGGTTTGGTTTATGGTTGCAGGTAGGACTGAAACACCATAATGTTGACAGTCAGAATGTCGACACAGTTAAAAGGTGTTCATTATGTCAACCGCGTAAAAATGACGACATTGTGAATGTTGACAGGTTGTAAAGTCGACAGTCACAATGTCAACATAACGCTTTAAAATTAAACCAGCATTACCTTACAGCAATACAGTAAAAACAAAGAAACAACTGAATTAAATGTTACAAAAAAGTGTTCTAGTCAGCAGAGGGCTGGTACCCTATGGCATGCAGTTAAATAATTAAATTCTCTAGGAATTCCCTAGACCTATGCTGAAAGCACTAGGGCTCCTCCCACACTCCAGGATGGTGGAATAGATAGAAAGGAATTTTCGGCGCTGAAACACTAAAAGCTGTATAAATAAACAACTACATGTATGTCTGTTGTCCCGCAGCTGAATAGAACCTGTAGGTTCAAAAAACAACAACAATATACTTAATAATCAGCGCTGAGACAGCAAACCACACTTAGAATAACTGAATCCACGTGGTTGTAAAATACAAATTATTTATTAAACTAAACACACATTATACAGCAGTGTACTATCTCGTATATCAGTGCACTGATAAACCTTTACCACCCTAACAAATATCATATAAACCTTCAGAGATAAATCGATCTATAACCTGAATATTTGTAATGAAAAAAATCAATCTCAATAAGCAAGTTGTTACCACCAAGTGAAAAAATGGATTGGATGAAATAAAAGTTTATCACATAAAATCGAAGGATCAAATAAAGAAATTATAGGTGTATATATCAAGTGTCTTAGTAGTATACACAAATCCCGATGAACGACACAAATCCCGATGAACGTGCATTTAGCTCTCAAATCCCATGTCTGGATAATTAGGATAGAGGTTTTCTTAGATGGTATTAATCCCCCTTACTTCATTGATGAAATATTTTTGTATCACAATGTTTAGATAAAATGTGACACATTTGTATCACTTTTAGCGAGAAGTCCATATAATAGACACATATATCTCTCTCTGTGGAAAGTCCGATCTAATTAGCAATTGTCAATGCAATAGATGTAAATTAGATAAATCGTTACTTTCCTGGACTTCGATCGTCTGTATGGTGATTCACCTCTCGGGGATCCTCCAAGCCGTCTATGCATCTATGGCCAATTCGATCATGATCAATGTCCCGCAGCTAGGGAGTGCCTCAATTGTTATCATGGTGATTCACCTCTCCAAACCGTCTATGCCTCTAGAACCACTTCCATTATGTTGGTGTAGAATACCACAATCCGGGACATACATGAAACCCGATTCTGTCTGCAGCTTCACAATCATCCAATATCCAAGTGGGAGGTATAGCAATGCTTAATCTTTCCTGATGCGTTTCATCACAAGCGTGATTTCTCAGAGGAACCCCGTGTGTTGGTCTTGGTTTTGGTTCTAAAACTTCTTCCTGTCTGATTTTGGCCAGAAATTCTCAAAGGCTATGGTTTGAGATCTGGATATAATGAAAGAAATCTGAAAAATGGGTAAAATCATGTGATTTGGATTTGTTTGTACTCCTACATTACATTACTCCTAGGATTTCTGGGATTCGTCTTGGGACCCTTGGGACTAGCTGTGGCAGGAGTGTAGTGGAAACTGGGAGGCCGAAGGGATGTCTTGCTCATAGTGATTGCTCTAATCCTATATACCGGTTGTTAGGAGAAGGAATGCCGGACTGGACTCCCTACTGAAATTCACGACTGGAAACTGAACATGATGGACTGGAACCTGGGCATGGAAACAGGGGAGACCTGAACCCACGACCAGAAACTGAGTACCTCCAAGACCTCAAAAACTATAGTACCACAACTGTGTCTGGGGAGACTCAGAACTCAGCAGTGAATATACAGGTGTGGCAACCTCCTGAACAGAATAAGCCGGGAACTGGCCCTGGACAACTCAGAACCTGAGGTAGGCCTGGAACTGGAAGTCGGTACCCCGAGACACAGAGATGGCTCCAGAAGGTGGATGACTCAGGAAAACAACCTACTACCCCAGATAGCCAGTAGGAGAGACAGGAAGAGATTGAAGAGGGAAAGATCTACATGGAAGGTAACAGCTGGAATCTGTACACGACCAGATAGAATGAATGTGACTCCACTTGAGGAGTTAATATTTAAGGTCTTTATTTCAGCAGGTAGGATGAATCTGAATTCAGACAAAGGATAAACGGTTACAGGCTGTATTATAGCAAACAGGATGAAGTCAAAGGTAAAGCAGAATGAATCTGAATCCACACAAAAGGTAAATGTTTGGAGTCTGTAACAGCAAACAGGATGAAGCTTAATTCACTTAACGGGTTAACGGTTGCAGTCTGTGTCACAGCAAGCAAAGTGAAGCTGAATAAAAAAAAAGGTAAATGGTTGAAGTTTGTAACAGCAAACAAGATGAAGCAGCAACAAACAGCAACAGAGATGAACTGGAACCAGGAACTAGGAAGTGTTGCACTGGCATATTAAAGTAATTCTATCATTAGCATTTTATAGCCAGCATCATATTAAAGGTTTATTCCCTAACATCAATAACTAGAGTATGCAATGTGCGATATCTTCGCCGAATGCACCAGACAGCTGCTGATGAATAGGGGATTAGAATGATATCAGACATGACACATTTCCTATAACCTGAACCTTAAATAACACTGAAGTGTACATATAATCATAATATATAAACTAATAATAAACTAAATACTATCTGCTCATAAATCACTGTAGAATGGATTCAATATGAATATGAATTATATAAATAACTAAATGTTGTAGTGCGAGTGTGTGCGTGCGTATTTTACCGTGCGATCGCAGTATGCCACGTGTAGCGTGGCATACTGAATGCAATTGACCAATAAAACAATATTAACCAATATACTTTCGTCCACCCAATTATACGACTTAGACAGGCAATTAACTGAGTATAGGAGGAGACTGTTAGGGGGGTATTCAATTGTTCCTCCGGGCGCCGCCGGAACGAGCGCGTTAAAACTATTACCGTTTATACGGTAATATTGCGCGTAATTACCGTTCATACGGTAATTTACTCGCTCAATTTCAGCTCGCTGCTCAGGGAGCTGCGAGCTGAAATTGAGCGAGTAATTACCATATAAACGGTAATAGTTATAACGCGCTCGTTCTGGCGGCGCCCGGAGGAACAATTGAATACCCCCTTATAGTCTGCAGATGAAGCTAATTGATGGATGAGATCAACTGTTCAGACTCAGCAGGATGTTAGCAAATGTCTCACCCAAGATGGCAGCTTCCAATACAGCAGATAAAAGTCACACTTTGTCCCAGGATTTAAAATGCTGCATTCTGACAGGAGGGAGATGCACGGTGATATGATACCACGAGTCGCGCAAACAGGACGAAGGCCCTGATTCATGAGACATTAATTTCCTGTCATTTCCAGTGTATTTTTTAATGATCTCTTCAGAAATGCCCAAATTTTCACCAATTTTTGGCAAAGGCTGCAGTGAGCTAGCTGGCTAAAAATAGTGTCAGAACAGCGGCACAAATGCATGGCACAAATACATAGCAGTTTAATAAAATATATATATAATCCCTAGACTAGGAAGGGGTCTGTCCAGGCCCCCTAGTATGTCCAAGCCCCTTACAACTGTACCGCCTGTATCCCTTGATGGTGGCCCTGAGCGCAAGACCAGAGCTGTACATTGAGAGTCCGGTGCGCCTTCTTGTGTGTCTTAGCATGAACTGAAGTCAAAGAAAACGGTTTGAATTGACAGACACAGTGACAGGAGGAAGACACCGGCAGCGTTGGTGTATGACATGTTCAAATAGCTGTGGGTCAATATTCAGCTTGTAAGCTCAGTACAGGGAAGACTGTTTAGATGTTATATATCTTGTGCCACTAATCTTACATGATTTTTAAGAGGCAGTGTGATGAGTGTAGCAGACTTTATACAGCTTGATGGCATCACAGATGGTTTCACAGAAGCATGGTAACATGGATGATTAAAGATAGTCTTACTTTGGAGTGAAACATGCATAAAACAAACCTTTGCATAACTTATTATCCCTAAGATGGGTTGGGTACGGTTTAACGCTGCCGAGAATTCCAACAGCATTATTACCAACCCACAAAATCTGATTGGCTACAAAAGCGACTGCAATAAAAATAGACTTACCTGCAAACCAAAGGACCAGATGTCCGATGGCACCGACATGCTGACAGGAAGTGATGCCAAACAAACATCTCTCCGGCACTTCAGTGTCACAGTGTCACGTCTTTGCGACTTACATCTATGTTAATTTAAAGCGGCAATGTGTGGACCCCTCAGGTTAACTGTTTAAACACTTAGGGCTAGATTTACTAAGCGGCGGGTTTGAAAAAGTGGGGATGTTGCCTATAGCAACCAATCAGATTCTAGCTTTCATTTATTTAGTACCTTCTACAAAATGATAGCTAGAATCTGATTGGTTGCTATAGGCAACATCCCCACTTTTTCAAATCAGCCGCTTAGTAAATCTAGCCCTTAATCTTACAGGTCTACACATTGCTGCATAGTGAGACATGGTGGAATGATACACATGACAGGGCAGTAGACCTGGAGGGCAATATTCTCTTCAAGAGGGATAGGGTATATAAAAGGGGAGGAGGAGTATGTCTTTATAGTAAGCCAGGGTTAACACATAGTATTCAAGTGGTTTATTTAGTATTAGTGATGATATATAGGAAACATGGGTCTAAATATCCATTTGAGGAAAAAGTTCAGATAAGTTGCTGATAGGGACATGCCATAAACCGCCAGCTTTCAGTATGATTGAGGAATCCCAACTTCTATAGCAAATTGAAAAGGCTACACAATTAGGTCAAGTTTTAATTATGGGGGATTTCAATTATCCAGACATTGATTGGAGTACTGAGACTTGTGGTAAAGTTAGAGACAACAGGTTTCTGAGCATTCTAAAGGACCATTACATGTCCAAATAGTAGAGGAGCCAACTGGAAACTGGATTATATTGGACCTAGTAATAACAAATAATGTAGACATAATATCAAAAAGTCAAGGAAGCACTTGGGTAACAGTGATCATAATCAGGGCTGGTGCTAGGGTCCACGGCGCCCTAGGCATTTTTAAAAAAGCGGCGCCCCCCTGCCCCACGCAAAAATCGCCGCCCTCCTCCCTCCTCTCCTTACCTTGTCTCACCACCGCCGCCTCTCTGCTCCGTCTCCTCCCCTCCACTCACTGACACTAGTAAGTGGAGGGGAAGAGACGGAGCAGAGAGGCGGCGGTGGTGACAAAATAGCCTCTACCCCCCCTCCCCGTGCATCTGAATGCTGTGCGGCGGCCGTGACAGGTATGGTCAGCGGTCGCCGCACAGTTTTAAAGTATTTTAGAATACTGTGGCGCCCTCCAGGCGCCCTCCAGAGCCCGGCGCCCTAGGCAAGTGCCTAACCTTGCCTAATGGGAGCGCCGGGCCTGATCATAATATGGGTTCATTTGAAACTGGTTTCCAGAAACAACAGTATAAAGGATCAACTAGGACATTAAACTTTGGAAAGGCAAATTTTAATATGCAAAAGAAGTCTAAATAGGGCATAGACTGTTACACAGTTTTTGAAGGAAAAAAAAAAACAGAAGAAAAGTGGGCTGTCTTTAAAATGTTGTACACATATAAGTTCATTACTATGGGAAACAAATATAAAAGAATTAAGTCTAAACCTATGTGGATAAATAAAAAGGTAAGGGAAGAAATGGCAAGGAATAGGAGTATGTTTAAATTAAGCCTGAAGGAACTGAGGAGTCCCTCCGTATATATACAAGGAATATAATAAAACATGCAAAAAGGAAATTAAATTGACTAAATTAGAAAATGAAAAATAAGTTGCAAAAGTAAGCAAGACAATTCCTGAAAAGTTTTTTCAATATATAAATGGCAAAAGGATTAAAAAAGAAAATATAGGACCCCTAAAAAGTGAGATGGGTGGATTGATTAATGATAATAAGGAAAAAACACTTTCTTTTCTTCGTCATTCTCATCAGCAATTTATATAGCACCAATAATTCTGCAGAGCTGTACTGAAAACTCACTCACATCAGTCCCTGTCGCATTGGCGCTTACAGTCTAAATTCCCTAACATACACACACAGACCGAGAGAGAATAAAGACAATTTAATAGCAGACAATTAATCTACTAGTATGTTTTTGGAGTGTGGGAAGAAATTGGAGCACCCGTAGGAAATCCATGCAAACACAAGGAGAACATACAAACTCCGCACAGCCATGGGCGAGAATCAAACCCATAACCCCAGTGCTATGAGGCAGAAGTGCCTCATAGCACTTTGTATATAAATGCAACTGTAACATTAATTAGTACTTGGCTGACAAAGGAAGAAGTCCAAAGGCAACTGAATAAAATTAAGATAAAAAAAGCTCCCGGTCCAGATGGCATACACCCAAGGGTTCTTATGGAGCTAAACTCAGAAGTAGCTAGACCAATATTCTTAATTTTCATAGATTCAATTTTATCAGGCTCAATACCAAGCGAATAGCAGATGTGATGCAGTTGTTTAGAAAGGGAATGAGATCACAACCAGAGAATTATAGGCCTGCAAGCCTGACATCAATAGTTGGGAAACTAATGGAAGGTATATAAAGGGATAGTATTCAGGATTACTTGGTGTGCAATAAAATTATTAGTGGTTATCAGCATGAATTTGTGAGGGATAGGTCATGTCAAACTAATCTAATTAGTTTTTACAAGGAAGTTATTGGGAACTTAGATCATGGATGTACAGTAAATGTCGTCTACTTATATTCTGCAAAGGCCTTTGAAACAGTGCCACACAAGAGTTGGTTTACAAAATAGGAGAACTAGCTCTAGGAAACAATATTTCTACTTGGGTCGAAAACTGTTCTTTACAGTAAGGACAGTCAAGATATGGAATTGACTGCCAGGAATATTTGTGATTGCAGATTCAATTCAAACGGTTAAGAAAGGGTTAAACACATTTTTAGTGGAAAAGGTCATCTGGGGCTATGATTGTTAATTAAAATGAAGGTTAGTAGTGGATCCAGGGAAAAATAGGACTGCAATAGTGGGCCAGGAAGGATCGCAGGATTTCCAAAAAAGGTTGAACTTAATGGACTGATGTCTTTTTTCAACCTCATCAACTATGTTACTACATTGCAAAAACTGAAAATAAAGGATATATATATATATATATATATATATATATATATATATATGTATATAAGTAGTGCAGGAGGTACATAAAGATAACAGTTTAGTTTTAATGAAGACTGGACAAGAACATTTAGGGCCTGATTCATAAAGGCATGTAAAACACACGTATTATACACTGCAAGATAGGTAGAATTCATATGTGGAATACAAAGTCCCACAAGAACGCACAGAATAACAGTTATTCAATTAATGTCTCCTGTTAATTATATAGGGCCTGATTCATTAAGGATCTTAACTTGAGAAACTTCTTATTTCAGTCTCCTGGACGGAACCATGTTACAATGCAAGGGGTGCAAATTAGTATTCTGTTTTGCACATAAGTTAAATACTGACTGTTGTTTCATGTGGCACATGTTGAAACAGGTTTCAACATGTGAAATTGCTTTTATAAATAAATTCTATAATCATCATCTTAAAGCGTATCTTGATGATCTTTAAACCTATTTTCATGTTGCCAGCTTCTGGCACACTATGTAGAATTTCAAGTATTTTAATATTTAAATATTCTTTTATTACACATTCAACTCAAGGCAATCAAATTGTGCTGGACCCCTATATGACTACTATCTTTATTTTTAATTTCTTTGATGTGTTCTCTGTAATATGATGCAGGAAGTTTCCCAATGTGTGTATTAATGTGCAAAAACCAAATAAAAATGAACTAGATTGAATAAAAGAATTAAAAAAACCAAATAATAATTTTATTGTGATCTCCCTTATTGTTACATTTGTCCATATTTAAAACAATATTCTTCATCAGAGAACTCACCAGACAGATGTTGGGTTTAGTGTGAGCTGCAATTGTTAGAGATCCGGCAATGATGTACTGCAAAAATAAAATACCCAGTAAATATCACTCATTATGTACATACAATATATATGGTAGACATTTCTGAAAAAGTGTGCACAGGTAGCGTGTTCATTACGGGGTTGATTTAGAGTTGGATGAAAGGCTCATATTTTTTCGGAAAATACTCTGTTTGTACTGCATATGACCACAAAAAAATGCATATTCCATCCGTATAATGATTTTTGCCTATCCACGACTTGTGCCTACTTGCACCTGGACTGCAGAAACTGGGGAAAGAAGGGCCAAGCACAGTAAAGGCATGTTCATATAATTGCTCTCTACTTGGAGGTGAAGACAGCCGGTGGTACGCCTGTCAGTAGACGTATCTGTTGTGGATGCTCTACCCTTGGAGCAAAGATCCATGATGTTAATGAAGATCATCGTTATTAAATTATTTAGGATAAGTTGTTGAAAATGGTTTCAGTACTTACCAACACTGTCCCCAAAAATGATATACCAGATATAAACGATAAAATGAAACCTCTGTTTAATCCAGTACCCACAGCTAATCCAATACCCAGAGCAATATCCAAGATGGCTGCAGCAATCAGTACAATCTAAGGGAAAACAAGGCATAGTCTGATTTAATTAAATACATAATCCAGCATTAAATGTCCCTAACCCAGCATCAGAGGGGAAGATGTGATGTATAATGGGTGTCAGTGAGTGACTATGGTTGGTATAATGGGCATTAATGTCTGGCTGTGCACTCTATTATAGACATGAGAGGAGACTCTATAATGTAAAATTGAATTCATAATGGGACTTGTACTGGGTATCACTCATCACCAATTGAAAGGGAACTAGGTGCATAGACATAAAAGAGATGAATATTATTTATTCAAAGAAAGCTCTGCATGGACAACAGATAAAGAGCTGTGTGTTTTGCAGTGAATATCAAAGGGATGTGTATGTTGCATAATGGAAATTAGTTGCTCCTGTGCATATTTAAATTGGAATTAAGTAGGATGCTTTTCTTGGAATAATGGACATTACGAAGAAGCTGTACATGGTCTTATGGATATAAAATAGGGCTCTATATTGTATCAGAAGGCCCAGAGTTGTACGCCAGTCTGATAATGCTGCGTTGTAAGCCATAACTCTTGCAGCAGCCAAATTAATAAAAACAGGGTTTACTAAATGCAACAGGTCTAAAGAATTATTCAACCGCAATTCCAAACCATGAACTAATTTTGAAAAAAAAAAAGTCTTGATATGAATCTAAGAGTCAGTAATATGGAATCAGCAAAGTGTGGCAACACTACGTCAAAGTATTCCATTAAGCAAAGCTTCTGTATTTCACGCATTTAAACAATTAAGCATCGAGTCTGATTTGAATTCACTAATTATAAAAGTATTTATAAGGCAATTATTGCAACAAAAAAAATACAAAAATAAAAATAATCAAAAACTGTGCTAACAGAGTGCTTCTACACTTATTGACAGTTGTTTGTGCAAACACTTACCCCCAGTGCTTGTGGCTTGCTTTTCAGAAAGGTTCTGAGAACAGTTGATAATATATTTTGTGGCAGAAAAGCAAGAGCCCACTGTGACACCTGAGGGGGGATATGCTCCTGTGCAGCAGGAGAGACTCTGTATGCTGCTGGTCGAGAGGTAACATTCTGGAGAGGGGTAGTTAGCACAGTATTCAACTTGGGAGTAGGTGGGAAAGCATGTGTCGGCATGGTCTCATATGACATGATAGAAGCTGGAGAAAACACAAAAACATTTAATACAATTTTGCGCCAAAGAGCCAATCGATTGGAAAAATTGTGTCTATTGGCAATAAAGATTTAAGCATTGTTTGATCTTGCTAAATGGCTAAACAACTGGTCTTACAACATCAATTCAACATTTTCACTTGCTTAAAGTGAAATAGTCATTAACAAAGGCTTATGCTTTTAAATAAAATGTCATCAATGTATCAAAATAAAATGCACAGATGAAGTTAATCGCTCTGTTGTATTGATTTGGAGTTGACATTGAGTTGCGCACAGCAGTCAAGTCATTTGTTTATTTATCCACAATGCATGTGGTGCATATGAATTAGAAGCTAGTAGCTGATGGGGGCTCTTTAAGAATGTGACATCAGCCTTCAAATTATATGTCTCACTGACAACACTTAGGGCTAGATTTACTAAGCTGCGGGTTTGAAAAAGTGGGGATGTTGCCTATAGCAACCAATCAGATTCTAGCTATCATTTTGTAGAAGGTACTAAATAAATGAAAGCTAGAATCTGATTGGTTGCTATAGGCAACATCCCCACTTTTATAAACCCGCAGCTTAGTAAATCTAGCCCTTAGTGTTATGATACATAAGTGTGAGCACTAGCGGCTTCTAATTAGCCAGTTTTACGCATACTCACATCATCCTTCAGTGACATTAAATGCTGCATGAGACGTGTCATCAGGAGACAGGGTCACAGGGGGAAAACGAAGAGGCCAGGACAGAGTAGGAGAGGCAAAAGCAGGAGCATCATCATCATCATTATTTATTTATATAGCGCCACTAATTCCGCAGCGCTGTACAGAGAACTCACTCACATCAGTCCCTACCCCATTGGAGCTTACAGTCTAAATTCCCTAATATAGACACAGACACAAAGACAGACAGACAGACAGACAGGGAGAGACTAGGGCCAATTTTTTTGATAGCGGCCAATTAACCTACCATTATGTTTTTTGGAGTGTGGGAGGAAACCGGAGCACCCGGAGGAAATCCACGCAAACACAGGGAGAACATACAAACTCCACACAGATAAGGCCATGGTCGGGAATTGAACTCATGACCCCAGTGCTGTGAGGCAGAAGTGCTAACCACTAGGCCACTGTGCATCATGGGCACAGTGAACTACTGCATGACTACTGATGAGCTTGTGAGTTGTAGATCACATGTGATGAATATGTTGGAGGTAGATCACTACTGACAGGCTAATGAGAGGCAAAATTACTACTTAGAGCGTCTGAGTGGCAGATCACTACTGATGCTCACATGAGTGGCAATATGATTACAGATGACATCTGATAAGCATATGAGTGGATATTTACTACTGGTGTGTGTGGGGTGGGTAAGTGAGTTACTACTGATGGGCATATTTCTGTTGATGGGCGTATAAAAATCATAATGTTCGTGATGAACATATTATTGGGCATCCCTAGTAGTGGTGTGATGATTGATGAACATATTCGTGTCATGCCTGCCACCAAGCAGAGATTAAAAATAAATATAGAATCTTGGATCGGCTGGGACTACATATCCCAGAGTTCCCGGTGGCCGGAACTGACAAGTGAGTGTGTCGGCTACACTGGACACGTGGGTGAGGGAGAGCGGAGACAGACCTATGTGATGAGGAGAAAATTAATTGAGACAGACCTGTCAGAAGCCAGATATATATTATTGAGATTGATCTATTAAGAGATGTATATGTAAAAGGCTGTATTTGTGGAGATCAACATTTATGTGAAAAGCATCTAATAATAGAAATATATGTAAAGAGAATTATCTATGAAGACAAAGCCTCTGTGGTGAGAAACATCATTGTGAAAAAACCCTCTGGGAGCAGAAACAGTGAGAAAAGCAGTAATTGTACAATCAAACCCTGATGCTTGTGCGTAAGAACCTGAAAAACGATCATATACTTATATATCATAATCCTGAAGTGAAAGGAAAATATAGAGCTAACACCTGTGTCAGGAAATTCAGAGACTGTGTTTAAATGGTGATAGTTATCATTACCTTGACCAAAATGCTGACAAGAGTTATAGCGACACTAAAATGGCGGTCGCTACAGTACAAACATGGAGGAAATACAGACTTACTCAAAAACTGACAGCCAACATTTCCGACAGCCCTGATATAAATGGCGACAAGGAGAAAATGCTGGCAGTGTGATTGTCAACACTTAAAATGGCAACAGTCACATTGCCGGCATTAAGGGGGTAATGCAAGGAGCTGCTGGACGAATAATGTACGACTCTTAGTAAAAAATATTTTTAAAAAAAGTGTTGGGGCCCTCCCTATAAACACTATTAACCCTAGTATTGCTATGGTTAATAGTGTTTATGGTAAACACCCCCTCGCTTATTATTTTATCCTTTTTTACTAAGGGTTGTCAGCTGGCAGATCCTCGCATTGCCCCCTTAATGCCGGCACGGCGACTGTCGCCATTTTAAGCACCAAGTTAGCGCTAGTTCTGAGAATTGTGTTAATAATCAAAATTGTAATCTTTCCATGGGGAATGCAATAAGCAATTAATTATCAATGACATATACATATACATATATATGGCAACACCTCAGTGGACCGAAAACATTTATATACGTTGTAGAAAAATTCACACAAATGCATGTACTTAACATACTTTTTATTAATGATTTTTTTTTATTTCACATTTTGAAAATAAAAGAAGATGTTTATCCAGCCTACTAAGAGACTATAACACCATGGACAGTCCTGAGAAAGAAGAAGAGGACTAAATTCTCCTCCATCTTCCCCTTTTCCAGCTACATGTCTGTTTTTTCAATGAAGCTTTGGGCTTGTGACTCTCCCTCCCTTACCTCCTCCACCCCATTCCCCCATCACACTGTTTGAAGTTTTGTTGACTATCTTGGCTTATTTATGCATCCTCCCCTTATATGTGTCTGTCTATCAATAAAGTTTTGGGCTTGTGCTATAACTCCCATACTCCTTCACCTACCTCCCCCTCGCTTGTTGAAATTGTTGTCTTGTTAAAGTGATCCATGAGTTGTGCCATATGTCTTGTATTGTACTATAAGGTATGTCTGATTAAGTTTCACGGTGTGGCTTGTGCTTTTATCTGCGCTGGGATGCAGTACTCTAGAATGTGATGTCTTATGACTGTTTTTTTTTTTGTACCTTTATGCAAAATAAAGTTATATTTTTCAATCAAACACTTGATACAGTCAATCCTTTTCACCCGACTTTAGTTAGCTTTTTCTTTGGTGAACTTTAATCAACCTCCAGGGGACGGCTTGTGACACAGTTATTCAGGACCTCCTGGATGCACCTGTCTGGAGTATTAAAATATCACATGCATCAGTCTTTGACCAGCACTTGCCGGTTAGACTTTAACCAAGAACTCATTCATTAAGATGAGTGACAAATTACTATCCAGGTTTTTTTTCTTATTGATCACTCCATTAATATTTTGTGTATGGACAGTTCTGTAACTCTGGAGAATGGCCTGGCTGGCAAATTTTACCTTGGGGGGGGGGCGAGACTCTACTCAGAAGTCAATAAGGAACATTTTAAAGGAAATAAAATACAGGTAGCCCACTGATCCAGTCCAAGGAAGTCCACTATGGGACTGGCCAAGGGGTCAAATGCCCCTCAGCCCCCCAGCCCAGCCAGCCCCTGCTTTGGAGCATGCATAGCTCATAGACATTGCTGTCAATGGTAAAGGATCAGGCCACTTAAAATTATATCCTGCACATAATGTAGTAGCTTTGTTCTTTAATGTACAATCTGCTCTAGCTTCATCTTCTTTTCTTTGGGGCGAAAAAACATGTTGTTTTATATGTATATATTTCACAAACTATTTTCCATACCTTACCAACTTCCTCATCTGACCAAATCCCACGGTCAGTTACTTTAAAAATAACATTGTTAAAAACCTCAACATGTTATTTGTGATGCTTTTACAAACAGGATGAGCTATAACTGCACGTTTTTATGGTTTTTCAAGGCAAATACTTTGTAACGTTATTGTGCTCACCACAAACATCGTTTTGGTAAAGTTGTGTTGCTATGAGAGTGTGACCACATTATATGCTTTTATATTGATCACTATCTTAAATGAATATAAAATAATTATAAATAATATGACAACATAAGAATCACATGATTTATTTTACTCCAGGTCACAGTGAATTATTGTCGCCCATAATGCAATCATACAATGGATAAACGCACAGTATTTATGCCACAAAAAAATTATTCTGCAGCATATTATCCTGGGAAATTAATGTTGGTGCTTGTGAAATCATGTGATTTTGAGCTATAATGACATAGACAATATTGTTAGGTCAACAATTCAAATGTAGACAGTATTATTAGGTTGACAATTCAAATGTAGACAGAATTATTAGGTCGACAATTTAAATGTAGACAGTATTTTTAGGTTGACCATAATATCCCTATCTCTAATCCTATCTTTACCCTATCACTAACCCTATCCCTATCCCTAACCCTATCCCTAACCTTATCTATATCCCTAACCCTAACTCTAACCCAATCCCTAGCCTTAAACCTCTCCCTAACCCTATCCCTAACCTTATCCCTAACCATATAATAATGTCTACATTTGAATTGTAGACCTAATAATTGAGTTGACATTTGAATTGTTCTTGTAATGTTGTTGACTTTCTCAATGCCCACCAAAAGAATGTCTAGCCATAGAGGATGAGCAGTAATGACAATGATTTAGACATAGAAATTGAGGATGCTACTTTAGAACTTGCTAATGTGGAACAGGATGAGGGGATAATTGTGGATCTAAAAATATTAAAATGTGATGTACTTGAACAAGAATATGAAGAGATTTATGTATGTGTCCAAGGAAACCAGTCACCATTAGTACCACCTCATACCTATGATAAGTAAATTATCATGTCTGGGCAAAAGACCAAAAAACCCATCTCTTGCATGTGTAAATTTTTGTATCCCAACCAGAAAACATTTGTCAATGCATCCGTAACCTTTGCGATGCCACAAGAAGTAGAGATAGGCACCTGCTACTTTCATCATCATCATCTATTTATATAGCGCCACCAAATTCCGTAGCGCTTTACAATCGAAAACAAACACAGTAATAAAACAATACTGGGTAATATAGACAGAGAGATAACAAAGTCCTGCATGCAAGCTTACACCTCCCAGCTACATTATTTGCAGTGAGTTCATTTAAGTAGTTTATCAAAAAGTGGAAAATCATGTATAGCAACAAGCAGCCCAGCATCAGCTAGAAGCAGAATGGATAGACACCTCATGCAATCTTCTCCATCAACACCTTGATCATCAACCTCCTCTTTATTAGTATGTAGTCCAGTATCCAATTTTCAAATGTAAACGGACTCCACTAATGCAATCCATTATTCCCAAGAAGAATCCCAAGAAGAATCCTTGCACACTTCGACTGTTTCTGATGGGGATGAAACGTTTATACAGAAGGGGACCAAGAAGAGTAACCATAGCTTTAAATAAAAATTCAATCTCAATTCCATTTCTCCCAAACAGCAATTCCTCAGCTGTATATCATAGGATGTATAATTGGATAATCTGTTTATAATGACAGACAACTGGACAGCATGAGAATCGCAATTACCCTTATGCGGTATAATTAGGGAAATTGAAGAAACATACAACACAGCGAGGTCTGGCAGTTAGTTCTGCCTATTTTTAAATTTATCATTTGTTTTGAGTTTATGTTAATCTCGAGTCAATTTTTGTTTGGTTTTTTTTGTTTTATTTCGCCACTAGTGGTACTAAGGTACTAATTTGGGACCCTAATATTGTTTTAAATGAACCAATAAAATGTATGTTTTATATCAATAAACAATCATTGAGTGCCCCTAAATCACATGTTTTCCACCTCCTACTTACCTTTGATATGTAACTATTAGTTTCCAGGGCCGGTGCTAGGGTCCACGGCGCCCTAGGCATTTTCAAAAAAGCGGCGCCCCCCCCCCGCAAAAATCGCCGCCCCCCCCCCCCGCAAAAATCGCTTCCCTCCTCTCCTTACCTTGTCTCACCACCGCCGCCTCTCTGCTCCGTCTCCTCCCCTCCACTCACTGACACTAGTGACAATAGCCTCTTCCCCCCCCCCCTCCCCGTGCATCTGAATGCTGTGCAGCGGCCGCGACAGGTACACAGTTTTAAAGTAATTTAGAATTCTGTGGCGCCCTCCAGAGCCCGGCGCCCTAGGCAAGTGCCTAACCTTGCCTAATGGGAGCGCCGGGCCTGTTAGTTTCTCATGTGTAGGGTGCACCAACCCAGTCAATTGATAACATATATGAGTAGTAATAGACTGGGTATATGATTACCTGGTGCATCGGTATATCTTCTTTTGAATTCCTCAGCTGTACCTGGAGGTACATTTAGTCTCTAGAAAACGTCATTGTACCAACTATCCATTTAACTATGGATATGTGGACAAGTGGTAATGGTAATCAAAATACGACATGACTTTGACAGCCCACTGGGTAGGTATATCGCCTTCAGCAGCAGTAGCAGTACCTGTAGCATCATCATCATCATCATCATCATCATGCTCCTCATCCCTTCAGCATAGCAGAGCTAGAACACAGTGCCAGTTCCCTCATAGCACCCTGCTTTTTGTCCACCAAATAGTTCAGATTGAAATAATTGGGATATTAAAAGCAAATAATATATTTATTTGTTTGGAGGTGTGCTGCTCAAAGAGTCAAGGAGCACCCTATAAAAATAAAGCCAAAAAAACCTTAAAGTACTGAAAACAGCGCTCTTACCAGCATACTAAGGGAAAGAAATTTGGAAAGCAGACAGAAAACCTAAACAACAGGTGCCCAAACTGTTTGAAGAGTACAGCGAATAAACTAGGAATTCAGCTATCAAGATAAGGGATACATATACACGGAAAGAAAGGGCAATTGAATACATCAAACTCGCAAATTTGCTCACATCGGTAAAATATTTGAAATAATTAAAAAAACATACCAATATAGGATGAATAATGAGATTAAAATATTTAGATAATTGTATGTAAGTTACACCAATGTAGACACAATAATGATAAAATAGGTTGAGCTCACTAATCAGGGAAAAAAAATGGATACAATTTGATCTAACTCAAACTGTCACAGTTTGTTTACTCTTAACATGTAAAAGAAATATCAGACTATAAAACAACAAACTGATTAGATATTTCCACAGCCCAATGGTTCCAAATAGGGAATATGCTATTATTTTAATAAGCGGTACCTTTAACTCTGTATTGTCCGCAATAATAATAATGAGTAAATGTTATAGGCCTTGGTTCTCCTCCATTTCTATTACCTTTAGGGCCAGGCAGAGTTTGGGAGGATTAGTAAGCGGGTCATTATGCACAGCTTACCACCCAATCAGTATTTTGGTAATACATAAAGGAGAAGGATACAGCAACATGATTTTGGTCCACTAAATATTTAAGATGTCACTGATACTGCCCCTCACACAATTGCTTGCAGATTGAAACACTTGGGATTTTAAAACCAAGAAATCTATTTATTTTTTGAGGTGTGCTGCACAGAGACATACAGCACCCTGCTTTTTCTCCACTAAATAGTTCATGGGTCTATACTATATATACTGTAATCTATTACAACAACCAGTAGCCATTGTCCGGGGCGAACACAGGATTTATAGAGCTGGGTTTATATGCCATGCTGGCAGAGTGTATGCAATGGGGGTGGCTATCATTTGAGACAGTGCTAGACTGCTCTCCAACTCTTCCCATCCCTTTCAAATACATGGGCAATGGTAGCCAACTGTTCTCATTCTGGTGGGGCAGTCTCAATTTGGTGTGTCTGTCCCACTCAGTCATAACTGCAATGATAGTTGGGAGGTATGTCCCAATTCACATTAGGGTTAGGGTTTGGGCTAGGGTAAGGGTTAGTGAGCCCATAATGAGCAGTACAGTGGGATATGGGACATACCTCCCAACTATTCTTGCAGTCAGGACAATGTGCTGACTGAGCGGAAGAGTCACACAAATTTGGGGCTACCCCACCAGAATCAGGACAGTTGGCCGACTGTGCTAATCTGTCCTTCCTGTTCTTGAGGCGTTCACTACCCTTTGTTAAGCTGAGTTGCTGCTTGTCTGGTTACTGGAATGTTTGGGCCCTATTTGAAAAAAAGGGATAAGTACATAACATATAAAATATGGAAAGTCTAGTAGTGAGTGAACCATTTAGGCCTCTTTCCCTCCCAACCAGACCCAACGTTAAATTAATAGCATCTACGTTTAATAAATAGGCCTCCCTACCTGAAACCAGTGCTGTCATTGGATGATTGGCATTCATATGTAATAATTAGACCTATTTCACCCCAATTGGCACCAACATTAAATTAATAGTATTCAGAAATACATAGACCTACTTCGACCCCAGCATGCTCTGATATTAAATCAATGGTACTCACATATAATAAAACATCCTATTTCTCCCTGAACAGCCCCAATATTTGTATACCTATTTAATAATTGAACCTATTTTCCCACAAATTGCCCCAATATTAAATAATTGGTATTCACAATTAATAAATATCCCTCCTTCTCCCTAAACTAAGCCCCATATTAAATTAGTAGCCCCCAAACAACACTAGCATTAATTAAATAATGCAACTACACCACCTTAAATTAATACTCATTTCTATAACCCACTACTAAGTGAAATAATCTCTATCATCAAATAAATTGCCAACCACAATTTTTTTTTATATTTCCCACTCACTACTAAATGATTATCACCCACCTTCACTATTAAATTAATACCCAGCCTACACCCCTACCACAGTAGGAGCCCTCCCCCAACAATAACCTTCTACTATCTGGCTCTGTAGATTTCAGAGGCAAAATCTTCAGTCGGCCTCTCTTTATTTCCTTGCTGTCCGCACACTGATTTTTAAATAAACTGAAGTAAAATCACAGCTATTGCTATATAAACAGCCTCTTTCACCGTGTCCATCCCTCTCCAAGCGCTTTTCATAGCACAGAAATGCAACCACCCTTGTCCCCGTCCTCCCCACATGCTATCACTTCTAGAATGGCAGATTAAAACAGAAAATATTGATCCAATAATCGCGAGATCCGACATTTTACTGAAACAATATTTTGCCATTCTTTCAGATGAGAATTTGTCACGCAAAGAAGAGTCATGTTCCAGTTTGACTAGGAACCCCAAAATTTAGATCTGTCGGATTTTTAAGAATCCAACCCGCTCGCCTCTAATATATATAGCATGTTAATTATTTATTCATCAAAATCAAATAAGCAGCCACCAGAAAATAATAAAAACATATCTTCAAAGAAGGATTTGTGATAAAAAACAATGATGAGGCTGCTGAAATGTGTTATAATACCAGCACCCTTAACCAGTCACACCAGCTGCGGCAGCAGTGACAATGGCAAAACATAACACAATACACATAGTAAGTACATTTCTTATCATCTCCATATAAGTCAAATAAAGGAACAATATATATATATATATATATATATATATATATATATATATATTCTTCTATAGCCTCAGTCTTTAAGCTTTATCAGTTGTTTTAACTGTCTTTGTGAAATTGAACTACTTGATACATGGTTAAAAAGATTAAGATTGCAACCTTGAGCGGTTGATTTATAAGTACCAGACTGCTTTAGAAAAGTAAACACTCAGCAGATTGAATTTAAGCTGTTATTTCTACTGCACCATTTAGACATTTGAAATTACCTTGAAACATTGATGTATCGGAAACATACTTGCAAACATTATCCCTCTTCTTTTGTTCTTTATTTTTCTCTGATTATTTTCAACCACTTAACATAGGCATTTTCAATCATTTCTGTACAAGCCAACATATTAATACAGTACATCAAATTTCCCACTATAGACATAACACATATATTTCTTATATTCCTCATGTAAGTCAAATAGAGGAACAGTGTATATTCTCCCCCAGCCTCCGTCTGTCTGGTGGACTCAGTTGTTTAAACTGTCTCTCTGTTACCTAATATAACAACTTATTTCCTAAGGTTTTTTTGTTTTAGTTATTAACTTATTTCTTAGCTAACCTAACTTTTTCAAATCAGAAATAGTAAATGTTTATGTATTTTTCTTCTCTAAGGAAAATATCATACCTGTTGCACTAATTAATTGGCAATTAAAGTATCATCACCATGTTCATCATGTCTAATGTTACTCTTTTTCCTGGGGGTTCATCTCAAAAAATTAGGGTGCCAAGGTGAATTACTTTGCCCCTTACCTATTGTCACACACCAGCCTGTATGACAACAATTACTGATCTCGAATTCCGTCAGTACCAGCTGAGTGCACAGTGTTCTTAAATTCTTTAATATTTAATTTACAATTCTAATGTCATAACATAAATAATTAATATTTCCAAAATATGCAAGTATTAAAATTTGCTGTAAGTGCTTCTTTGACATCTTAATTTTCCAATTTTATCCTGTGATCGGATACTTTTTTCTCCCAACAAAATCATCATTTTATTTTTAAAACATTAAATCAAAGGAAAAATATTAATAAAAAATATTTTAAGCAGATGCATTTATGTGTATTTTTCTACAATTTATATAAATGTTTTTGGTCCACTGAGGTGTTGCCATATATATGTCATTGTTAAGTAATTCTTACTGCATTCGCCATAGAAAGTTTACAATTTTGATTATCAACAACACAATCCTCAGAACCAGCACTAATTTGTTTTTATTTTTCCCACAATAATTAGTAAGTGTAAATTGCACTATTGCACTGTGAAGTTTATGTTCATACATTCTCAAGGGGAATAATTATGGACTGCCTGCACTTCAATCCTTCTACTTGATAAGCAAGTGTTTAGTCTTATTTCTGGATATACATATCTTCATTTTAAAATAAGGCAGTCATTTAAAAAACTAAATACACTAAGAAGCACATTCTCTGTACTTTTCCACATACCTACAAAGCCCGTAGAAGAAGCGATGATTTGAAGCCGCAAATTGTGCAAAAAAGCGCATCTCCTTGTGGATTGAAAAACCTTTGCATTCAACAGCCTTTTAATGAGCCGATGTAAGAAAATCAAATGTATATTTGTTCAATAATTTCACTAACACTGTATTTATTGGTATATGGAAAAAGCTGAAACGCACTGCTTAATTTCACACATGTACATATGTGATGTTAAATACTTTTGTGTCAAAAAAGACAAAAGTATTATAAGAGTGATACCTTTATTGGCTAACCAAAAAAACAAAAGATATTATATTTGCTAGCTTTCAGAGCACAAAGGCCCCTTCATCAGGCAAGTTTACAAATAAATGACTGAGGAAAAGGCACAACATTTAAGAGCTGTTACACATGTACATAAAAAACATGGTTAGAACAAAGTAAAAAGAAACTTGAGATACTTGCTACGTGGTTAAAAAAAATAAGGACCTCTATCTTACAGTTTTCAGCTGTTGAATTATTAGTCCCAGCATGCTTGAAATATTAAACTTATTGATTTTAAGTGCTTAATGTTACTGCTCCATTTAGACATTTTAAATACTCTTGAATAACTAACGTATTCATCATCATCATCACCATTTATTTATATAGCGCCACTGATTCCGCAGCGCTGTACAGAGAACTCACTCACATCAGTCCCTGCCCCATTGGAGTTTACAGTTTAAATTCCCTAACACACACACACACGCACACAGACTAGGATCAATTTTGCAGCCAATTAGCCTACTAGTATGTTTTTGGAGTGTGGGAGGAAACCGCAGTACCAGGAGGAAACCCACGCAAACACAGGGAGAACATACAAACTCCACACAGATAAGGCCATGGATGGGAATTGAACTCATGACCCCAGTGCTGTGAGGCTAACCACTGAGCCACCGTGCTGCCCATGTATTGGAAACATACTTACAAACATTCTCCCTCTTTTTCTTTCTTCTTATTTTCAACCAGGACAAAATATGAATAACGTGCATAAAAGATCACACAATATACATTATACATACATTTCATATAATCCTCCTGTTAGTCAATTATAGACTCAGGAACATTGTATATTCTCCCACAGCCTGCCTGTCTGTTGTTTTATCTGTCTTACTGTTATATATTATAACAACTCATTTCATAAGGTTTTATCATTTTCTCTATTAACGTATTACTCGGCTAACTTAACTTTTTCAAATAGATTATTGCCTGTAAGTGATTTTTGAATGTATTTTTCTTTTCCAAGTGAAAAACCAATTGCCATCATATCTAATGTTACTCCTAGGGGTTCTTCTCAAGAAATTGGGGTCCCAAGGTGAATTACTGTGCCTGATACCCATTGTCACAAAAAAGCCTGTATGACAACAGTCATTCAGGCACTTTGGCTCTCTCTTGCCCTCACCCAGTGTCCAAAGATATAGAGGCATACATTTCCAATAAAAAGGGGAAAATAAAACAATTAAGAAGAGATATTAGTAAGAGATTAGTATGAGCTGCAAGTAAATACTGTACCAGAGCTGTATATTCCACTTGAATCAAACGACACAGAGAGTAACTTTAAAGAAATGAAAGTCTGGTGATCAGTAATACCACAAAACCGTAATTACACAGTCTTATAACTCACAGCGTACACCTTCCTGTGTACACACCAAACCCCTGTACAATACAGCATAGGCAGCTCATCTTTCAAATGAAAACAACATTTGACAATAATAGCCATGGTGAAGAAACTTTATAATTTACTATTATCTCAATAAGTTCAGTTTTCTGTCCACGTGATTATTAAAAGCTAAATTACCTTAAAAATAAGTTAATGGGAAAAAAAAACCATAGAGAAATTAGGGCCTGATTCATTAAGGATCTTAACTTGAGAAACTTCTTATTTCAGTCTCCTGGACAAAACCATGTTACAGTGCAAGGGATGCCAATTAGTATTCTGTTTTGCACATAAGTTAAATACTGACTGTCTTTTCATGTAGTACACAAATATCAACTTTAAATTTCAGTGTACAAATAAGCTATCAAGTATTTGTGGGCTACATGAAAAAACAGTCAGTATTTAACTTATGTGCAAAACAGAATGCTAATTTGCACCCCTTGCATTGCAACATGGTTTTGTCCAGGAGACTGAAATAAGAAGTTTCTCAAGTTAAGATCCTTAATGAATCAGGCCCTTAGTTATTATCTTATATGTAGAGAGTAAACAAAAAAAATGCAGCACTAGAGAATTTATATAATTTTTATTTATTTTTTTATTGATTTTAATTAGATTTTATTTATGTCCCAAAAACAAACACAATCAAAATATGATCGCTCACAAACACCGTTTAATAAAAATGCATACAACATATTATTAAAAAAATACATAAATATACATAAAAATACCACATATAAATTGCTGATTGAAATTACCTTATCAAATATAGCTGTAAAAAAACCTCCTCTTTGGAAAGGATTTACTCATAGAAGTTTATAAGACCGTTATAGATATGTTGATTGCTAATGATTTGTGGACCCACAACAATACGGTCTTATTAGGAAGGAAATAATTAATAAGTTCCGTATTTCTTTTGTTCTCAGTATAAAGATGACAAATGTAGTCAGTAAGTCCAAGTGAATATTAAGACTCTTATTACATCCTGTGTTTGGCCAAGAGGACATCATCATCAACATTTATTTATATATAGCGCCACTGATTCCGCAACGCTGTACAGAGAACTCATTCACATCAGTCCCTGCCCCATTGGAGCTTACAGTCTAAATTATCTAACATACACAGACAGAGACTAGGGTCAATTTGTTAGCAGCCAGTTAACCTACCAGTAAGTTTTTGAAGTGTGGGAGGAAATCGGAGCACCTGGAGGAAACCCACGTAAACACAGGGAGAACATACAAACTCCTCACAGATAAGGCCATGGTCGGGAATTGAACTCATGACCCCAGCGCTGTGAGGCAGAAGTGCTAACCACTGAGCCACCATGATGTCCAACAGTTTCCAATTGTTGGTTCTATACAGTTCTATAGTTACCAGCTAATGTTCAATTTGCCCTATATCCTGTAGTGAACAGGATTTAGGACAAACTGAACTGGTTATTTCTTTGGTTCAATTTAATAGGATTGCAGCCTCCTTTTTTTGCAGCAGCTTTACTTATATTATTATAGAATTGTGTACAATATTTTCTATAATAATTAATTTTTGTGTGACTATTATAGGTATTGTTTTTTGCTTATTATATTTATATGTAGTAGGAGGTTGGTGAAAACAATTGTCTCTAATGGACAGACTTATACTGTTGGACAATATCCAATAATTTCTGTGACTGACGACTTTATCTTGTGTGAGTAGTATAAGATATAGTTGTAAAGAAAAAGAAAGTATCCACCGCACCAGGCAATCTCTCACCCTGTATGTTATATATAATATATAATTAAATTATAAAATTAACCTAATTTAACATAGCGTGGTGGGACAGCAGCAGATGCCAATCTTACTCAAACATTTTGCACTTTTGTCACTGTTTAATTTTTTTTTTTAAATATTTTGTTACTGGTGGCTCATTGGCCATTTAGGGATCATTTTAATATAGTAAAGTATTTTATTTTAAAATGTTAATCTATCACTCTAAGAGTGCCCCTATTTATCCCATGCTTTCTTTCTTTTTCTTTTGTCAATTAGTATAAGATATAGTTATATATTGAGTTATAAATTAATATTTTGATTTAAAATGAAAGTGGGGGGCATTGCAAGTATATTCAGGGCAGTAATGAAGATGGTGCTGCTGGTGCGACTGCCCATGGCGCAAGGCAGAAGGGGCGCTACAGTCGCCTGCTATCACAACAAGCAAACTTGAGGACTTCCTTGGGGCTACCACAGAGTGGTATAAGGGGTGAGAGGGAGAGGTGGACTAAGGAATACAGTGCAGCACAGAGTGCTCTACCTTGATCCCTGGTCTGCCTTCCAACTTTGGTTCTTTGGCTGTCAGGGGTTAAGGAGCAATCTTAACAAGTTGCTCTTCCCCCTTGGACAGCCCACCATCCTCTATAGCCTGGCAAGCTGCTTGATGATGCTCTGCCCCCGGGGAAAAAAACACCAGCTTCTCTGTTCTACATCTGCCTGCCGTCATGTGATGTAGTTAAGAAATATATTCAGCATGAGTTTCTATCCCCCTCCCTCCCTACAGTCTCCCACTTAGCCTGTCTCCCCCTCCCTCTCTCTTCTGCCAAGCTCTCAGCATGTGTTTTCCTCTGCCTGCATGCCTGTCTCCCCCTCTCCCATTCTGTCTCCCACTCAGCCTGTCTCCCCCTCCCTCTTGTCTGCCTCTTTCTCCCTTCTGTCTCCCAATCAGCCTGTCTCCATCTCCCACCTGACTCACCCTCCTTCTGTTCTGTCTCCCTCAGACTTTGAGCTTATCTCCCACTCCCTCTTTTTTCTCACTCCACTCAGCCTGTTCGCCCCCCTTCTGCGACCCCTCGCTCCCCTCTGTCTCCCACTCAGCCTGTCTTCCCCTCCCTCTTGTGCCACCTCTTTTCCTTCTGCCTCCCATTAGTCTGTCTCCAATTCCTTCCTGTCTCCCCCTCCTTCTCTTCTGTCTTCCACTCAGTCCGTTTTCCAGTCCCTTCTGACGCCCTCAGTCTGTGAGTTTGTCTGCCCCCTTCCATCTGTTTCTACCTCAGGCTGTGATCTTGTCTCCCCCTCCCTTCCTTCTCAGTCTGTGAGTGTTTCCCTCAGCCTGTTTGTCTCCCCTTAGCCTTTGATTCTGTCCCCCCTCAGCATGTGAGTCTCTCCCCCCTCCTCTGTTTCCCCGTCAGTCTGTGAGTCTCTCCTTCCATCTTCTCTGCCATCATCATCTTCATCCATATTCTCTGTATATTAATTTAATTGGGTAGGAATGTTTAATGTATTGATGAGGGTTATTCATTTAATGGGGGTAGGGCTATAAATTGTTTTGGTGGGGTTATTAATTTAATGGTGGATAGGGACTATTAATTTAACGGGATTAGGGGCTATCATTTGATTGGAGTAGGGGTTATTCATTTATTGGTGGTTACTGTTCATGTAATCGTGGGACAATTGTGATGGTGGGGGCTATTTAATGTAGGGTCATGGCGGGACATTTAATACTGAGGAGGTTTGGGTGATTTTAATTGAATGTGGGACCGAGTTAGAAGACGGCCTAATTATGAAATGTTAATGCTGTTAATTTAATGTCAGGGTTGATAGAGGGGAAACATGCCTATGTA
This sequence comes from Mixophyes fleayi, assembly GCF_038048845.1. Lineage (NCBI taxonomy): Eukaryota > Metazoa > Chordata > Amphibia > Anura > Limnodynastidae > Mixophyes > Mixophyes fleayi. The sequence goes on along the minus strand of NC_134407.1, from coordinate 207,126,509 downwards.
TTAAATGTGAATAATATTGTGTTCTCTCTTGCCCATGGCACTAAAATATCTAGTTACTGCTTTGAGTATATTCCCCATACTTCAAAGTATGTAAACTCTCTTATCTAATCTGATCAGTATTTACATTTTGCTGGAATTTGTTATTGAGAAGCTGAAGGCTAAGATAGCAATCATTATATTTTAACAGCACAGACAGTATTTCAACTTCCTCTTTACTTTATTCTAACCACAATGGTTACTAGAAAATATCACATTTCTGCTACACTATGATTTTCTTTGGCATACAATTTAACTCTTCTCTCTTGCTGTAATCATTCATCTATTAAGTCATGTTTCTGGTCATTGAGGCTTTCCAAATGAAATGTTCCATGTAAGGGAAATCAAAATTAATTTTAATTTTCTCTAAGGTAAAAAAGTTCATTCCTGGTGCACTAAATAATTTAAAATTGAAGTATCATTTAAATATATCCATCATAATTAACATTAATCTTTTATGTGTCCTTTTCCATAAATTGTGTTCCTGAGTAGGTTTACTTTTACCTATTGCCAAAAATAAGCATGCATGACAATAATCATTTGGCCCCTGCCCTTGCCTAGTGTCCTAATCATCATCACCATTTGTGTTAGGGAATTTAGACTGTACGCCCCAATGGGGCAGGGACTGATATGAGTGAGTTCTCTGTACAGCGCTGCGGAATTAGTGGCACTATATAAATAAAAGGTAATAATAATAATACTGTGATAGGATGCCACCTTTGCAATAAGACGGTTTCTGAAATTTAATCCCTGCTGGATATTCCACGGTCACCTGAAATTGTTATTATTAGAAAGTGGAAGCATTTAGGACCAACAGCAACTCAGCCACGAAGTGGAAGACCACGTAAAGCAGGGTCAATGAATGCTAAGGCGCATGGCACGTAAAAGTCGCCAACGCTCTGCTGATTCCATAGCTGAAGAGTTCCGAACTTCCACTGGCATTAATGTAAGCACAAAAACTGTGTGGCCGGAGCTTAAGACAATGGGTTTCCATGGCCAAGCAGCTGCATGCAAGCCTCACATCACCAAGACTAATAAGTGTTGGATGGAGTGGTGTAAAGCACACTGACACTGGACTGTGGAGCAGTGGAAACATGTTCTGTTGAGTGATGAATCACGCTTCTCTGTTGGGCAGTCAGATGGGTTTGGTAGATGCCGGGAGAGCGTTACCTGCATGACTACATTATACCAACTGTGAAGTTTGGTGGAGGAGGGGTAATGGTGTGGGGCTGTATTTTCATGGTTTGGGCTAGACCCCTTATCTCCAGTGAAGGACAATCTTAAGGCTTCAGCATACCAAGTCATTTTGAACAATGCTATACTTCCAACTTTATGACAACAGTTTGGGGAAGGCCCTTTTCTATGTCAATGTGTTTTATGCATATGCGCTTAGTATATACGGAATACTACCTATATATTGACACAGAGACTGTGAATCTATCACGTCTTGGACAACGTCTTTTCATTTGGGACTCATCTAACCAGTTCAACCTCCTGGGACCTCTGTGTCCACTTTCAGAGAATCATTGCTATCATTGATCTAGGTTTTTGAGCTATTGTCACAATCGTGTTTGTTGTTACTATGCATATGCCTTTAGGTTGCAACCTTGCATTTCATGTATATTATTGCAGCATTGTGTTGTATTAAACCTTATTCTACATTTCTGCTACATCTCTGTGCGCTACGGGGAGACCATCTTTAGCTTTAGTGAAAGTGCCTGTCATGAGCTGCGGCGGTTCCCATGGCCGCATGGCAACTGTAGGAAGTATATTCACCAATGTTGAAAGGAAGAGAAGAATTTGAGATGGTACTGGATTGGGAGTGTGTATTGCTAAAAGTGATTACAACCTTTTTATGGTTTTTATTTGAAATAAAGTTTGTACTCTATTGCTATAGATATTTGCCTTTTAATGGGGAAAAAGCGGTCAGGGCTGCAGCGTAGCCTATAATTTCAGCATTGGCACAGAGTAGTAACTGATAGTCATTGAGGAAAATCTTCACTAGTTTGCATGGGCTTAATTATTTAAGGATCACCACACTATTTTTATAATCATGAGAAGCATAAATTCTTGTTTATGTAAAAGAGTCTATAAGACTTCATCTGCACTTTCACTACCCAGTTTGTTAAGACCTACTAGATTATATTATTAGTATTTTGTATTTTTTATCTATTTATTATTATTTATGTTTATTTATATAGAGTGATTATTGATCTGATGTTACTATTTTGTATATTTCCTTTTTTATTCTAACCACATATGTATCTATAGACGTTGGATATTATATTTAACTCCTTTAAGTGCATTACAAGATGTTTGCACTTTCAGGATTTAAGTGATCTCAACATTTGATTTCTATTATGCTAACGAGATACTTCCTCTTTAAAAGAGCAGCCATCTAAACAGTACTCTATTGCTTGAAAAAGTCTGTATACCAGATGAAACGCGTCGCTTTTGTAAGTACTGCTTAAATTGCTTTGAGTCTCATTGTCAGACTGGATACTTATTGTTCATTCATCTGTTTCCTATCCGGATTTTGTGGTGCACACCCAGAGACTACTATTGTATCGTCTCGGCAGTCGCTTACACGGCAAGGAATTGACTCAACTTGTTTCTGATCAAGAGGACACCTGTCGTTTGCTGGCCTTACTAACGGACTCACCATATTCCCTGGTGGTATGTGGATCTTATCTCTATACAAGTAAACCCGTGCATGATACTCATGCATTCTAGTCAAATCAAGCTACTTAAGGTGTTAAAAAGGTTCTTGTCATGCATTTGGGCCTAGCCCAGGCCTCCTCAGGGGAAGAGCGTTACTTCCCGACGCAAGCGCCCTTTTTTAACGTGGTTTTGTCCACATGTCACCACCTCATCATTTTTCTCCATCACCTCATCCTTCATCTTCATCGCCACATCCTTCATCAAGCTACTTAAGGTGTTAAAAACTCTCCACTGTCACCCCCGGCAACCACCAACCACTCCCAACTGTCACTTCTCCTTCAAGAAATATATAGGTCAGTGTATAACTCTGCCCAGCAGGTGGCGCTGCAGCTTGTTTTTTTTTTCCACACACGCCACTAGGCATTTATATAGTAGATTAGCCGCTTAAGCGGTAAGAAGTCCAATCGGTCCTTTTTTTCGCTGGATATTTCAGCTATTCGCTGCAGAACATTATTTGTGATTTTCAGTGCACACTATCTGCGAATGTGGCAAGGAGTACAACTTAATCCTCTATTTGATGGGACATTTGTTTGTACACCAGTTTAAAATCATGGTCTGATCTATTCTTGAGATAACATTGAGACAAGTATTTATAAAGGACACTTTTTTCTATCTTCACGCAAATTCTTTTGAATTACTACAAGGTCACTTCTACCTTGAACATCAACTAATAAGAAAATGCCAATATATGTATTTCTCAAGTTGGATACATTTTACATCATCTCAGGTTCAACTATACATTTTTTATTATACACTCAAACTGAGTTCGTGTGGTTAATTTTATAAAACAATGACCTAGTTTTGCATATATATCCAAGGAAGACTAGTTCCTTCAACTGCTGTTTTTTCAAATATATTGAATATGAGAGGTGGTTTTTTGCTATTTTGAAGTATTTTCTGTATATGCATATGCTATAATTGTAATAAATGTTTAATTGGGTCCATCTGCGCAATTCTATGTTTTCTTTGCTATATCTTTATAGAGGTTTAACACTGCCTCTTTTTTGAGTTGCTGCATTTTGTACCCAAGGGTGATTGTTATTTTTGAGATGCATGTGGTTTAGATCAGCGCCAGAGATTTAGTTTTGTTACTAGATTATACTTGCCTACTTTCGGCAAGTGTAGTCCGGGAGAGGGGCATAACTAGAGGGCGGAAGGAGGTGGGGCGCGGCCAAGCTTGTCATTTTGGCCCCACCTGCCATGATGAAAATTCCATTTTGTTGTGGGGGGTGGGGCCAAAATGAAGCGATTCACAGCGAATCGCGTCATTAAGGCTAGGCAGTTGCTCCATTATCTTTGTACATTAATATATCACTTATTAGTCTTATAAACATTAAAATACCATATAAGATTGTGAGTTTAGCCTTAACTAACTATGTGACACTTAACCCCATTGATTAATTAGGTTCAATCAGAACTTACAGTTCATTATTGTCATTGGTATAATCATTTCACTAGCGCTGTATTTAATATGCATGATAAATATCAGAGTGAATCGTTGATGTACCTTGTTAAAACATCCTAGGGTGGTTTCCTAGCAATGGATATCCTGAGAGGGGCCAACACAAAATACAGATGACATGAGTGTATATTATTATTATTATTATCCTTTATTTGTTAGGTGCCACAAGAGTTCCGCAGCGCCGTACACAGCACAAACAGTAGATTAAACAAGGTGAAACATTACAAACAGTAAACAAAAGATGCCAAAACTTCAGAGAATCCAGGCAGGCTAATGCAGTAAAGACGGAACAGAAGAACAGGTATGGAGAACAAAGGGAAGAGGGCCTTGCTCAAATGAGCTTACATCCTAAGGGAGGGTAGACAGAACTCAAACACACAGGGAGTAAGTTGAAGTAAGTGGGGAGAGAACAGGGGGGCTGGGAGGAAAAAGGGGGAAAACAGGCAGAGGAGATGAGGGGGTTAGGTGGATGGTTGGTAGGCCTTTAGGAACAGGTGAGTATTGAGTGCCCACTTGAAGGAGGACAGATTGGGAGAAAGATGGATGGAGCGAGGGAGGTCGTTCCAGTGAAGGGGGGAAGCATGGGAGAAGTCTTGGATTCTGGAGTGGGAAGAGGTGATCAGAGTGGAGGAGAGGCGACAGTCATTGGCCGAATGGAGAGGAGGTTAGAGATATAGGGGGCAGTAGACTGGGAGCCTTGTAAGTGACGGTCAGGAGTTTGATAAGGATTCTGTAAGGAATGGGGAGTCAGTGTATGGCATAGCAGAGAGGGGAGGCAGACAAGGAGCGGTGAGAAAGGAAGATGAGTCTTGCAGCCGCATTGAGTATAGAGCGGAGGGGGGCGAGATGGGGATGGGGAAGGCCAGTGTCATGAACAGCACTCACCTGAGCCTGCGTGATGCATGTGTGACACAGGGTTAACCAAAAAACAACCACCTGGTCTGTCTAAAATGATTAAATTCTTCCCTATCTATGCCACACACTAGCTTTGCGGTACTAACTATTCCACCACCAAGGTTTTTTCTGACAAGAGCTGACACTCTTATTTAGGAAGCCTTCGGTTCTCCCTAGCATTAATCAAACACAATTTACTTTAGTCAGAGTTCACATAAACCACAATGTTCTCCCCGTTTCAATTATGTAGCGTCTTGACCAAACTGTCGCGTGACTTCGTAAGAACACAGAGACTTGAACTTATTAAGTGAATTTAATATGGAAAATCCATCCACAATGCTTAAGATAAAACAGTTAATAAAAAGGCATACAAATATAAAGCAATTGTTTCTTATAAAATAAAAAGGATAAAACACAGAATTGATACCTTACTTATAATCAAGTTTCTGGTGCTGGGGAGAAGCAGGAAAAATGGGACCCTCTTCAATATCAAATTGACTCCCTCAAGAGTGAACCAAAACTTATATTTTCACTACAGTTTTAAAATCTAGCTGCAGGGCCCACAGCCCCCTTCCTGTGAGGTCAGAACCAACAGGACTGTAGAATGCAAATTAGGGTTTTATGATTCTGCTGTAGAGACAGGTTTTTGGCACTCTGTCCTAACTTTTCACCAGTATGACTTACAAACATGATTTTACCTACACACAACAGGTCATAAGTTTCCCTTCATCTGCATATCACACATGCCTCTGGTAAGTATGATATTGGAGAAAATTATATTATATTTTCCTGTGACCCTATTCAGCTTGAATCTGTCATTAATATACAACCCTGTTTTTGCAGTCGGCATGTCTGGGGCCTCTCCAACGTGTTCGATTTCATTGTCTTAAAAGAGATATCCTCAAAGGCTTTCACATTTGCGTCCTGCCATAAATGGTACAAGGTGCTACCCTTATCTACCAGCCCCCTCTGGGTAGTTTAACATAAACAAAACCCATTGATCTAACAGCTTCTCTGAGAGTCATGTCACACTATTTCTAGGAATTAATTCACAAACACATATTTGCAGATTTATGCCTAAAAATTAGCTTGCACATGACAGCCGGTAAGAAGGAGGTTGCAATAATCAAGGCGGGAGATGATGAGTACGTGGATGATAGATAGACAGCAAACAGTGTATATAATAAACAGCAAATGTATGGTGATTGGTTGATGCAACCATCAATCAGCAACATTAGAACATGATTGGTACCTTATCAGATTGGCTTGTAGAACTGTCTATCTCTAATATTGAGAAATTATTGCAGAGTTTTCCCTTTATTAACTACCTGTTTGAAACAAGCATGATAGTAAAATGGTTTTCAAGCCACACACTGAGAGTGTGTTCTGTTCAATTTAGTTAGTTGACTGTACTAACTTACCTGTAATAAAATACATCCCTAAATATACCATATATTACCCCAATAAGAAATGTATATGGGGATACTGTATCTGCTATCCAAGTATTATAAGGATCATATGATCATATATGATAATTTATGAAGGCATTACATGTATATGTGGAAACCGGCCAATCCATGTATAGGGACAGCTGCTTATCTAATATATAAATGTCTAGTGGTGTGTGTTAGTCTGTCTGTGTGTGTGTGGACAAAATAAAACCAAGCTGCAGCGCCACCTGCTGGGCGGAGTTATACACTGACCTACTAAATTCTTAGTGTGTGTGAAAAAAAAAATTCAGAAAGGGCTGAAATTTGGTATACTAAGATGTTTTTAATTTGTTAATTTAATTTGTTAATTGTTAAAAGTGTTTATAAAGATTTAAAAAAAATATATATATATTTCTTGAAGGAGAAGTGACAGTTGGGAGTGGTTGGTGGTTGCCGGGGGTGACAGTTGGGAGTGGTTGGTGGTTGCCGGGGGTGACAGTGCGGAGTGGTTGGTGGTTGAGGCCTGGGCTATGGCCCAAATGCATGACAAGAACCTTTTTAACACCTTAAGTAGCTTGATTTGACTAGAATGCATGAGTATCATGCACGGGTTAACTTGTACTAGTATATTGTGCTGAAAAATATATGAAAGCACATTGCCACCAAGTGGTGGAAGATGGTTATATAAATCCAACAAGGTTGGTAGGAATTGTCTGTCAAATAAGAGAACATTTTATTACACTAAGTAACTCATAACAACACTCACCCTTCAAAGATATCATATAGAACCCTAAAAAATAAATATATATGGGAAACATTGCATCTGCTATCTAAGTATTAGAAGAGCTATATGATTATATTTGTGATTAAAGATTTTGTCAGAAATAGTAACCCAGTGAGCATAGACCTTATTATAAACAACTAATAAGGGGAAATATACTGTTGTTCAAATTAAAAAGGAGATTTCTAACTGGATAATAGAAGAAATTGACAAGGCACTAATGAGTGGAGTTTTTAAATAGTTTATATTAGAGGACACTGAGCACAAACACTATATACCTCCTCACGTCACAATTTTATATTTCGCTAACAAATTTAAAAAATAGGTCAGAACATAAAAATAAGAGTGCTTTAATGAATTAAATAGAGACATTATTTTAATACAATTTGGTTGTAATAAAAAGTACCCCAATCGGAATCTCTTCTTCTTTCTAAATCACTTTCTACTTTCTACCTATGCATTAGAAGATAGAATCAAGGATTCTACAAAATATAACGATCATTCTTTCTCAGGTTTCCTGTCATGTGGGATGAGTGAGATGGGTTGAAAGCTCATATACAACCCAGGTTGCTAAGGTATCTATCCACACCTTTGGTGTCGATGTTTGAAAATATTTTCAGTTCCAGGTAGTTAGGGGCTCTCTAGACCCAAATGTGTCTCACAGGACCTCGAATGGTAATAACACATCTGATTTTGTTACTTATGTTCTCTAACACTATTTTAATGTCTGTATAAAAATTAGCTACATAGAGCTGGTAATTTTATATGCAGTGAGTTCAGCAGGTTCAGCAATAGCTAGTAGAGCAGCACAAAGTTACAGTCTGGATATAGTGTGCTCCTGGTGGGGTGTTCATGGTTTTCAGGTAAGCGACAGCAGCTATGGCTTAAACAGAAGCATCAGAGAATATGAATTGTACAAGCTGTTTATAGCAGACGAAACACCTCTGCAATAGGGTTTTCTTCTCTGTTTACTTAAAAGACGTCGGATTTTATGTCCCATAAAAGTCCAAAGTTACCTTGAGCATGTAGAGTATCAGTTATCAAATTCAAATACCTTAAATCTTTAGTAAGATCTTGGGCAGGGAAGGCTCAAACTACTTTTGGATATTTTTTTGTGAAGTTTGAGATTTGAACTTATGAGCATTCTTACAGCTATCTTCATCTTAAATATACTCTGTTTCATCATCCTGTGCCGAATATCATCATCATCATTTATTTATATAGCGCCACTAATTCTGCAGCGCTGTACAGAGAACTCACCCACATCAGTCCCTACCCCATTGGAGCTTACAGTCTAAATTCCCTACTATAGACACACAGTCACACACAGACAGACAGAGAGGGAGACAGACAGACAGACAGACAGAGCCAAGGGTCAATTTTTGATTGCAACCAATTAACCTACCAGTATGTCTTTGGAGTGTGGGAGGGAACCAGAGCACCCGGAGTAAACCCATGCAAACACGGGTAGAACATACAAACTTCACACAGATAAGGCCATGGTCGGGAATAGAACTCATGACCCCAGTGCTGTGAGGCAGAAGTGCTAACCACTAGGCCACTGTGCTGCCCATATGGGTCCATAGATGGCTGCTGCCGTGGAAGGGCTGTTACCAAAAATGTGTATTCTCATCTCATGAAGTTCTCTCAAAAAGAAGCACTGGAATATTTTTTGAATGTCAGCTATGATAGAAATAGAATCACAGCAAAAGCAGATGCATACTGCTAGAAGCTGTTTGTTAAGGTTTAGACATGTCACCAGGATGTCCCATCACTCATGTTCACATCTTTTGAAGTACATACTGTTAGGATTTTTAACCCATTCTCTGTGATCTATCGCTGTCATCTATCGCCCTCCTGGACCACACCAACAATTTCTTGATCATTTCTCTGCCTGGCTCCCTCTCTTCTAATCTTCTGACATCCTCACCATCATCGTGTGTGATTTCAGCATCCCTATTGCTAATCCACATTCCAATGCTGCTTCAAAACTGCTCTCTCTAACATCCTCACTTGACCTCTCCCAGTGGACTGAATCCGCTACTCATCAGAATGGCCACTGTCTTGATCTTGTTTTCTGTAAACTATGCTCAGGCTCTCAATTCCTTAACACTCCTTTCCCCCTCTCAGATCATCACCTTATTAGTTATTCGCTGACTCCCAGTTCTTTAACCTCCCTGTTGTCAATCTCTTCCGAGAGTCCTCATACCCGCAGGGATATTAACTCTATTGATTTTCAACACTTTTCCACTTCTCTCCAAAACCTTCTCTCCCCAATTTCTACATTTTCCTCCCTTTATATGGCAATTACTAATTTTCACCATACCCTAGCAACTGCCCTTGTTCAAGTGGCTCCAGCGACTCTTCATTCTCTGCGTTGACTTCATTGTTCGTGGCACACTAAAGTAACACAAAATCTACAAAAACTTTCTTGTAAAGCTAAACGTCACTGGCGTAAATCTTGTACCTCTCCTTCACCAGTGCTGTGCCTCTTCATTAAAGCCTAAAACATTGTAAGATTAGCCACCACATTGCTAATTGCTTGATACCATATACATGTTCTTTTTCATGAACATTCCATCTTCTATATCATTTTGTTTTTCTATGTAAAGCTTAGTGTTAGGGAAGTAAATAAACCATGATGATTGTGCATTGAGCCGTTCGTTGATAAGGTGACAGAGGTAAACACAAGATTTCTTAAAGTGGTTTTCAAATGTTTGAATTTGGAGGGGATGTAGACAGCCCATTGAGGTTGTGTGACTTGTACTTAGCAAGCATTACTCCTCCAGCCTTTCCATTCTCCCTTGCAATACTGTACACACCATTTACTTTGTTTGGAGCTATTGGTGCAAAAGAATACTACAGGAAAGTCAGAGCTGGAATGAACCACAGGAGACTCAGAACTGGCACCTGATGATGTGATCAACGGGAGACTGAACCTACAGTGAAGTGTGTGAGGTAGATGCCATGAACAGAACTTGGTAGTGCTGGTAGGTGATTCTGCAGTCAGGAACAGAATCAGAGCCAGGAGACCTGCACCTAAAGAATGAGAGAGAGTTGTTCTGGCAATGTGCGCCCAGCAGCCCCTGGTTTAAGTAGGGCACCCTCTGCACTGATAGGCTGGCTGAATCATGTAAACGGAGTTGCTGGAGACTGGTTTGGATCATGCAATCATGCCATCCAAGATGGCCGCTTGGCAGTACACAGATTTGAAATAGGCAATCTCCTTTTAATCAAAGACAATCTACCCCACTGCACTTCAAAAAAACTAAAAGAGCAAATACATACACATTTATTTGGCAGAGGTATGACAAATATGTCTTTTTCTGTAATTGTGCCATCTTCTGGAACTACTGTGTGTTTCAGTCTTGGGATATAAAGTTAAGTGACCGTTAATTTGATGTGGTAGAATACCTATTTTCTTACCTTGTGTACCTTGTAAGCTAACAAGGTAAGAAAATAGGCATTCTGTAAATCCTAGACAATTTATGCATTATATAATTTTTAAGTGCTGATTTTATTAGGAAAATGTGTTTATATAATTCTGATTTTGCTATTTTAAAAAAGTAGATTTATAGTGATTGATAGTAATAATGATTGAAATAAAAATTCTCTCCCACTCAACCATTTACCTCTGAACTGGGCCTTGTGCCTGTCCAGTAATCACCTCTCTTCTCTTGTGCTACTCCCACTTATGGAATTCCCTACCATGCCCAATCAGACTTTCCCACAGCCTTCAAATCTTTAGATGCTCTCTGAAAACCCATCTCTTTTTTAGATCTTACCTTATCCCGGACAATACAATTTATCATAATGTACCCTCACATCTGTGCCAATCTCCACTCTGAGCTACACTCTTGTTTCATCTGTGCCCTCTTCCCCTTAGAATGTAAGCTCTCTAATGAGCAGGGCCCTCCATATCCTTTATTTTTATGTCTGCATTTATTTGGTATGCCTTGTATGTCCTTGTTTTATGTATGTACTGTCTTCCCAACTGTGCTAACTGCGGAGCATTGTGGCGCCTACAAATCTACGATAATTATAATAATAATAATAGTGCTTCTTGGTGGAATTTTGAAAGAAAAAAAATCAATATAAAAACCTTTTTGACCATTTTGGATAGATTGTCTTTGCCAATGGTATTTTTTAAAATAAATGGTGGATGAGAAAAGGTCCATTAGTTCCCATATACCCACTTCCACCACAAAGTATATAGTAGGACTGGAAAATGTGATAGAAGTCTAACAGTGAAAAGAAAAGAATGTCTTCCTTTAATATGCTCTAGGATCCATTATGACATCAATGAAATGAGAATAAAACAGCAAATGCATGTCTGCAAATGTAGTAAACTAAGAAGTATATGTACTAAACATTGTGCTCCAAACCGTCGTATTTACAATAGGGCAATTGGAGCTGGAATGTTAAACTGCCAGCAATATATGGTGGCTTCAAAACACCTTTAGTCAAAACTAAAATTCTCTTTGTTGGCACACTTTTCTAGTACTGGCTCGGACCTCATGTGCCTACAATATTGCCTGAATTCTTTGCGGCATAGATTCAACAAGGTGCTGGAAACATTCCTTAGAGATTCCGGTTCATGTTGACATGATATCATCACGCAGTTGCTGCAGATTTGATGGCTGCACATTTATGCTGCAAATCTCCTCTTACACCACATCCCAAAGGGACTCTGTTGGATTGAGATCTGGTGACTTTGGAGGCTATTTGAGTATACTGTACTCATTGTCATGTTTGTGGAACCAGCTTGAGATGATGTTTGGTGTACTATCCTGCTGGACGCAGCCATTAATGGGTAGACTGTGGCCATAGGGATAAACATGGTCAGCGACAGTACTCAGGCAGGCTGTGGCAATTTAATGATTCATAACTGGTATTAAGGGGCCTAATGTGTGCCAAGAAAACACTCCCTATGCCACTGCACCCCCATCACCAGCCTACAGCATTGACAGGATGGTCACATGGATTAATGTGGTTTATGCCACTTTCTGACACTAAAATCTGCATGGTGCAGCAGACATCGCGATTTGTCAAACCAAGCAGCATTTTTCTTCAACTATCTACTTTTGTTGAGCCTGTGTCCACTGTAGAGGGAGAGAAGCTTTGCTGTCACAGGACTGTGACTGAGACGGATACTCCAGGGACTAGCTATAGAGATTGGTAACTGGGTCTGTTGCCCCTGTTTGTTATATTACAGTACTACTTAAACTATTCTTTAAAAGCGCTATACCTCTCTAAGTGCATTTCATGTTAAATACACTCTAATACTACTTTAATCAGATATTTGCCTGGGTATCAAAATACTTTCCAATGTCCAAGATATTGGAGTGCACAGATGGCTGTGGGGTCACTCTGGTAATCACTGACCTGATGCAGGAGTCATTGCCAGTTAACTCTCTCCATTGATTGCTGCATGCAGAAAGCTGGTAGATGCCCCATTTTTATGACAGACTGACCACAGCCAGTTGTGAGATATTCTTTATAATTGATTGCAAAATATATATATACAAATATAAATCTTATCCACATCACCCTTTACACAGCAATGTCCCTTGGTTCTTAATAAGAATAAAATTACCACTTTGTATTTGTTTTCAAATTTATATCCAGTTCCTGTTGTAAGACCCTACAAAGCTCCCTTGGGTCAAAGCACTGAATACGTCAAAAGTAAGTGAACATAAAGTACTCCCTTTCCAATCCAGGTTCCTGCCTGCCCAGTGGTTACACTGACAACACCCAGACCCAGCAATAAACCATGTTGATGTTTGCCAAGTACACTACAACATACTTCTGTCAATAAAACTTTAACAGAGATATGCTTTTTTGCACTGGGAAGTATGCAGAAACACCATTTCAACTCTTCTTCATTCCTCCCAATCATCCGGATCTAGGTGGGACAGTCCCGATTTGAGGGCTCTGTCCCGCCGTCCCATTTAGGACAGCTTTGTCCCTATAGGTTGGTAATTAGAGAGATATTGCCTATTCACAGAGGTTAAACAATGCGCATGGCAATTGGAGGGGGGGGTGAGGAGAGAACGGACAGCCTATTCCTTCAAAAGTACTAGGCAAGCCCCAGAATGGCCACAACCCCATCATGATGTGCCCATGCCTCCATCATGTCGTAGTCAAGACCCCCCGTCATAATAGTCTGAGTTGGAATCTCTAGATAATTGGGATATCAGTTGTGTGACTATTTGTTTCATATAGTAATGTGCTTGCAAATAAGACACATAGGGCCGGAGTCATTTAGGAACGAACCAATGTCACAATGCAAGGGGTGAAAATGAGTTTATTGTTTTGCACATAAGTTAAATACTGGCTGTTTTTTCATACAATAAATTCTTCATAGCTTTATTGTTACACTGAAATTTAAAGTTGATCTAGGACATGCCCTACCCCAACTATAAATCTGTCCCCACATTTTAAATTTACCTCCCCCTCCAATACTACATGGTTTTGCCCAGGTGCAAAGTTACTCCTTTTTTATTCTTTGCTCTCCTTAATGACTCAGGCCCATATTGAATAGCACAATCAGTGTTTATGCACATTTTACTTGTATCATAAACTACATACGCTGGAGATGGGCTGAACCAATATTCATAAGAATCCAGCCTATTAATTTACAAAGATATAGTGAAATTACTGAGGCACTTCATGGCCAATATTCAGGAGACATTTGGTTCTTTCGGAATTGATAGGCTGCATTCTCATAAATATTGTCTCATCCCACAAAATGGCTATCTCCACTCTGTGTAGGTAAAACGGGACCTTAACAATATGTAATAGAATTATAAATAAAAATATTAAACAGCATTGACGTAACGGACGATACGTGTTTGTGGGGGTGGTTGTGGTGGTGGTGGTAATTGAGATGTTGTTGGAACTGTGGAAGGGTTCATGGAAGCCAACGCATCCTTCTGTATAACAAACACCTATAAGTAGATACAACAAAATAAAGCAAAAAATGAACAACTATGACAATATAATAAAAAGAACAAAAATTATAACATATACTATTTTTTTTAAAAAAACACTAATTTGCACATCAGAATGAACTAGGTTTACTCTTTAATTCGAAACTTTAGATATGGTGCCTCCTGTTTCAACTGTGGCTGTCCAGTACTTCTAGTAATGTCTGCTTGTTATCTGGTCAACATCACTATGTGTTGCCAATTCCAGGACAGCAGTATGAGGTGATGGCATCATCATAACGGTCAGACAGCAGGATGCCTAGATCATGCATATCAGTCCTTCACATACTGGGCCTGATTCATCAAGACACGTATTGTGAGCGCAAACCGCATTCAGTATTACACGCGTGTATTTAGGCTTTGCATGCTCCCAAATTCATCAAGGCACGGATCTCTAGATACGTGCGCTTTTGAATCGGGGGCAGGTCTGCTGTGCTCTACTACACAAGACACTGCAGGATATGTCCAATACCTATGTGGATTATCGATTCACAAAACTGGATTCGGACGCGGCTGCGTGCGCTTGAGTTTGGCACGCCCCTGCTGTAAATTCACAATGGCAAAACACCCCTCCCTGCCCAGTTCACTCTCCGAAATCGTAAAGCAAGTGTCCTTTGCATGCGACAACACAGCGAATGAGGCTGTGTTCACGGACGTATCTCCCGATTCTGGGCATGCTCAGAGTGATAAGCTCAAAATTGGCAGACATGTGCTTTGATGAATCAGATCAACTGTCTTTTGGGAGCAGCATTGGAGTAAGGCACAACTATCTACAGTGAGTATACCTCAGGCTTAAAGGGTTTCTTCACTATAAACATATATATTTAGATTTTGAAAATATGTTGTTCGGTCACCTACTTTATAATATATTTAATTAGGCTACCTAATTTTGTTCCAGGTGAAACTGTTGCTCATACCCTTAGAATATAAACAGCTGAACAAAATTTGTTCTAAGTTACAATATTGACCTAGGGTTATAGCAACACTCTGTAATGTCCTGCAGACTGTCCTTTGTTTCTCCTTAAAAGCATGGCCACGAAACAGCATAACCAGCTGCTTGGATAAAAGTTAGGGAAAACCTGTTTTATATCTCTAAAAGTAGTAGATTACTTCACGTGCACTATTTACTACTTTGAAACTGACAAGAAGTTGTCCTTAAACAGGATTATTTTATATTGTATTTTGTACCTAATTGCTAAATATTGAGATTCAAAGTAAACATATTTGCTTTGATAGATGCACAAGATATAACCATTTGAAAAGGCTTACCTCTGATTTCATAAGGTGAAATGGATAGAAGGATAGGAAAGCCCCACAATGGATACTGCATATGGCCCTGTATTTACAGGGCCATATGTTAAAGGCCAGGGGCGGGGGGCAGGGGAGCATCGGTCCCCCGGGCCGCTCACTGCTGTTAGGGCCGGCCGCCACCCGGAGGCAATTTCGACTGATTTTTACCGGCGGCCGCATCCCATGACACGGGATGCGGCCGCGTCAGTGCACAGGTGGCCACATCACATGACACGCGATGCGGCCGCGTCATTGGACACGGCCGCATCGCGTGTCATGTGATGTGGCTGTCTGGGCGCCCCCCGGGCTGAACTCTGCCAGCCTGCGCCTGACAAAGGCCGCCATTGGTCATCGACATTTGCATATGATTAGTAACAAAAAAAAAACAAAGCAGATATGGTTATTGGTACTGTCAATGTCTCCTCCATGTTATTCATTGTAGATTAATTATTTTATGTCTCCCTCCTCAGTGCTTTTTCCAGACTTCTGTCTGGTTCTCTCTCCTTCTGCTTCTCTCTCCTCTCACTCCTGTCTGGTTCTCTCCTCGTCCTCCCTACTCTGATCCTCAACCGTCTCTCTGATTCTCTATTCCCCCTCTAGTTCTTTCTTCTCTCCTCTCTGGTTCTATACTTCCGCTCTCACTGGCTTCCTTTCCTCTCAACCTCTGGTTCTCTGAACCACCCCTCCCTCTAATTTCCTCATCTCCCTCTCTCTTCTTCTCTGCATAACATTGATTTGCATTGGGCATCATGTGTAGAAATGATAGAGGTGAACAGAGCATACAAGCCTTCTATGCCCCTCTACATGTCTATAGCAATTATGGTCCGTATACATAGGGCATTTATTTTTGCATATAGTTCATGAAGCCATTATACCTAGAGGGATAGGAAAGGTGGGCTGATGCTCAGAACCATTGGGGACATTATTAGACCTTGTGAGATAAAAGTGACTCAGACCCTATGTACAGAAAAGCTGTTTATGCAACATGGGAGTCTCAAACAAGGGGTAAATTAAACTTCATGTTGACTTTAAAATGCAATACAATGTACAGTACTTGATTAGAGAAAACCCATAAGTCTCTTAAGAAAGAGTCTGAGGATTTGTTTAGGTTAAACTAGGTTTCACAATGTTTATGCAGCTGATATATGTTTATTTTTTACCTGGGTAATATTTGATGGGACATGTGATAAGGAACGACAGCCAAATATGGAGACGGAAAAGAACACACAAAACAGCAGCAGATTTATCAAAATGAGAAGACCATGAAGAGCATATCCACTGATCTGTAAAGACAAAGTAAAAATACTTAACAGTTTTTTTGTACTTATTGAAAATGCCATGTATTACATTCTGACATATAGGAGAATTTCGGTTTAAACTTGTAGGGCCTGATTCATTAGGGCACTCACTCTGAGCGCAACCCGCGCTCAGAATTTGACACCCGTACTTAAGCTTTATGGGCGCCCAAATTCATCAAGCCATGGATCTCAAGATCCTTGGCCTGTTGAATTCAGGTGCAGGGCTGCTGTACTACACAGGCTGCTGCAGATACATATGTCATACTTGCCAACTCTCCTGGAATGTCTCCCGGGAGAGTATGACAATCTCTCGCTAGGAAGTGGACAGAATTAAAGCCAAATTGCAGTGATTCACCTGGAATTGCTGCATTTGGCCCTACCCCCCCCCCCCCCCCCCGCTGTAAAATGATGCGATTTTCAGAGACCCGCCCCCTGCACGCCCACCTGCCCTGGCAGCTCCCGGATCATACTTGCCATAAGTTGGCAAGTATGATATATGTACCTGTCAGCGCCTGACTCACCGGCTGTTTACTGTGTAAAAAATAGATTAAATAAAAAGTGTGGAGTCCCCCCTCCAAATGCTATTAACCCTAGTTCTGCCAGGCTAGTGCTGGTTTCTACAAAATAAAGGGGGAAAAAAGGGTGGGGCCCCCTGATTTCACAGAAACCAACACTAGACAAACCAGCCAGGGTTGTTGGCACTATAGAAGGAGGATGTCCCTCTGCCATAATGACAAACCAACCCCATGCTGTACAGCATGGGCCGGATTCCCTAGGGAGTGAGGTCTGCAAACAAACTGTTTAACCCCCCCCAAAGCCTAGACCCCTGGGGTGGTGAGTGTAGGGTAATAAAGTGAGCTAAAATAAGAAAAAAAAGTGTAAAACATCATTTTAGTTTGTGGAACTACAAGTCCGAGCCAGCCCGGGATGCCATTAACAGTTTGGGCATGCTGGTGCTTGTAGACCAACTCTGTAATCAACTAGTAATCAACTCTGCAAGTGTAAGTACATGTACAGTGGTGAAATACAGTAGTGTTGACCTAACTATACTGTAAAATAAACTCCACAAAATTTAACAATATAATTTATTTCACATTCTTGATTTGTGGTTACTTTAATTCTTTCCATCACAGCAAAGTGCTGTTTAAATTTTCACACATCATGAGCCTGATTCATTAAGGCATGGAAAGCAAACATATTATGCGTTTTTTTAAAAGCGCACGCAATTCACGCCTATGCAAATCCGTATTCCACTACAACGGCTCTTGTTGAATACGGGTCTAGGTACGCTCTGCTCTGATAGACAATACACTGCAGGATCCCTCCAATACATATGTAGGATATAAATTCTCAGTGGAACACAGAGGAAATTTTTTTTTAGTTATTGTCACCTGTTAGTAATATAGTAATTAAGGATAAAACATAAAAAAATATATACATTTATCAGGATGTTATTAATGTCTACTGTACAGATAATGCATTGCTCTTGATTGCAAACACATGTTCTAGCATGTAAAGACGATCATCATCACTACCATTCCGCATTTACACCTACCCTGTAGCTGGTGCAAGTGACGCAACAGAAAAAGGCATACCTTGAAAATGCCCAAAGCTTCTCCAAGATGCGTGCGCTCGACCTCAGCGCGCCCTTACTGTATATTGACTACACGCATGCGCCCATTCCCCTCCCCGTTCCGCGCATGAAATCGTAGCGTGTCGTAAGTGTCTTTTGCGCAAAAACTGCATACACGCGTTCTCTGGGATATAGTCTGTTTATGGGCATATGCATAGCAATTTAATGCAAAATGCAGCACATATCAGTATTTACTTTCCTTATTGAATCAAGCCCCATGTTTACACATCTAGCACCTTGCAACACCCTAGAGGGTTGGAGTGTAAAACAACAGTTAAAATGCACTTTCATTAACATCGCACTCCGACTTTTGTACAAGTGTCCCTGCTTTTGCGTATGGGTCTGTGAGCCAAGATAATTGTCACAGGAATTTGCAACGGCCAATGGGAAAAGCAGTCTGTAATGTTAAATTCAATAATCTATATAGCATAGTCAATGCAGAAGCAAAGCCTTAGTTAAGCAGACACTATCTATCTAAAGTAATCTTGTGATACTCTGAAAAAAGTAATAATCAGAGAGTGAAAAAGTTATCAAGGAGACTGTTAGTTGAAGTATTATTTATATTTATGTTTTTGATTACTAAATTGAAAATATTCTGATATTGGCAGAGTGTGTCCGTAGCAGAGCAGAGTACCCCTGTTGAAATCAGTTACTGTTGATTTTTCAATTCATTTCTTTAATGCAAATGTATTAATTTGATCAAAGTCAATATAAAGTAGGAGGGAGAACAGAACAAAACATATTGATAGCACTCATTGGAGCACATACAAAGCACACACATGCAAAACAATCTATTAAACAATATTATGTGACAATGGCTGATTTGCAACATAACACAATTTTGTGAATAGAATGGTGATTGTGAAGAATTTGAACATAAAGGAAAATAGAATATTAACATGACTCCAATGTTCCGAAGCAGCCGGAGTGAGTTTGGTATAAGCCAATTCGTTTGGGATAAGTAATACTCACTTCTAATACCTTTTGGGAAATAATGGGATAACTTAAGCTTTTTTACTTATTTTTTTTCATAGCACAATTAAATCGACAAGCTGTTTACGATGTGGGACTACAGCAGATAGAGCAACTCCAGCTTTTTATTCTCACAATAAAACTGTAATGAAGACCTCAAAAATGTCAATAGCGCCCATAATATTGGTGAATTGGTCCAATATTAAGCATTTGTTGCCCCAAAATGAATGCTATGGATATTAATGTTTGAAAGGAAAACAATTGGATGAATTCAGGGCACAATAAGGTCTGCAGATGACCATTGTCTGCCTGTCTGTGCAATCACCTTCTGACCAAAATATTACGCACCCTTGTGATTAAGATACTCAGCCCAATCTCCGAACACTCAGATCTGTATAATTAAGCTATCAGTGTCTGTGACTACATTGGAAGTGACCCAGCTGCGCAATACTTGGTCCATGTGTGGTTAACTTAAGAATGTGACATTTTGTACAAAATATCTATACAAAATTCATAACTATTACATTTTCAGGGTTACATTTTATTAAATTTGCTCCGCAAGGCATCATCCCTTAGTCCATTTTAAGTAAACACTTGAATACTACTTACATTTTTTTGCTGGCATAATGTGTACAAGAAGTAGTTCACACCAGTACTGGAATAATAATTGATATCACAGCGAAGTATTGCTAGGTCAATGCCATTTAGGATCAATACAACACAACTGACAAGTATGCTTATGATGTTCAAGGCAAGGGAACCTTTCACCTGTACAGAGAAAAGGAGCAAAGCAATTAATAAAAGTTTACTGCACAATATCTCCCAACATTCCCACATTCTAGAGGATAACTCTGGTGTTGTCCCATAGTCCCAGATATTCCTCATTTATTCATTGATTATGGTAGGATGATGCAATGCAGCCAATGGCAGGTTAAAATGTGGTAATTGTGGGTGGCCATACATGGCAGATGGCTCTTGGCTCTCATGCATGTCTTGAGACTTTCACTCTACCGGAAACAAAAAAGAAAGAATGTATAAGGTGCAGGGCCGGATTTACCGCTAGGCAACCTAGGCACCTGCCTAGAGCCTAGCGGCTCTCAGGGGGCACAGCTGGGGGGGACAGGAGCAATTTGCGACTCATGCGGGGGAGGGGTGCCGCGAATCGGGGGAGGGGGGGGTCGGGTGGCGCGAGTCGGGGGAGGGGCCACATGGGGCTAGTGTGGTGGCTGGTCTCCTCCCTCCCTCCTCTGTGTGGCCTGCTGTGTGTCACATGAGACATGCACCACATCACAAGTGCCGTCCCATGTGTGAAGGGGATGAAGACTCCACAGCTCCTACAAGGAAAAAGGTAAGTTGGGGGAGGGGTGGGGTAGTATATTAAGTGTGTATGTGTCCCCCCACTGCATCCTGGTATTGTGTGTGTCCCCACTGTGTCCTGGTATTGTGTGTGTCCCCACTGTGTCCATGTATTGTGTGTGTGTGGCCACTGCGTCCGTGTATTATGTGTGTGTCCCCCCACTGCGTCCGTGTATTACGTGTGTTTGAGGGGCCACTGCGTCCGTGTATTGTGCGTGTGTGTGTGTCCCCACTGCGTCCGTGTATTGTGTGTGTGTGTCCCCACTGCGTCCGTGTATTGTGTGTGTGTGTGTCCCCACTGCGTCCGAATATTATGTGTGTGTCTGTATCCACTGCGTCCGTGTATTATGTGTGTGTGTCCCCACTGCGTCCATGTATTATGTGTGTGTGAGGGGCCACTGCATGCGTGTATTATGTGTGTGTGTGTGTGTGTGTGAGGGGCCACTGCATGCGTGTATTATGTGTGTGTGTGTGAGGGGCCACTGCGTGCGTGTATTGTGTGTGTGTGTGTCCCCACTGCGTCCGTGTATTATGTGTGTGTGAGGGGCCACTTCATGCGTGTATCGTGTGTGTGTGTGTCCCCACTGTGTCCGTGTATTGTGTGTGTGTGAGGGGCCACTGCGTGCGTGTATTGTGTGTGTGTGTGTGTGTGTGTGTGAGGGGCCACTGCGTGCGTGTATTGAGTGTGTGTGTGAGGGGCCACTGCGTGCGTGTATTATGTGTGTGTGAGGAGCCACTGCATGCGTGTATTATGTGTGTGTGTGTGTGTGTGTGTGAGTGTGAGGAGCTACTGCGTCCGTGTATTATGTGTGTGTGTGAGTGTGTGTGTGTGAGGGGCCACTGTGTGCGTGTATTATGTGTGTGTGTGTGTGTGTGTGTGTGAGGGGCCACTGCGTGCAGGGCCGCCGAGAGGGGGGGGGAGCGGGTACATTTTACCCGGGCCCGGGCTCGCCGGGGGGCCCGGGCCGGTCCTTCACTACTATTTTTTTTTAAACATTTTTTTCTTGTGTTTTTTTTTTTTTCATTTTTCATTTCTTCTATTTTTATTTTTTCTCCGGGGGGGGGGGGGGGGGGGGAGGGGGTCTGTTTCGTTCGTTGGTGGGGGGAGCTGAGAAAAAAAAAAGAAAATATATACTCACCACGTGATCGCGGCGCCGCGTCCCTCCTCTCCTGTCTTCTCTAGTCACACTGACTGTCGGGCGTGACATCATCAAGTCACGCCCAACAGTCAGTGAGGAGCGCCGCAGCCAGACACAGGACAGGACCAAGCAAGCAGCATGAAGAAAGAAAAGAAGACAGAATAAAAGAAAAGAAAAGAAAGAAGCTAAGAAAAGGTAAGTAAAGATAGACTGAAAATAATAATCTGGGGGATTATATATATATAAATAATAACTGTATAGGCCCTTAATCCAGAGGTAGAAAGCTGTGTGCTTATAAAAACACATGAGACACCTATGGGAACAATTATATCCGCTTGGTCTTAAGCAAGCTTCATTTTAGTTAAATACATAATCACAGTTCTTTATATGTGATCCAGTATATTTATGTAGTGCAATTAGGTATCCAAATCAGCAGGACATAGTAGTTGCAAAAATGTTAATTTGCCTCTTAAATACTCTTTTTCAACAAATAATAACTTCTAAAGCCTAAAAATATGAGTAGGGATAGATGTTAAGAACTACATGTAACATAAAAAAAATTTTATTGTGCAATTGATCAATACAATAAAAATAGATAAATCTTTGAAAATCCTTGAATATCAGGGACAGTGGGGACCTATGGGAAAGCTTGGTCTGTGATCTTGAAAGTGGACAACGCCCCCCAATGTATGACCACACCCCCGAATTTATTTTGCGGCGCCGTTTAGGCTAGCTACGCCCCCACGACACATTGACATGCCCCCAAATGTATGACCACACCCCCGTAATTGCTTGCGCCGCCGCTAGGCGGCGCAAACATTTTTGGGCTTACTCGACTATGAGGGGGCCCCCATGAATTTGTTGTACCGGGGCCCTGAATTCCTCTTGGCAGCCCTGACTGCGTGCATGTATTATGTGTGTGTGTGAGGGGCCACTGTGTGTGTGTGAGGGGCCACTGTGTGTGTGAAGGGGGGGCCCAAACCGATATCTTGCCTAGGGCCCCATGAGGTGTAAATCCGGCTCTGATAAGGTGCACAATTGCTCTCTAGTACCTTCTATTTCTCATGTGGAGATGGAAGAACTAATATTTAAAACTTAACTTTTATTAGCTGTATAGATTCAGCGAAATATTAAAACAAAAATACCATAGATCTTAAAAACAACTGTGTGCTTTAAAATCCGCTGGATGCACTGTTATCCATATATTCATCGCATCCTATCATAATTCTGTATCATCGCATCCTATCATAATGCGAGGAAACAGAAACAGCCAGCGACACGCCAATGCGCGTTTTGCTGTATGGGCTTAGTCGTGGCAAGACTTTCACTCTACCATCAGCAAAGTTGGAACTGTTTCTTCAGTTCACAATATCACATTCAGTAGCAAGTCCATGTATATTTATATACAATCACTGCTCCGTCTTAAATAAAACAGGCTTCAATAATTCTTAATGTAATTAAGAATTGGTGTTGAAGCAGGCAGATAAGGACAGTAGATTTGTATTCTAGATAGGGTAGATTATATTACAGGCAACTAGACTTCTCAGTAAAAATAAATCCTACAATTATTTTAACAAAGCACCCTGCTGTGGAGATTGTTAGGGCGTTAAGAACTCCTTTGGTATATGGTCTCCATGAGGATATTCTTAATAAAGAAGAATATGCAATCTAACCCAATTATTCCAATCTTTTATAACTTGCACAGAATCTTTTATAGTATGCATTGACAATCTGCCGGGCAGAAAATCAGAATGGGAGAGCTGCATTCTGATTTGCTGACATGCTGTCTCTCACTGCATAGGAGCTCGCAGTTCTAAGAGATGAGGTCATTCTTAACTCACAAGACTTACAGTGAGTCAAGACTTCCCACTCGCTCTACAGGAAACTTCCTTTCTGATGGACGTGACACTGCTTTCAGCAGTAAAGGTACTATACAAAGTGGCATGATATGGGGGAAACCGTAAATGGTGGACATGACATGTTAATACATCAATACAGGGGGCCACGATATGAGGGATTTGAAAGCAGGGGTGGAATGATATCAGGGAGCATCAAATAGAAAGTCATATAGGGCATCACATGCACACTGTATGACAAAGAAAGGATCGGGGGTCACAATGACTTACAAGAGTAAGATTCTCACTCTCTGTATTGTATGGTAGTCACAAGGATGCTCTCTGTATTGTATGCTAGTCATTAAGATGCTCTCTGTACTGTATGGCAGTCATTCGGATTCTCTCAGCATTGTCTAGGGTTAACTAGTGTCAGGCGCCGTCTCCGCACTGACACTTTGTGCAGGAGATGGACACCTGCACCTTCCAAGCAGCCACGTCCTGTTGCCTAGCAGCGGGACGCTATCTCTGCTCACCTGTCTGCAGCCAGCTTGTCTTACCGCCAAAATCTCCCTAACCCTATCAGGAGGCACCTTAGGGTATATAAGGCAGTCTATGACACATGTCTAGTGCCAGAGTATTTGGTCTTCAGCCTTGCTTCAGCCTTTGTTCCTGTGTTGCTGTTTTGGACTCTGACCCCGCTTGTTCCTGACTTCTCCTTTGGTTCCTGATTCTGGCTTAAAGTGATATTTGGTATTGACCCGGCTTCCTGACCATTCTCCTGCTTATGATTTGGCTATATCCATTCCTCTGGTTTTGACCCAGCTTGCTGACTACTCTTCCATCCTGCATCCTGGTGGGCTATCACCGCTGCCTCAATTGTTACCTCGCCAGCTGACTGATACTGAGGGCCGCGACCTGCACGTCTCCTGCAACAAAGTCCATACCTCCTTGCGGGGGTTCCTGGTGAAAACCAGGGGCGTGTTAGACTCCGCGCCTCAGTACTCAGTAGCGCCAACTGCTGGCAGGTATCATCAATTCCACCTAGTGATTCTGACAACTAGAATGCTCTCCACTTTGTATAGGTGTTACTAGAATACTATATGTAATGTATGATGGTCACAAGAATGATCTTTGTATTGTATGATGGTCACAAGGATGCTCTACATATGGAAGCTTTTCGTACATAGGTCACTAGAATACTTTCTGTATTGTACAGGGGTTACTAGTCTATATTATATAGACAGCACTAGAATAGTCTCTGCATTGAATCAGTAGACAGATTGGGTTGGTAGGTGATTATGGCTTTGATATAATATTTTTATATGCCATTTTCATTATGCCCATCATGCTGGTAGAGGTAAGAAGTGGGCAACTACAAAAGTTACCCCCTCCTCTAGAAAAATTAGCCCCATGCTAAAAGCACTAGGGCTTTTCCCAAACCTCTATGGTGCAGTGAGTGTGGGATAATAAAATAAATGAAAGTAATATAAGCATTTTGACATGGTTCACTGCTGGTCCCAGCAGGCTCTGGTCACCTTACAGGGGTTGGATATGTTGTAGATTGTAGTACTACAAATGCCATCTTATCCATGTCTGCCAGGGCATGCTGGCACTTTCAGAACCACAATTAGCAGCATATCCTGGCATCCATGAACACTGTGACCTGTAGTGCACCTAGGCAAACTACAGAAAAAACATGCACGCTGTGAAAAAATACATTTATTATAAATAAACACACCTTCAAACACAACCCTCGCTAACCATTTTATTGTTCACTTATTTCCTGGGGTGCAAAGTGGCCTTCTCTGTGTGTCTGTCAGGCATTCCAGGGTTTAAAAAAATAATAGACCCTCATAAGATGCTGATAGACCAGCTTGTTACCGAGCCCTGATATAAGTGAGCTCTAGATGGCATTGCATTAATATTTATAGACTGGGAAATTCTCAAGCTCTAAGGTCTGCATGCAATGCAGTTATAATTGTGTAATTCTCAGTCACAATATACACCTACATTTTTGGTGTAAATTGCATCAAAGATTAAATTGAATCAAAGATTTTTTCTGCCATAACCCACTTACAGTTTCTTAGTGCAGTCCACATAGATTAATATGATGACTGCAAAGTTCCTCAAAGCATGAAGCTTAAAAAAGCTTTGTATTTTGCAGAAAGGTAATGCCATCTCAGGATGTCATCTGTCATTTTCTATGGGATCCAGCCCTAGCCTCTCCAGCTACTTTGCATATTTGTAAGTTAACCCCCTCCTACAGTGACCGGCTCCTCTTGCCATAGCTGTAGCTCCGTCTACTATTGGCCTTGCCTACTACCAATGTGGCTAGGAATGACAGTGTGCAGACTCTGCATATTTTGGGGATCGTCCTGCCTACATATGATTTGGTCCCATCTATGTGAGTCCACTTTCACATTTTTTTCCAGGGCCACTTTAAGTTCCCAATCCGCCCTGACTGGCAGACAGGTCTTCCAGAGGTCTAACACCTCTGAGCTTCAAGAAGTTCAAAACTTCCAATGCCTCCAACCACTGCGTTTTTAACCCAGCTCCAATTCTGATGGTGGCTTTTGTAGGACAGGACAAGAGCTCCCTTTCCTGACTTCCCAATGTTTTGGGTCTTATCTCCTGGGGGTTGGACAGGGACCAAAGCAATACCTAGCTTTTTCAGAGGAACCAAAACTCTCGGTTGAGTCTTGTTAGCTCTACAAATTTCCACAGCTAAGAGGCACTACAGAAGCTATACCAGCTACCCAGAAGTAAACGGTTCTAGGCCCCTCTGAAGGAGCCTAGTGGTGGCAGCCGAATTCTTCTATAATTATTGCATAGTTGGCATTTGCAAGTTGACCAGTGTATGGTAGCAGGTGACACCAATAGGAGTGGTCAGTAATAGTTGTTTACCAACGGGGTGAGAAAGCAACCCAGATAAACTGTGCAGGAAGAACATCCTTTCATTCCTTCCTCCCCCTCAGACCAGGTGGAGGAGTAAGCCCATCTGGTCACATTGAAGCTTCGCACACCTTTGGAGCAGCTTTATTTGTGTCTTAGAGAAATCGGATTTGCCAATTATGGCTACAGGTTTTTCAGTGGATATTTTGCAATTTACATAAAGGGGATTACAGTATTCATAACAGTTCATATATACATAAGGGAGAAATATAATTTGGGGAATCATTAGAAGGGAGTTCTTGCAGGCTTAACCTTTATTTAAACATGCGCAGTATCGAACTCTCCAAGGTGTAGGGTCAGAACTTCTGGGTGCAGTAGGGGAGGCACATTTGCAAAACCATGGACAGACTGGGCTGGCACTCAAAAACAGAAAAAACCCAAGTGCTGGACTTTTAACTAAACACAGTGCACAAAACAATTTTGTAAGTCCAGATATGCTAGGACATTCTGCCGCGTGATGACACTCTGCAAAGAAATGTGCAGGAATAAATGGGGAATTGCTGCCAAGTTACAAGGAGTGAGTGTTCTAAACAAAGGCATCTAGCCCAGTAGAGCTAGGCAAGATGCTGGCAGCGTACCCCAAGTGGGGAGAAACTGAACTATCGCAAGTAGGTTTCAGGATTGGGTTTAATATTACGCAACTAAAGGCCCTTTCTCCTGCAAGTATAGAAATATCTAACTAATGCTGGACTGAGTGTCCAGCCACTTTGTTGAGCACTCCCCCATACTGAGGCTAGGAATTTCACCATTGGGCCCAAAGCCCAAGGAGGCTGAGGGGAAGTCTAGTCTTATTCAGAATATTTCCTTTCCAGAATTTCTGTATAGGGAACAATGTTCAGTTCAGTATCAGTCATTTGATGGAGTGGACATTTGATGCATGGAAAGGTAGTCCTTAAATCAAGCCTTAATAGAGTGTCATATTTTCCACTTATATTTATATCTGAAGAATGTCAGGCTCATGTGTTTCACATATAATGAGAAGAGCTTTAGGGCATAGTCTAGCTTTAATAGGGATGTGGCCATTTCATTTGCCTAGTCCTAAAGTCCAGAGTAACTGGAAAAGACCATATAGTGCATATCTCTCTCCTCATTACATTTACTAAAATACAAAGTTGAATGAAATGGATTATGTTTAAATTATAATTATATAGTTAGTCTATTTAATCTTGTCTCCCTTATGGAAGTGCAAATAGAGCGTCCCTTGATGTTCAACTAGATTTTTCCCAAGTTATATTTTGTGGTTGTTATTATCAGAGAACTCACCAAACAGATGTTGGGTTTAGCCTGAGCCCCAATTGTCAGAGATCCTGCAATGATGTACTGCAAAGCAAAAAACACAGTAAATATCACATATTATATACGTCATAAACTACAACGGTAGCATTATTATATACTCAAAGCATATCTTGATGGCCTTTAAAAACTAAATAAATAGAAGGGAAAAAAGATGAACCCAGCCGAGGATGGCGTCGGTAAAATAGGGACAAAAGTGTGGTCCCCCTGAAAATGTCAATACCAACACAATAGAATGAAAACCTGCAGCATGAGGTCATCATCATCATCATCATCAACAACATTTATTTATAAAGCGGCAGCAAATTCCTTAGCACTTTACCAAACTCTGCCAAACTACCAACCATCCCTCGGCTGGGCAACGCATAGCTGAATTCCCCCCTTAGCAAAAAGGGCCCACACCCCTCTGTAGTAAGTGTGGGTTAATAAATACATTTAAATTACATACTTTTTCCATGATGCTTGTAGTACTACCAATGTCTGCTAGGGAATCTGTGACTTGAAGAACAAAGGCCAGTATGCCCTTGCATTCAGGGCCTGCTGGGACCACTAGTGCACCTTGAAAGATGTTTAAAAAACACACTCACCGTGGGAAAAATTATTTTGTTCTAAATAAAGGAATAACAACATTCTAATGGTTAAGGAAAAGAAAAAATCATTGACAGTCTATGGACATCCTGCTCTGACCAGAGCTGCAAGTGCAATGACCATTACAGTGTATTGCATTTATTTATGTAGACTGGGGAGTATATTTACTAAACTGCGGGTTTGAAAAAGTAGAGATGTTGCCAATAGCAACCAATCAGATTCTAGTTGTCATTTTGTAGAATGCACTAAATAAATGACAGCTAGAATCTGATTGGTTGCTATAGGGAATAGCTCCACTTTTTCAAACCCGCCATTTAGTAAATATACCCCTGGGACTTTTTTTTGTTTTCATAAACCATTAGAATGCCATCCGGACACCCAGGACCTGTCAGACTGGACCTGAGGAATTAGGTGAAGAAATTAACTAGTTAAAGGGGGATGTGTGGGGGTGTCTATATTTAGAATAAAACAATTTTTGAAGGTGTGTGTGTTTTGTATTTTTTACCAGTTTTTCAAGGTGCATTAAAGGTTCAAACAGTCCCTGGATGACAGGGCATGCTGGCACTTGTAGCTCTACAAGTGTCAGCATACCCATAGATTTAAGGTGGCCAAAGCATGCTGGAATCAGAAGCATGCCACAGAAACATTATGTAAATTCACATTAATTGTGTTTATTAATCCACACTCAACCCCCAGGTTGTTTATTTGTTGGTTTCATTTACTTACTTTAATATTTTTAAGGCCAGCGCAGGATCCGTGCTGATGACCATCATCAGCAGCACAGATTTCCACCAGGGGAAAAGCAGCTGCAACAGATATGTTTCCTGACAAGTGCATCTGTAGTTGCTTCCTACGCTACATAGTACTTAAGTTAAGTGTAATGCCCTTACTGGACTCAAGCTATGATAGCCTGCACCTTCTTTCTCCCATTCCACAGGAATGGGGAATTAGTGGCGCTTTATAAATAAATGGTGATGATGACGAAGATGATGATGATGATTGGCATCTTATTAGCTATAAAACAACCGGCTGCTGCTCCTACACGTCTGTTATGCACACAGAACCACACTCCCAGTCTGAGGAAGAGAAGATGCCGTAACCGAGGAGGAGGGGGCGCTGCTATGGGCGCCATCAGAGCTTCCACGAAAACTGGCTGCTTCCTTATGTTATGTGTTCACCAATGGGCCTCAAAATAGTAATCTATTGAAGGACACATTTTCTATATTCACTGTACTTTACTCAATAAACAGATGACTCAAAAATTAGAATAGGCTACATTTCAGGATAAAATCAGTGTTTGAAGTGGGCTGGTATTCGGTGGTATGCCATACCGACACTTCTCCTACTGTTTTGATTGTAAAACTATCAAATTCCATTGACTTACATTTTCCACTTCTAAATTTCCACTTCAACCAATGGCTAAAATACATTGAGCACAGACAACTCATAGTAATCATTAGATGACTATTTTGAGGACAACATAAGATGTGCAGTGGAAAGTAGCTTACATTTTTTTTGCTTCTTTAAATTCCCTCAAAATTTTTGGGGACACATTTTAAATGCACTTTGCCAACGCTTTGAATTCATTTACTATGGCTTTAAAATGCTACAAAGATGCTAATTACACAAACGCATCTTTAGTTGTAGAGAGATACAGTAGCTAACAGTTAGGAATCATACACGTGGGCATTGAAAAACAATGCTAGGTAAAAGTATAGAGAAACCTTGTATTTTTTCAGCTTTGGAAGCCCATTCATTAGGTGTTTTAAATCTTCTCTGCAGCATAATGTACGATATATTAATGAGCATATCCATTGAACGCAACAATCAACAATTGCTGCACCCAACATTGAAATGAAAGCAAACACTTGTCAGACACTGTGGACATGAGTCACTAAGGAAAGTAAGGCAAAAAAAGGAGTAAATGTTCTCTGGGACAAAGCATGTTACAATGCAAGGGGTGCAAATTAGTTTATTATTTTGCACATAAGTTAAATACTGGCTGTTTTTCATGTAGGAGACAAATACTTGATAGCTTTATTTTTACACTGAAATTTGAAGTTGATCTAGGACATGTCCTACCCCAACTATAAATCTATCCCCACAGTTTAAATTTACCTCCCCCTGCAATGTAACATGGTTTTGCCCAGGTGTAAATTTACTCCTTTTTTATGATTTGCTCTGCTTACTGACTCAGGCCCGGTGTCTGTACAAGTCCAGTCACTAACATTATTTCCTGGACTATCAATGCATGTTTAATAGAATTTAGGAGCACAAGTTAAGTGCTTAAAATGAAAACCCTTATTTACGAGACGAATCAGACAAAGCATTGCTGCAATATTTTAACAAAATTAGTTTGAAATATCTAATTAAACCATTTTTTGTAGATTTAGTTCTACATTAAGATTAATATGATATTGGTATTGAATGCTTCAAAATTAAAGAATTTCAGGATAGACCTGTTGAACATGCTTTCAGTACTTACAAACAATGACCCCCAAAATGATATACCAGAAAACAAAGATAGAAAATGTGAGGTGAAAAACATTCCAATGCCCAGAAGAATTTGCAAGGTGGCCGCAACAATCATCACAATCTAAAGGGAAAAAAAGATAATAGATTTAAAAAATGTCCAGTTTTTTTATGCAAATGTATCACAAATTAAACTATGATTGGCCGCTAGAGTTCATTGAGCAAATAGTAGGGAAGCGTTGTCATTGGCTGCATGGCCTGCTTGTCCTTAATGAAATCCAACAGCCAGTAGCAAATGTACCCCACCCGACCTTACTGTCTATCAGCTTTTTACAACCATTGAAAGGAAATAATTTCCACACAAATGGTGAGGGGTTAACTATTATTATACAGAGCTCTGCATGGACTTCATAATGGGCGCTATGCATTTTCTCATGGCATCAGAGGAGTAGGATGCAGTGTATTACGGATGATATAATGGGCATCAGTGGGAAAATATACATCAAAGTGCAAGCAATAATAATCACCAGAGTATGGCATAACTACGTCAATGCTCTATCAAAGTTTATAGATTTCAAACATAAAATAAAGAAAAATTTGAGTATAATTGGCTTCTGCTAATACAAGTTTAACTATGTAAATCAGAAATAAAAATATAAAATAAAAAGTAATAATACAAAATAATGATAAGAAATCTGTTTTAAAACTAGAAAAGTGCACTATGGGAACAAAGATGATTCAATGCACTGCGCATGGGGAAAGGATGTTTTCATCAGCAGAGTTATTGATCGGTGCGGGGGCGCCCCTGGTCCGATCAATGCTGCTGAGCCTGTCACTGTAGTCCTTCCCCGGCGCTCATTAATCTCCTTACTGAGGAAATCTCATGAGAGTGAGACTATGAGTCACACTCTCACGGGATCTCCCCAGTAAGGAGATTACAGCGCACCGCGGAAGGACTACAGTGACAGGAGAAGGAGGTAAGCGCTTGAGGGGGGGAATGGTGGGCGGCTCACGGGGGGGCCTAACGGGTGTATGGAGGCCCTCTTAGCCCAGAGGCCTCCATTCCCTTAATCCGGCCCTGCTTACAACTCAACTGATAAAACCCACAAGTAATTATTATACCTCACCATTATAATATGTCCACTTAGAAAACAATGTTTTTCAAAACCTTTAGTTCTGGCATTACTTTTATGAAAAATACAGTTTATAACGTGTCTCATTATAATGTCCCTTCATTTTCTGAACAAAAGTTTATCTGAATCAAACTTGCCTACTTTTCCGGAATGTCTAGAAGACTCCAGAATTTTGAGGAGAACTCCCAGACTCCTCAGAGAGTAGATCACTCTCCCAGATCCAGCTCACTTCCCTATTGTGCAGCAGGGGGCAGGGGCCGTGATGATACTTGGACCTACTTTTCGGAATCTCCCTGAGGAGAAATCTAAAAAGTTGGCAATTGTAATTCAAATGTATTGATTTGATTATATACAGCCCTTATTATAACTACACTGCCACTATAATGACAGGTTTGGCCTATGTTTGAAGCAGGAGGTTTAAAGGGGGAGCTCTGTAGTTGTTTCATTTTTATATACAAAGTAGTTTTCTACATATTAACAGGGTGAACCCTTTTTGTAGGTTGGTTTTGTAAACACTTACCCCCAGAGCTTTTGGTTTGCCTTTCCGAAATGTTTTGAAAAAATGGGGTGGCGAATCTGTATTTTGTGGTACGACAGTACCAAGAATCCACTGTGACACCTCAGGAGGCAGGTTCCACTGCTGTGTAGCAGGAGATACGTTGTGTGCAGCGGGCTGGGGCGTGAAATATGGATGAGGAGGAGATAACAAATTATTCATCCTGGGAAGATCTGAGGCATCTTCGTTTTTCAAGGTCTCATAGGTATGTGTTGTGGCTCCGCTGATAGCGTACAATGACATGACAGAAGCTGAGAAAGAAAGAAAAACAGTCAATAACATTGTGCAAACAAAACTGAACAACCACAAAAACACTAAAATTGTGTACATTAGGGATGTAAGTATAGTTTAATTTTACTAAATGACTCATCAACCGTCTTATAGCGGATGTTCAAAATTTTATAGCAAGGCTTCTACTTTTTACATCCGCCGCCTCCTTGCATTACTCCCTTAACACTCCTAGTAATAGTATCGTCCTGGAAAGTCACGTGACTTTCTGCTCTTGACATCTTCATTCCTCGCGATTGTGGCTGATGGTGATTTCAAACCTTCGGGCTTAGCAGTGTTTCGTGATTGACACCTTTGGACGTCTAAAGTCGGGTAACCTGTTGTAGGTGTTGTGGTAATCAGGGTAATGTGTCCAAGTCGGCTTTTTACTACTGATAAGCATATAAGTGGGAAATTACTACTGATGGCTATGTGAATGACAGATCAATATTGTTGGGCATGTGAGTACCGTTTTCTGCTGAAGGACCTATGAGTGGTATATTACTATTGATTAGGGATGTTCACTGACCCGCGTGTTTTGCTTTTGGACCTGTATTAACTACGTGTTTGGTTTTAATTTTGGCAAAGCCGTCCTCACGTTTTTTGGTTTTGGTTTTAGATCTGGGTTTTTTTTGTTTTTAAAAAAATTGCTAAAATTGCTCTTTTTTTGTTCCCACATTATTATTATTAACCTCAACAACATTAGTTTTCAGTCATTTCCAGACAATTTTTGTCAAGTGACAAGAACACTGCTACCCCTCTTTCTGTGTGAGCAATGGTACTATGCAATGTCACTGGAGACTGGAGAGTGACAAGAACACTGCTACCATGGTCTCCCCCAATTGCCTATAGAGATCCCCCCCCTAAAATACCTTCCAAGGGAAACTCTGACACCAGGTTAATCGCTGCTGTGTTATATGTTTGCTTGATCCAATACAATGTATCCCAATTTTTACTCTATTGCAATAGTGTCTTTCTGTAGCAGCACTTGAACTATAGTTTTTCTCTGCAGTGCCCCTCGCCCTTCTTTGTAAATTTCCTGTTTGTGCTCTGCTGCAAGACTGCAAAACAAGCATTGCAGAATAACAGAATTACACCATAACAAAATATATATATATATATATATATATATATATATATATATATTAAAAATATGTAATCATTTTTTTTAAAATATGCTTGCTTTTATATATCAATGACTAGCCTAAAATTGAATACAATGGCCATCGTTAAATACTAACATACTGCATAAAAGAGACTTCTGACAACAGAATATTACATTTTAAATAAAGATATAGGATATATTATCACGAATGCTTGGTTCTTAGAGTGTTTCAGATAAACCTGTAATTTGGAGCGCAATGCTTAAAAAATGAACATTAAATAACCAATATCACTGGACGTGGTAACCCTCTACTTATAATATTGTTTAGGAGACCACTACATAACAATGTACGATGAAACACTGGTGATCATGTATGTGTGTGTATGAAAAAATCATGGAATAGCAACACTACCTTTTTTACTGTTTTTGGTACTTTCAGAACATTGGTTTTCCAGATGAGACACATAGTGGTATATTTATTAAAATTGCTAAACTGCGGTTTTGAAAAAGTGGAGATGTTGTCTTTAGCAGCCAATCTGATTCTAGCTGTCATTTTGTAGAATGTACTAAATAAATGCTAACTAGAATTTGATTGAGACAATATCTCTACTTATTCAAACCCACAGTTTAGTCAATATAACCCATAGAATCATAGAACCACATCAACCAATCAGCAGTTAGCTTGTATCGGTTAGTTAGCAAGTTACATATTGAAAACAAGTGGCTGATTTGTTGCTACGGTTCAACATAAAAGATTGCACGTAAATGTAGTATTAAATAAGTCATTGGGTCTGATTCATTAAGGAGAACAAAGCAAGAAAAAGGAGTAAGTTTGCTCCTGGACAAACCATGTTACTATGCAAGGGGTGCAAATTAGTTTATTATTTTGCACATAAGGAAAACATTGGCTGCTTTTTTATGTAGCACACAAATACTTGATAGCTTTATTTTTAACTGAAATTTAACAATATAGTTGATCTAGGACATGCCTTATCTCAACTATATCTGTCCCCACATTTTATATTTACCACCTTTTGCAGTGCAACATGGTTTTGCCAATTTGCAAAGTTACTACTTTTTTTGCTTTACTTTCCTTAATGAATCAGGCACATTAGACCTCATTTAGAGTCGGACGCAAAGTCCGTTTTAGGCGCATCTAACCAAAAAAAACACTACCAGGCATGTGCAGAAAGCACCAAATCCGCCTGCATCTTGGACGCAATTAACACTTGCGACAGCTTGCGACTCACTACGATAGAATGGGAGGAACGCGGAATTGTGAAGGCGTGACCATGTAAATACATCCTAGTCGCAGTGAGGCGCAGACGCAACACACATCAAAACAGGGCTAAAGCTGTGCGGCAGGAATTAGGTGGCGCAAGCTTTAGCTAGCTGCAGGAACTGCTCGATAGGGTATTAAGAGTGGGACGCAAATGGGGTTGCTTGCCACTCGTAATACCATACCAAGCTGCGGCACACTCCCACTGCTACACTTCTTAAACGGACTTTGCGACCGACTCTAAATGAGGTCCCTTGTGTTTAAATACCAAGAAGGAAAAACACATTACAAACCTGGATTTTTTTAAACGTACAAACAGTAATTTGACAAAAAATAATATCTTTGAGATGTCTTCTGCCTACAGTAAATCGTTTCCTTTGATTATCTTCGGTGAACTAAATCAGTTAGTTTTCTAATTACAATATGCAGTAAACCAAAATAAACACTTTGTAAAATAATTAACCTAAACAATTGAATTTGTGCTACAAAATCCATGTTGTTTTACAGTACAAAAATGTGTTTATGCACACTAGTGATTTTATGCTACAAACAATAATTAGGGGGTCTATTGAAATAATATATATAGAGAGAGAGAGAAAGAAAGCGAGCGAGAGAGGGAGAGAGAAAGCAAGAGAAATAGAGAGGGAGAGGGCGAGAGAGAGGAAGAGTAATAGAGGATGAGAGAGAGAGTGAGATAGAGAGATACATAGAGATAGGGAAATATATAGATATAAAGCGATAGATAGATAGATAGCTAGATAGATGTTACCTTAGAAAGCAGTTTCATATGTCTAAAGAAAGGAAGTGTTTAGGTAAGACAACTGCTTGAAACAACTTTCCTCATATGCCGGTCTAGGTTCCTGTTTTGCTCTGCTCAGAATTTGACTCATCATTTACCAGCCTCCAAACTTATTCCTATCTAAACAAGGACTGAAGAATTCACAAAATAACTAGTAATTTCTAGTAACATAATGTTATTCTGCTATTCTGTTCCATTGTAGTAATTAGAAATGAACGGTACGGATTTAGAGAAATCCGACAGATCATCATCATCATCATTTATTTATATAGCGCCACTAATTCCGCAGCGCTGTACAGAGAACTCATTCACATCAGTCCCTGCCCCATTGGAGCTTACAGTCTAAATGCCCTAATATAGACACACACTCACACACAGACACAGACAGACAGAGAGGGATAAAGACAGACGGAGACTAGGGTAAATTTTGATAGCAGCCAATTAACCTACCAGTATGTTTTTTTGGAGTGTGGGAGGAAACCGGAGCACCCGGAGGAAACCCACGCAAACACAGGGAGAACATACAAACTCCACACAGATAAGGCCATGGTCGGGAATCGAACTCATGACCCCAGTGCTGTGAGGCAGAAGTGCTAACCACTAGGCCACTGTGCTGACAGATTCAAACGTGGGTCCGAGTTTAACAGAGACAGTCCTCGGTTTATCCCAACAAATTTTGATCTGAAAACGAGGAAAAATGTAATTTCTGGGAAAGTGTTGAATCTTTTGCTTGTTTTGGATCGAGATCCTCTATTTATATCTTCCCTCGTGTTCTCAGCTGATGTTTTAGGATTGATAGTATTTGGGGAGGTCCATTGCTGATAAAATAAGTTACAGAGGGTTAGAGAGAGTGAAAAAGGCAATCACTGTGTATTGGACAGGGGAGGGCTGTCAAATTTTAGCCATGGGGGGCAAGACTCGACTCAGCAGCCTATTAGGAAAATTTGAAAGAAAAAAAAATGCATATGGCCCAGTGACCCAGCCCAAGGTAGCCCAGTATAGGACCGGCCCAGGGGACAGATGACCCCCAGGCCCCCCCAGTCCAGCCTGACCCTGGTACTGAACTAGTTGTGATTTTGCTGCAGAAACCTTTACAGTTTATATACAGATCACAGTCTATTGGAATAGTGTGCTGATCAAGTGGTTTGGAGAGGGTTGAAGAGGGTAAAAAAATGCAATCAATGCGAAATGTACTAGCTGTGATTGGATTGTTTTTAAAGAGCCGAAGTGTCTGAATCTGCAGTCTATTGTGTGAGGGACAGTATCACATCTGTACTATGAAAGCGCCCAAAGAAGGAGTATTTTACAGTGTGCAGCACTCCCCCCAATATCCAAAGTAACTCTTGATTTTGAAATTCAAGTGTTTGAAATTTGTTTTTGTAACAAACCAACTGTATCAATTTGAAAAATATTGCGCAGCATTGTCTGAATTGCAAGGTGTCCCTCCTTTCCGAATTCCATTGCGCGTTCACCTTGTGTGGTGGCAGCTACAAGTAGCTCCAACTTCAAGTATATTTACTCCTGTTCTTAATCAAGTCTTTAGAGCAGGAGCATCCCAGTACCAGTACTGGCAGTAGTAGTACTTTTTCAACCTCTACTAGTAGAAAAGGTCACGCGGGAAGACAGTGTAAGAAAGGGCGCTACAAATCCAATCAATGTTTGTCAGTCTCAAAGAAAACATCAGTTCTTGATGTAAAAATTAAGGGAAGTTAAAGATGAATGTGGTGAAAAAGCAAATGTCCAACACAACCATTCATATTCAGTAAGATCCAATGCACCACTTTCTCCCTCTGAGTGTAGGTCTGTTACCTCCAAAACAACCACATCAGTGCATGAAAAGAACACTGAGGCTGAAGAACAACTTGGGTACTGATACCAGCCGCGGCTGCCGCGGGCACCGACGCGACTCTCTTGGCTCTACTATTGGCGTCCCGGCCGTCGCTATGATGACCGGGGCGTCACTTCTGGTTTCTTCATCCCGGTTGCCTAGCCAACAACTGGGATGCTTCAGGCTCCCTGCCGCCGCATCCGGTCGGCTGTCAAACAGCCGGGCGCGTGCGTGCAGGGCTGTGTAGGATCAGCCAATTAAGGCTGACTAGGTTTAGGTTCACTGCTGGCGCTCTGCAATACCATTGGTTGCAGTATCTGCAAATTAATTATGCAAGTGCTGGAGCACTTTTCTGGGCCTTGTTCTGATTGGTCATCTGTACAATTTAAGGCAGTGAGGACTGAGCCTCACTGCAGGTTATAGCATCCTGTTTCCAGTACTGCTGCCTGCTCCTGAGCTATTGTTTGGTGTTGAACCTGTGGATTGATTACATGTGTATGACCTATTGCCTGTCCCTGGATTTTGAACCATTGCTTGTGACCCTGACCTATTGCCTGCACCCGGACTCTGAACCATTGCCTGTGATCCTGACCCATTGCCTGTACCTGGACTCTGAACCATTGCCTGTGATCCTGATTCATTGCCTGTCCCCGGATTCGGAACCGTTGCCTGTGACCCTGACCCTGCTGGTACCTGACTTCTCCTCCGGTGCTCCGTCCAGTCTGCAGATCGCTGGCCTGCCTCCATTACGTGTGTTACCTCCTGTGCCTGTGCGCAGCCGTGTGAGTATAACCTTATACTACATTGAGTTTAAGTCCTGGGGGCATCTGAGTACCTATGAGCATAACCAGTCTCTACAGGAAAGGCGGCTGCTAAAGGTGAAGACGACTTCTACCAGTGCTATGAGTTTATGCCGCACTGGTTGTCGTAACAGGAACTCACAAAATACTGCGGAAAGTCTAAGGGTGTCCATGAGTACTTTGAGTGTGTCTCACATTTCAGATCCTGACACTGTAAATATAGAGCAGCCTTCTTCCAAAAGTGCCCAACTATTTGGAAATGTGAGGATGAGTACTAATGATGCTGATTTAGACATAGGAATTGCGGTTGCTACTTTGGAAGTTGCTAATGTGCAACGCAAAGAGGGGAATAATTGTGGATCTGACAATGATGAGTGTTGAATTTGAATAAGATAATGAGGATGATATTGATTGTGTCCAAGTAAAACAACCACCTCATGCCCGTGATAAGTGCAGTGTCTCGCCTGGGCATAATACTAAAAAATCCTCCTCTTGTATTTGGAGATATTTTTAGCCAAACCCAAACAACATTTGTCAAGGCATTTGTAGCATTTGTGAAACTACGGTAAGTAATGGTAGGAACGTCAATCGTCAAGGCACCTCCTCCCTGTTATGTCATTTGCAGTGAGTTATTTCAAGTGGTTTATCAAAATCATGTATAGAAACAAGTAGAGATGTTCACTGACCCCCTGTGTTCTGGTTTTGGATCTGGATTAACTTCGTGTTTTGGTTTTGGTTTTGGCTTTGGATCCCAATTCTTTTTCTAAAATCCCTTTTTTTTTTTTTTTTTTTATAAAATCACATATTTTTGCTTTTTTTCCCCATACATTATTATTAACCTCAATAACACAAATTTCTAGTCATTTGCTGTCAATTTTTACCACCTCACAGGTCACAATATTATTTTCATACACTTTCAAACAAAGACTGCAGCGACCTGGCTGGATGCTAAGCGGCAGAGCAATGATTCAAACACACGGCAGTTCCTACCACATCTAGGAAAAATTGTCACACAGCAGTGTCAGTAAAGAAAAGTGGTGCAATTAGCAATGGAGCAATGGAGCTCTCCTCTTTGTGTTTTACTTATATAACACAGTACAATGTGACTGCAGATTTAGAAGACCAAGCCTGCCAGACCTATTATTTCTATTTCAGCAGTGATAAGTAGCAAATGGAGCTCTCCTGAATGTCACTGTAGACTTTGAAGAACACTGCTACCCCTTCTCCTTCTATTCTACCTATGATGCTGCCCAACTGCTCTATAGACTGCCAAGAACTGTGCTACCCCTCCTGTGTCCCTCTGTGAAATGGCGCTGGGTCACCGTCGAGGGCGGTACTTATAGAATCCAAAACTTGCGATATTCCACCCAAGTAGAATCACTGCGCACTACCGCTGCAGCTGCTGGGGATGAGACTTCTATACAGAAAGAGACCAAAAAAACTAAGCATACCTTTAAACAACAAGAATTGTTTGCAAGAGGAACCAGATATGACAGCCAGCAACTTGTTGCACAGCGAATCACTAAAGTCATGAAAGCTATTTTAGCATTGGATATATGTCCAATTTCAGTCATCAATGCATCAGGTTTCAGCAGATTAGTTGAGGTCATGTGTCCACGCTAATTTCCATCTTCCATTTCCCCCAAACAGCAATTCCTCATCTGTAATGGAAACTTAAACATAAAGTCATTCAGTTCCTATAAAAGGCCATTGTACCGACTATCCACTTAACTATTGATATGTGGACCATCAGTACTGGTCAAACAAAAGACTACATGACCGTGACAGCCCACTGGGTATAGGTATTACCTTGAGCACCAGCGCCTGTAGCATCATCATCCTTCTCATCGTTTCAGCACAGTAGTGCTACCAGGTCATTCACAGACAAACTACTCTCTGTACAGATGGCTTCACTAAGAAACATACCAGTGTCAAACTGTTGGAAATGTCATTGCAAAATGGCTCACCCCACTGAGACTCTCCTCAGGATTCCTCAATGCAGATAATGGAGTAAACATTGTGGGCCTGAGTCATTAATGCAAAAAAGGAGTAAATGTTCTCTGGGACAAACCATGTTACAATGCAAGGGGTGCAAATTAGTTTATTATTTTGCACATAAGTTAAATACTGGCTGTTTTTTCATCTAGCACACAAATACTTGATAGCTTTATTATTACACTGAATTTTAAAGTTGATCTAGGACATGTCCTACCCCACCTATAAATCTGTCTCCACATTTTAAATTTACCTCCCCTCCAATGGAACATGGTTTTGCCCAGGTGCAAATGTTACTCCTTTTTTATGCTTTGTTCTCCTTAATGACTCAGGCCCAGTGTGTGCATTTTGACTGGATGAATTTCAACACGTAACTTTTAAAACTTCAGAAATTTTTAAAAATGAGAGATCAGTGCAGAAGATGATGTCTGTAGACCATAAGATTTCTGGCCATTTTCTCCATTCTGTGACCGCTGTAATGGTACCCACTGGACACCAGATAAACACTTAGAACAAGGAGTGTGAGCTCTTCTCCTATAGCAATATAGAGAGCGATATTCTTACAGATACTCGGATGCCCCCAGGACCTGAACTCAGTAGTAAGAAATTATCTTAGGTGCTAGGTAGTGATGGAGTATTGAGACTGGAAGTAACAGGCAGATCGTGAGTAGTAAACTAGGTGGTATACAAAATAATTAGTAGCGAGAATGCATATGGTCGAGGGCAGGCAGCGAGCAGGGGTTACTGTAAACAACACCAAGGTCATGATGGGCAGCAAGCAAGGAGTTCCAGAAACAAAGCCCAAGGTCTAAGGTCGGCAGCAGACAAACAATATCCAGGAATAAGCAAAGGTCAGGCAACAGGTAATTAATAGACAAATGCTTCAGTAAAACAGCAGGATTCACAAATATAGGGCATAAACACTATCACCGGCAAGAAGGCTAAGCCTTCCCTGCCATTTAAAGTACTGGTGACTAATTAAAGGCTCCTACAGAGACGAGCCCCCCGGCAAGTATACGATGAGTGGAACACATGACTGCCAGAACGGCTGGAAGAAGCATGTAAATTCTTTTCCAAATGGGCTAATATTTCTTGTTCCAAATTTTCTCGAGGGTTGCAGT
This sequence comes from Mixophyes fleayi, assembly GCF_038048845.1. Classification (NCBI taxonomy): domain Eukaryota; kingdom Metazoa; phylum Chordata; class Amphibia; order Anura; family Limnodynastidae; genus Mixophyes; species Mixophyes fleayi. Next base: position 207,084,485 of record NC_134407.1, on the reverse strand, counting down.
AGCCTGATTACGAGTGCATAACGAGTCCCCATCACTCACTTTAAAGGTACATGTCCTGCGTTGATCATCTGAAAAACTAATTTAAGCGTAAAACAAGCAAATGGTTTTAAAAAGTAAATCAGTATTACATACTACAGAAAGATTAGTGAGATGAGCGTGAGATGAGATAACAAGTATGCTGAGCAAACACATAAAATAATGGAGATGTGTTAGAGTAATAATATGTGTTATATGCAAATTCAGCCCATGATAAATTTTCAAGCTTATTATTATTAAATTTAGAAATATAACATTGCAGTGAGCATTCCAAGGTCACTCTCTGATTGGTTACTACTGCTCTAAATACCTGTCAGTTTCACTGAACCTTTGCTGGTTATAGTTTTCACACGCTTGCTTCTCTGTGCTCCTGCTCCTGTGAAAACATTTGGTTACTGTCTTATACTTGGTTTTGACCTCTGCCTGTGACCTGAATACCCCTGATCGCTGCCTGGATAGACCTTTTGCTTGTGACCGCGGCTACATGTATCGCTGCCTGGACCCACCCTTTGCCTGTTGTTTGACTCTGCCCTCCATCTGTGAGACCACCACCCAGCCACAGGATCGTGATGACCGCTATCTGTTCCATCAGATGCACTTGTGTCAGCTGTGTTTCACCATCCAGATTGAAAGCTCCGAAACCTTCCCTTGCACTTTGTTGCTCTTCAGCTCCATCCTCTACCCTACACTGCCAATCTGTTATACTGGTGGAGCTTGGTACTACATCCCATTACAACTCAGTGTATTCTGGTCCAGGCACACCCTGCATCCCTGTTGCCATAGATATTTCTGCTCAGCATCCCACTGCCAAGTCCACTGCGGTGCCCAACTACCTGAATTAAGTTATCACTACTCGAGACAACCGATTACTGGAGTACATATCTGATTCCATGAGCAAGGGGGCTGCTAAAGATAAATCTCTCGTCAACAATAGGTTCTGATAAATTAACTCGTGGGGTGATTTGTGACACCATGGAATCTGAATATATGCTGGATAAAAGAGAGGCCAAAGATTTAACAGTGGCTACTTGGTAAGAGGGACAAGTTAAATCACCTTGCTAAGTCAATTAACAATGACCCAAATGGTATTATGACTGGAAGATATGGTCATTTTGACATTAAAATCCAAGGAGATATAAGTCCAAGGTTTGCTGTGCACAGTCAGAGGCATAAGTTGACCAAATGGAACAATAATTGGAGTCTTATTTGTGACACAGATTCTACAATATAGGATGAAGTCATATAGGTTTAGGTTTCACTGATTGCCACCAGCAGAATCGGACAACAGTTTCAGTGTTACCAAGATGTAATGTGCTATTGATTTTATACCTGTATGCTTTTGCGGTGGCAGTGGCCATTTTGTTAGTGGAAATTTTTGACTCCTCTTTGGCGTTGGCCATTTTGTTGGTGGGATACATCATTTGAAGCTATTGCGAGATTTTTCACGGCCATTTTGGACGCGATTGCATGCCGAGTAAGGCAATGACTGATTTCGTCATTGCGTGGAGCTGATATGCCGCTTCTCTTTACTCACAAGACGGTTTTCAATTTTGCAATCATGTGTACTATAAAAGTTTTTTTTAAAATCTTGGGTTGCTCATGCTACACCACATATGAATGTTATTCATAGACATGACAGGTGGCTGTAGTAGCACAATATTGGGGGTGCTCAAACACCCACAGCAAACACAGAGCTTGTCATTCGCAATATTGGACATAGAAAGAATTTTGTGTCCTAGTTGTTATACTGGTGAACACTACAAAGCACAGTATTGGCATTATCAGTGTCTATTTACAAGGTTGCCTTTAATGATCCATACTTACTTCTTGAATTTGACTGTAACTTAATACTCAGAACTGTTATACGAAGATTATCCCTCATCGAAAGTAATAAGTAAATAATTATAATCATGGCGCTTTGTCATATACAGACAGAACACAAAACATATGCATACATTTCAATTTTGAAAATAATTTTCAAACACATTCTGGACAATCTAAGAGCTTTATTAGCAATAATTGATTTAATAATAAGAGTAGAAATAAGCACAATTAATCATGTTACAATGAGCTACAAGTAGAGATGAGAAAAGCTCTCATGACTCAGTTCTCCAGATGCTTCATGATATTGGGCAAATAGTTGTTTTTTCCCCAAGTCAAATTGGGTGTTTTATTCATATTTTGCTTTGGGATTTTCTTACTCTTTATCTAGAATTTTACAGACATGTATGTAATGGTATTGCTGTGCTCAGCATTCTGAATTTTTATATTGTGACCTTTAAGGACCGACTGACCAGTTGTAAAACACTCGTATTTGTTGAAATACAAATTTTACCTAACATTTTCTACCAACTGCAGATTATTTATTATTTTACTACACCAGTACATTGCGATAAATTTATCTTATGCCATACTTGCCAACTCTCCCGGAATGTCCGGGAGACTCCCGCATTTTGCGAGAGTCTCCTGGACTCCCGGGCGAGTGTGGCAATCTCCCGAATTCTGCCCACTTCATTAGGAAGTGCCCCACTTCCTAGTGAAGTGGGCAGAATTAGATCCCAAACGCCGCGATTCCCGGTGAATCGCTGCGTTTGGCCCCAAAATGACACGAATTTGGCCATCCCGCCCCCCTCACGCCCCCCACCACTGGCTGGCTCCGGGAAGGGAGCTGAAGAAAGTCGGCAAGTATGTCTTATACTTGTGTCCACTTGCCCTTGGAGAGTCTGGTTAGGAGCATTCAAGTATAATTTAGCACAAATAGCTGTGTCCCTAAGTGCTCCACACGATAACATGTGCTTGATGCAAGTAGAAATATCAGAAAGTGTTTAATACATGTAAATTCAGTACTGATAGTTCTGGCCAGAACAATAAAATTTCATATAATAGTCACTATTGGCAAAATGTATATATCAGGCAATCTAGTAGTCTCTTGGTATAAATATATATAATACAGAATAGTGTCTCTTGGTGTTGTTAGTATTAGTCCAGATGCCTAGGTAATCCAATATGTGGTACAAGTGTAATTCAAGCACAATAATCCTCTCAGGAATCCAATAATAAAAGTTCTCAACAAAACACTTCTAAATAGCTCATAAATGAAAGCCCGATATACCATATTTCCGAACTTTTTGCAGTTGTCGTCCGGGAGCTTCACAGGGGAGGCTGGCATGCGGGGGGTCGGGGCTCCAAAAATCGCGTCATTTTGGACCCACCAAATGCCGCGATTCTCTGAGAATCGCGTCATTTTAGACCTAATTCTGCCCACTTCACTAGGAAGTGGGCAGATGCAGGAGAGTCCGTGAGACTCACCCGAAATGCAGGAGTCTCCCGGACGTTCCGGGAGAGTTGGCAAGTATGCCAGGATGAAAATTTCCAACTTACTATTCTGATGTTGCCATAGGTGGAAGAATATCTTTGCTAGAAGAGTCCCTCTACCTCCTCTAGTCAATGGGGGGCGCGGCGACTGCGGCTTTCCAGGAGTCCTCAGGAAGGTTCAGAGTTCACCGGGCATGTACAAGCACAGTATAGTGTCTCTTGCTATTGCAGCTACATACTGCCGACGGTTTGTAGCAGCAATAGCAAGAGATATTTTACTGTGCATGTGCATGCCGGACGAACTTGGAACCTTCGCGAGGACTCCTGGAAACCCACACAAGGCGTCCCCCGTTCACTAGGGAGAGGTAGAGGGACCCAGGGACTCATCAAGGAGGGGAGGTAGAGGTATTATCCCACCTAGGGCAACATCACAATTGTAAGTTGGAAATTTTCATCCTAATATATATTTGGACTTCCATTTATGAACTATTTACAAGTGTCTTGTTGAGAACTTTTATTATTCGAGAGGATTTTCGTGATTGAATTACAGGGCACTATTGCACTTGTTTTATCTGGAATATCTTGTACACTTAAACCACATAGCACAATCACTCTTTATGAGGATTTAACTTAAATGGTTTCTGTTGTCTACCACAGTGGAGGTAGATATCTTGTGATCTGAACCATTATGAGAATGCAGCCTACTAAATCCCTAGGGTTCACTGATACCCTGCAGTTATGTTATTGTTTAGCTGTGACTTGTTGGACTATATTTAGTGCTGGTGCTGGTGGAGCAAATAGTGGGGACATCATTGCTGGAACTGTGGAAGGGTTCATGGAAACCACTGCATCATTCTGTATCACAAATACCTGCAATCAGAGATAACACAGTACATAAAACATACATAACCAAAGTAGATCACATCTTAATAAAAAATGCATTCCCTTTGTTTTCCCCTTTAAATAATACTTTACACGTGTGATGCATGTACTACATCTTTACATGTGTGATGCATGTACTACATCTTTACATGTGTGCTGCATGTACTACATCTTTACATGTGTGATGCATGTACTACATCTTTACATGTGTGCTGCATGTACTACATCTTTATATGTGTGATGCATGTACTACATCTTTACATGTGTGCTGCATGTACTACATATTTACATGTGTGATGCATGTACTACATCTTTACATGTGTGATGCATGTACTACATCTTTACATGTGTGATGCATGTACTACATCTTTACATGTGTGCTGCATGTACTACATCTTTACATGTGTGATGCATGTACTACATCTTTACATGTGTGATGCATGTACTACATCTTACTACTCTGGCTATAGGTTGCAAGGTCAGCAGTAATGTGCTTTGCCAATCCCAGGATGTGGTGGCATCATCAGAAGGATTCAATAGTTGGCATCTTAGGCAAGTTGGTCTCACATATTGTATCTTAGTAGCAGCATGAAAGTGAGGTGTAGCCACCCTTGTCCTTAGTATATAAAGTAAGCAGACCTTATGCACAAAGGGTTCTGCTATCAAAATGTACATATTTAGATTTGATAACGGTGCTGGCACTACCTTATAATATATTATACTTTATTATACATGGTGAAGTTGCTGCTCATTTCTTAAGATCTTCTCTATAGAAGATTTGTGGCACATATTTTTATTCTAGCATAGCAGCGGTTATGCTAAGTCATGTATCCACCACAAGCTCCACAGAACATTCACTTTGGTGTAACCTTTGCGTTAACATCCACCTTTCCCTTACCTGGGGGACATTTGGTGTGACCTGTGATAGAGAACGGCATCCAAAAATGGAGACGGAAAGAGATACACAGAAAAGTACCAGGTTTATCATAAGGAGAAGAGAATAAGCAACATATCCACCAATCTGTGAAGGCAAAATGAAAAGAGTCAATATTGGAATATGTACATTATGCAGATACTTATTGGTTCAGCTTTAACCCATGTGACAAATATAAGGGCACAGATTTGACTAGGACCTTCAGAGGTCTTGTGGAGTTCATGACTCGATGGGTCAAAGCTGTTTTGGCAACATGAAAAGGACCTACACAGTATTAGGCAGGAAGTTTTAATGTTGTGGCTGATCGGTGTATATATACATATACAAATTGGTATGGTCATGAAGCATTCATTCTTTAGCTTGTGGTAAATAAACATTTGAAAGAAACTTACAATCTGTCGGTTGCATATATAGTGATAGGTTTCGTTGTTGTAATAGTAGTATTCATAATTCCAAATTGTTGCTAGATTAATGAAGTTTAGGATAAGAGCAACAGAGCTGAAAATTGAGCTAGTGATGTTCAAGTAGAGGGATCCTTTCACCTGTACAGAGATAAGGGGAAGATCAATCATTATAAAGCAGTTTCTCCCAATAATCATTTATGTAATTTTTGTTGTAATTGTTATCGCTTTATTATATAGTGCAACTATGTTATGCAACGTTGTACAGAGAATATTTGATATTCTCCTCTATCCCTTCTACATAGGAGATTATATCTCTAACACACACACAAGTCTATTTTAATCAGCAGCCAATTAAGCGACCTTGCTGTGTGTTCAGTAAAACTGTAAATAAAGGGGTTAAGAAAGAAAACACAAACACAATTTTGCTGAAGAAAGAAAATGTGTAAATCTGCACCACACAATTTGGGTGTGGTCTGGACCTGTGCAAAGCTATAGAGCAAGGCAGCTGAATCTTTAAAAGAAAAGTTTATTGGGACACGTGCTGGGTGCCAGACCTCGTAAGTCAAGTGAAATGGTTTTTCTATAAGGAAAGTGCTTCATCTCTATGAAGATAAAATTGGCTGCTCTTCAAACTACATTGGCAAGAAAAAAAGAAAAAGCAAAAGATGAATGTGTGAAAACCAGAAAGATTGAATACAGGTGTATCAAAGCCTCTGTATGAAGAGAGACAAAAAACAGGACTTGGGTCACATTTGTGCTGTGATTAGTATGACCTTTTATGTTATGCTGAGTTGATAATATTTCTGAAAAAGGAACAGATACCCATTTATATGGATTTGGGAAAAAGACTGTTACTGTGCCCTAACATGGAGGACACAAATAAAGCATTGAGAGAAGCTACCAGGATGCAGGAGGCAAGTTGAAAACTGATATTGCAAGGGTAAATGCAGCCCAGAATACAAGTCAAAGTCAATGTCAGAGTGCAAAAGAAGAAGGAGCAAAACTGAAGAATGAAAAGGAAAATCTCAAGAAAGAACTTGATGCCAAAATCGCAGGTATACAAGTGTTAAGAGACTCTCGTGCCCAGGTTAAAGCAAAGTTATCAGCTCTGGAAAGCCAACAAAAGTCTGTAGATGGAAAAGAAAAGGAACTAAGTGCTCTAGAACAATACAATATTCTACCAGAGGTCCAAGTCACAAGAATCCAGGAAGTTATTAATGTTCTCCAAAAGGTGGTGCAGACAACATTACCAACCTGCCTCTGCAGCAGTTGAAGAGGCCAAAAAGTCAGCCGCACCAGGAAGCTGAGTTATTTTGGACTTTTCCCAATTCTGGAAGCTATGAGAAACCCACTTGATTGTAAAAGTAAATAATCCAGACCTGCTTGATAAAGTTACTGATATGGTGGCAGTGGGAGCATTCCCTGAGTCTGAAGAGTTCCCGTTTTCAAATGTGATTGGACAGTCAGAAAATGACAGGGGCAGCAGTGGAGCACAGGATGATGTACCTCCTACTGAAGTAGGAAATGTTGTTGAACCTGTTGACTGTATGTCTGATTTTGTAGTAAGTAAAGATATTTTTGCCACAGAACAGTTAAAAGACCCTACTCTGGTAAAGGATAGAGAGATCGTAAAAGCGGTTAATGGAAGCCTAATAAAGCCTGATAGTAGGTTGTTGTACCCTTACATGGCAATAAGTCAAGGGTTACTGTATCAAATGTTAAAAAAAGGAGAAGATATTTTGGAATGGTTGAAAGTATCTAAAGCTTATAGAAGGCATTAGACCTGACTCATGGTTTCTTAACTGCAGAGCATCTATGTGTAGAAAAAATCTCAGACAGAATTTTTCAGTGGTTTATCTGGCCAGGGGTTCATAAAGGTGTGTTTGACTACTGTGCACCCTGCCCTGAGTGTCAATGCTGTTCTTCTAGGCATCAGGGGAGGGCTGGGCCGGGGGGCAGGGGGGCATCGGCCCCCCGGGCCGCTCAGAATCAAAGCTGTTAGGGCCGCCCCCGGAAGCAATATCGCCGATTTTTACCGGCGGCCGCATCTCATGAGACGGGATGCGGCCGCGTCATCGCACAAGTAGCCGCATCACATGACACGAAATGCATCAATAACGCGGCCACATCCCGTGTCATGTGATGCGGCCGCATGTGCGCCCCCGGGCTAACATCTGCAAGCCCGCGCCTGCTGGGCCTCATTATAAAAGACTGTTTGCCCCACTACCTATTTTTAAGGTATTCCCATCAGGGAAAATCAAGCCAGAATTAATCTACTGTGAAAAGCTTAAAAACCCAGGGAAAGAGTGACTCTGTCAGCTACCCCAGTCCCTCCAGTAAATGCTATTCCTTCAGGTCTGAAAGAAACCGTAGCCAAAACCCTAGCACCTAGGCCACAGCATGAGGCTAAAATGTTTTGGAGTAGAAATAGAGGGGCTTTTAGTGATTATGGGCCTGATTCATTAAGGAAAGTTAAGTAAAAAAAATTGAGTAAGTAGTCTCCTGGTCAAAACTATGTTTCAATGCAAGGGGTGCAAATTAGTTTTCTATTTTGCACATAAGTTAAATACTGTCTGTTTTTTCATGTATCACACAAATATCAACTTTAAATTTCAGTGTACAAATAAGCTATCAAGTATTTGTGTGCTACATGAAAAAACAGCCAGTATTTAACTTATGTGCAAAATAGAAAACTAATTTGCACCCCTTGCATTGTAACATGGTTTGTCCAGGAGCAATCTTACTCCTTTTATTTGCTTTGCTCACCTTAGTGACTCAGGCCCACGAAGGGGAAGGGAAGAGATGATGCCAATTGCAGAGGGTCAGACTTTATTTTTTTTGGTTCCCTTACCAGCTTGATGAAGCAAACTGCTCCATTAAGCCCTGTTCCCCACTTCTTTTCCTACCTTGGCTCCACATCTCACGAAGATCAAGTAAACACACATTTATAATACATTTATAATACATTTATATATAGTACATGGTACAACTTGTACATAGCTCAAAATAGGGATCACAGATTTCTTTGATGAACAAAACATCAACATAAACAGGCATTTTTAAAACTGGTGATATGAATGACAGACCATCACCATTGTATCACAGAGACAATGGTCTGTTATTCATTTTAAAAATATGTCCATATGTACACAAGATTAATTCTAGTGCTCTGTTGCTTTACGACCAGTCTTATGTTGCTTTTCTACAAATATGTCCTTGTATACAATATGTTCGTTTTTATCAGATAACTCACCAAGCAGATGTTGGGATTACACTGAGCTGCAACTGTCAGAGGTCCAGCAGTTATGTACTGCAAAAATAAAATGCATAATTAATATAATCCATTATGTACATATGATGTATCCCATACTATCTATTTCAAAACATACCTAGGTGTTTGTGCACACTGTACCCAGTCTGCAATATTTACAGTTTAACGTATTTGCACATCAAACGCACATTGGAAAAGCATACTTGAGTGTGTAGCTTGAATCATACACATGTGAGAGATGTATATTAGGCATGTCAATATGTGTTCTTACACATATAGATTGCGCAGACATACGACTCTACAGTGTTAGTAGTAAATGCAAAAGTTGCATTACAATATTTGTACACAACATAGTAATGTAATAGTGTCATATACACAGTAGAGTGTTTTGAAAGGTATTAATAAATGCAAAAATCTCATTTTTCCTTTAAATTGGAATTAAATACAAACACCTCTACCTCTGTGTTATGTCTTTAAAAATGAAATGAGAATTTTCTTTCTGCAGTATTGAAAATTAAAATAACAAATAAGTAATAATGCAAATAGAAGGCCAAGACTTGATATAATATTGCTGCAGCACTATTAATTTAAGTACTGCCAGCTGGAGGTCAATGTGCAGACAGAAAATCACTGCCTCCTCAGAGCATATCCAGAGATGCATCCATATCTAATTCAGTCGCAGTACGCGCACATGCCCTTATTGTACTCGGCTAACTTTTGCGCGCCTCTGCTCCATTACAGGCGTTTCTCATGAAAAAAGTTAGCACATGTGCTGATCTCAAGCATCTTAGTAAGCAAACTGTACATAGACAACACTGTTCTCATCTATAGATTAATAGCATAAGTTGAGTCACTTATTTTCTGATGCCATTATCTGAGCAGGGCACAAGATATACCAATTTAAGATCTTGGTCTGTAGATTTGCAGAAAAATATTGTCATTGTAACCGGTTGCCTTGTTTCTGCGAGTTATTTTGCAAAACTTCAGTCCCCCATTCACAACAATGCATTACCATTGGCCTGTTGGTTGCTCTGGAAACAGTGACAGTTAGTGAACGCTCCCTATACACCAGCTGGGTGACCTGAAACATGTGACCTGCTGGGTGGTCTGGGAACTGTGACAGTTATTTGCAACCACATATATCAGTGTGGCTTGCCTCAATTACCGAGTGCTGTGTTTTTTCATTATTCCCTTAGCCTCACTTTGTTTAAAACAAATATGCCAAGAAACCACCCTTGAGGACATTGACGTAGTGCAACCCTTACAGGTCGCCAGGAATGTGCAGTTCAAAGATCTTACTGTCAAGGATATTATCATCACAACCAACGTACAATCAAAGTATAACAAAAACAACTCATGCATCGCTTGCATTGGACAAGACGTATTTGGCACAATACTAGTCTTTGGGTCCTATGGACATGCAATGTGTGACCTGTGGTGCCCTACACTTCTTGGTAGAGGAGATTAACAGGCATTTTTCAAACTGCTGTCACCATGGAAAGGTTTTGTTGCCTGGTGTGGTTGTTCCACCATATTTAGCAGAAATCTTTATGACAAATACCCTCAAATTACGTACTCATTATCTACATAATATCCTCAGTATCAACTCTGCATTTGCCTTTGAATTTTTAAAGCTAGTATTGCTAAGTTAACTGGCCAAGAATCATACAACTTCAAAATACATGGTGCTGTACATCACTTAATAGGAAGCTTTCTTCCAGATACTACAGTTACTCCCAACTTTATATCCTTAATACTCAACAGGCAGGTGAGCACCGTATGGCTGGAAATACAAACTGTATTGATGAACTATCTTAACACTATGTTGCATCAAGTGAACCCCCTTGTACAGAGCCTAATGATGATGCACAAAATTGAAAAACAAGAGAATGAAGATGCCTAAACATTAGGTTGAGACAAATTTGAGGTACGTATGGTGATATTTTGCGATAAGGCAAGAGATAAGCGTTGCTACAACACACTAAATGTCAATGACCCTCCATCATGTGAATTGATGATTTATTCTAAAGCTTTGCAAGGAAACAGACTACAAAATATTTCAGCCTTTCATCAAATGAGCCACCCCCTGATATACCCATTACTATGTCCTCAGGGTGAAGAAGGTTGGAATAAAACTGACGCCTGACACTTTCTAAACACCGTTAAACAGCTACTCAAAACCATGTTACTCACTTACAACACATAGCATATTGCTTGGCTGTACGCCCCTCTTTCTGCTAATAGCACAACGGTGGCAAATTATTACAAAAATATGTAGTAGATCAATACTGTTGTGTAGATTGAGAACGCCTAAATTTTGCAAAGCAAAACCAAAAACAGCTCCACATGGATACTTATGCTGGACCTTATGACTATGTTCATGGGATTGCTGTAGAACAAAATGTTAGACCAGGCCATATTGTAATTTTACCATCTTCATTTCAAGGTTCGCCGCGCAATATGATGCAACATTATCAGGATACAATGGCATTGGTCCGTGCATATGTAAAACCAACACTATTCATTCATGTGTAATCCAAAATGGTCAGAGATCCTAGCTCAGCTGCAACCATTCCATCAACCAAATATTTGTCCTTACTTAGTGACCAGAGTTTTCCATACCCGGCTAAAATCTTTGCTACATGATATAACCAAAGTAGGAATTTATGGTAAAACTTTATGTTGCATTATCCAGAGTGAAAACAGAAGCATCCACCAAAATTAAAGTTGACCATGTCCAGCAATGTAACTTCAGTGGAAGAACTTATACATATAATGTAGTGTATAAAGAAATTCATTAGTTTCTTTAATATAGTGAATTATAACATAGTTATTTATTCACTATACTCCATTGTTAGCATTTATACATGTGATGTAGTGTATAATAAAGTTATTGAATGCCGTTAATAAAGTAATTTATATATAAAAATTCAAGAACATGTAAAGATTAGAGAGCTATCAGTCTCCCACATTTCAATTATAAATATATAAATAAATAATATTTATATTTGATCTCTTTACCAGGTGTTCCCCAATAGACTTCCCATGGTGTGATCCAAACATAAAAAACAAAATAATTCAAACGCAATAGTGTAATGTTGTATGAATTAATATAAATATATAATAAACATCCAAAATATATAGACTGTGAATGTTTTGGTTTTTATTCTTTCACGGTGTGACTTCGCCTTTGTGAGAGAACTTACAAGACCAAAACTTGTGAATCACTCATCCTAAAGTGTAAATCTGTGAACTGCATTCCACAGTGATTGTCCCCGCAAGGTAGCGTACTTACTAGAAACATTTTTGGGGCTAGATTTACTAAACTGCGGGTTTGAAGAAGTGGAGATGTTGCCTATAGCATCCAATCATATTCTAGCTTTCATTTTGTAGAATGCACTAAATAAATGATAACTAGAATATGATTGGTTGCTATAGGCAACACCTCCACTTTTTCAAACCCACCATTTAGTAAATATACCCCTTGGTTTTTCACATATCTCAAGCCTCAATAGTACAGTCATAGCCAAAAGTTTTGAGAATGACACAAATATTGGTTTTCACAAAGTTTGCTGTTTCGTGTTTTTAGACCTTTTTGTCAGATATTGCTATGGTATACTGAAGCAAAATTACAAGCATTTCATAAGTGTTAAATGCTTTTTATGACAATTACATTAAGTTTATGCAAAGAGTCAATATTTGCAGTGTTGACCCTTCTTTTAGAAGACCTCTGCAATTCACCCTGGCATGATGTCAATCAACTTCTGGGCCACATACTGACTGATGGCCGCCCATTTTTGCTTAATCAATGCTTGGAGTTTGTCAGAATTTGTGGGTTTTTGTTTGCCCACCCGCCTCATGAGGATTGACCACAAGTTCTCAATAGATTTTTATTTTTAAACTTACATGGCAGCTATCCACATGGATATATTCTCTTCATGATTTTGTCAAAACGTCTCTACATATACTATGGAGGAGCCATTGAGGTTTAAGATATGTGAAAAAACAAGACTTTCTAGTCAGTACGTCACCTTGAAGGGATAATCACTGTGGAATGCAGTTCACAGATCTACTCTTGTACGTTTTCTCACAAAGGCGAAGTCACACTGTGAAAGAGTAAAAACAAAAAGAATCACAAGCTATATATTTTGGATGTTTATTATATATGTATATTCATTCATACAATATTGCAATATTGTGTTTGAAATTTTTTGTTTTTCATGTTGGGAATCAACTGTAGGGGAAACAATAAGAGCACAGAATACCATTCACCTGCCGCTCAATGCTATCATCCAAGCCTAGAAGGTAGTTAATCTAGCTAGTAATGTCAATTTCCCTGACTCATAAATAAATTATATTCTTCAATAAATGCTCCATCAAATATCTAACCACACCCGGGGGTAAATGTATCAAGGTGCGATTTTGCAAATCCAGCGATTTTCTTGGGAGAGTTGAAACTCACTGATGTATGAATCTGAGATTTCATGTAAAATCGCCAGAGATGTGTTTCTGTCAAAGTCACTGTTTCCTAAATCGATAGAGATCAAAGTCCCGACTGTTTGTCATCCTAGCTATACAAGTCTCTAAATGTATGAAGCTACGATTAAGCAAACTCCTGAGTTTGCTTTGAAAATCGCCAGATACAACACGCTGCATTCTAGCTGCGAGATTAGTAAACACATCACTGTTACACTGTCTGCCTATACAGCGGCAGGTCCCCGCGGCTGTCAAAAACTTTAAAAGCAGATAAAAGTTCAAATTAAAAAAAGCGTGGGGACCCGCCGCCCGGCCATTATTAACCCTAGTGTTGCCAGCCAACTGCTGGTTGTGTGAAAATCGGGGAAAGATTTGCGTGGGGTCCCCCCATTTTCACATAAACAGCACTAGGCAAACCAGCGCGGGGTGGGTGGCACTATAGAAGGGGGACACATGCCATAATGACAACCAACCCCAGGCTGTTCAGCGCTGGACTGGATTCCCTAGGGAGTGGGGTCCACTGATAAAAAAAACGAGTGGGCCCCCCCTCTATGGACACCCAGCCCAGTGCAGAGAGTCTAGCAGCCAAACAGAAATGGTAACAGCAATCACAATTGAGCTCAGTGGGTAGCTGAACAGATGTCGACACAGCAATGACAGTTGAGCTCTGTGGGTCCCACAGCTGAACAGAGATGAAAGTTCTGTAGATCTTAAAACAGCCAATCAGAAAAGGCAATGGAAATGGCAGTTGAACTATGGGTCCAGCAGCTGAGCAGAGATTGTATTTCAATAGTTTCATGAATCAAATTTTATAAATTTGTTAGCGTTTTATATTTGTCAGAAGAAGATTGTGCACGAGGTAAGACATACAGGACCTGAGTCATTAAGGCATGCATACTAAACGCTTCACACTACACCACATGATCCTGTCAGCTACGAACTCCCAACGTCAGCAAGACACGGATCATCACATAAGCAGCTTAATGACTATGGGAGTAACAGTTGACATGTGCTGCCCATGCATGTGTGTGACTGCATTACGGGTCCGAAAGGTTTTTTCCTGATCTACTTGCATTTGAATGCCATAGACATATCATTGTGCAGCTCTCGAGCGTTCCTTCAACTACCTCTCCTATTGACTGCCCTTGTTTGTTATTTACCCATCAATACAGTGTTTTTTGCAGTAGTGGTTGTAATGTATATTAAAATACGTGTCCCTTTTTTTTTTTAATGCTAATGTGTTTTGTTTGCAAGGCACCACTGGTCTCTGTGTATCAGAACAAGCTGGCACTTGTGAATATCAAAGTGGCAGCATGCCCATTGCCCTGACACCAATGAACAGGTGCTTGTTGTTACTATAATTGGTGAACTTTGCCACTAGGCCTGGCACTAATAAGAGGTTCACCCCAATTATCAAGAGACAGGCCCGGTCTGTTCCCCCATCGCCCTTTAACCCACTGCTGGATATAATTAAATCACTGTTATCTCACACACCCACCACCCAGGACTGTGGGAAGAGTCCTAGTGCTCTCCATTTATTTAATCATTTTTACAGGTAAATAAAAAAAAAAATTTGCATTTCTTTTTTATTTCTTTTAAAAGAATTTGGGATGGCCGGTGTCTAGGAGTCAACATCAGCTGCAAAGAAAGAAAAAAAAAAGATACTTAGCTATAACACCAAGGAAATGAATATTAATATTTTAAAGTAAATACATGACGTAGTTTTAGGTTAAAAAAATAAATAATTTAGAACCTAATAGCCACGTGTCACCATGTGGCCTTGCACCTCCTTGCCTCTGTTTCAATCTTTGCCACGTCCCTGATTGCTGAAAAGCAAAGGAGTCATGTGTACTCCCTGGCCACACAGCTACTAGATATAGGTCACATATAGCATCAACATTTATCAAGTGGAAATGCTATGATTCAAATAAATCGCAGCATTCCCACCCGACAGCTCCAGGGTTACATGAGTCCCATCTACTGCCCTTATAACGTGCAGAAAGCCGTCTATGGTTGCAAACTGATGCTTTATAGGCACAAGGTTACTCCTCATCGAGTGGTAGATGTATGAATTGCCTGAGCTGCAACAAGAGCGCCTGCAGAACAACCTTCAGTACACGACTGAAGAACTACTGGAACATCCCTACCGCAACTCTCACAGTGGTCTTGAATTACCCTTTTGCGCAAAAGTGCAATACAGCCAGCAGTTTGGCCAATGGCGGTATTGCTGTCGGGATATGGCGCACAGGCTCCAGGTCACTCTGCACAATGTGCAGGGTGTCCAGCAGGACGCAAGATGGGAGCCGACAATGACGGGCCACCTCAGCACCAGACATCCCAAAGAGGCTGACACATGACCTAAAGATCCGTTCCCTGGGCCGGTGACGATGGACTAGTTCAGCCAAATGCTTCTCCTCCCTTGGTTTGGAGGGGTTGACTGCTGTTGCCCTCCTGCGCTGCCACCTGTGCCTCGGCCATTTCTAAGAAGCACTATATTTGAGAGAAAAGGATGTAGGGGTTAAAAAATATACATTACCTCATGATTTTGAATCTTTCATGACTGTTTGCACATGAAAGATCTATAATATACTTACACCTACAAGTGGGTTTGCAAGACTCATAATGGGGCTGTAAAAAAGAAACATGAAACAGAGTAATACAAACTAAAAAAACAAACTGGCACATTACTATATATGTATGTATCAGCAAAAATGACTGAAGTACAGAAATAAAAAAAATACAAATTATGATACCATTAAACAGCCACATTTAAAAATGTAAGAACCAAACAAACCTTGTTAATTGCTTGTAGCTCTCGGAGAATTGTACACGAAAGAATGCAGATAATATCAGATGCATACAGAATGGCAGCATACAGCGCATGCTCTAATCTGACTTATTATAGCTGTGTTAAATTAGCAGAGAATATGCAAGTGATTGGGGAGCATACGTCACTATGACATGCTGAGTCGGTGTACTGTTGTGTATGTTGGCGGCTGTCCGTGGGGAGATAGACAAGACCCTGGGCAGGTGCATAATAAACACCGACAACCACGCCATTACTTAGGTTCGCCCGACCCTGATTTGGACATCATTACATGGGAACGCCCTTATTGTGAATTGATGATGGCACCACGTCCCTTTCCCTTCATGTTCACACCTCAAAATCGTAGCCCCTAGTAAGTGCCCGTTGCGTTTGCAAACGTTGAGGATCTGTGTTTGCTGGCGGCCGAGAGTCCCTGCTGTGAGCATGCGCAGAAGAGATTTGCGTTTGATACTTACAAATTACAGAAATCCACCCCTTAATGACTCAGGCCCAGAGTGACTATGTAGATATGAGACTGAATTCAGAAGGAGAGAAGCGCAGCTGGTGTGATAATGATTGGAAGACGTCCAAATTATTGTACTTACAAGACCAATGACTACAAGTACCTCTTAGCACCTTGGTCTACTGAGCACATCCTCAACCGTAAACGTGGAACTCGATCCATTGCAGTAATAAACCAACAAAGCTCTCTGTCTGGTCAGTGGTATGTGTAGGTGGGAGATGAGATATATCCTGTAATAGGGCCTTATCATGCATAGGATAGCAAACATGGATACACTCACATAGCTGTGCTGGAGAAAAGCCAATCTAAGAATTCAGAGCTCGTTTGCAGTTACCTACTTTTCAACCACTAGATAACACATGAAAGTACATTCAAATAGAATGGATCATTTGTTGTGGGCTTGTTCCTATTTACTGCCTTCAGCCAAATGCTTCTCCTCTCCTGTCATTTCCAGGACCCAGGCTCCCAGAGCACATGAGCACTGGTCCTCCCAGTTCTATCCTGATAGACAGATGTCAAACCCACGTCTTTCCCTCACTGAGTTAGACACTACCCTACAGTCACTGGATAAAGCTGATTATGACAGGTGCGTTGTTTTGTCTGTAAGGCTTCAACACAGCCACATCCTGAAGACGGCCAGCTGTGAGGTAAGCCACTCTGTTAGACACATGTGGTAAGTTACTCACTTTGCTACTCGAACAATAGGCAGTGGTGCATCTATATTTATAGACTAGGGAATTTCCCATATTCTGAGGTCAGCATGTGGGAATTTCCCAGTGTTTTACATGCCCTTACATTACTTGGTCTATGCTAGCCCTTCATTTTCTAAATGTAGAAATGCGCAATGGAGAGATATAGCTAACTAAGGCTCCATACAGACTTAGATATCTAGGCAAGAAGAACATTCTTCTGGTTCCATATCATCATCATCTATTTATAGAGCGCCACTAATTCCGCAGCGCTGTACAGAGAACTCACTCACATCAGTCCCTGCCCCATTGGAGCTTACAGTCTAAGTTCCCTAACATACACACATACACACACAGACGACAGAGAGAGAGAGAGAGAGAGAGACTAGGGTCAATTTTGATAGCAGCCAATTAACCTGCTAGTATGTTTTTGGAATGTGGGAGGAAACCGGAGCACCCGGAGGAAACCCACGTAAACACGGGGAGAACTTATAAACTCCACACAGATAAGGCCATGGTCGGGAATTGAACTCAAGACCTCAGCGCTGTAAGGCAGAAGTGCTAACTACTTAGCCACCGTGCTGCATTTTTCATTTAGAAGTCGGATTCAGGTCCAAATCTACATCAGCCCCCAAGTGACTAACGTCAGTGACTGGGCATGTAGGATGGACTTTTACAGATATATGGCAACAGGCACTGAGAGTGAACTGTGCTAAAATACAAGAAAAGGATAAACAGTACAGCTTAATGTGGTTTGGCCATTGAAGGCTTTATATTCAAAGCATCTCTGGGTCGGCTTGCTGAAAATTGCCCAACTTTGACAAGCAGGATACAAAGGAAATAGCAATTCACATGTCAACATAACAAAGGTTTTTTACTTACAATCACTAAGGCCCAAAAGAATAAACCACTTGGGAAAGCAATAGTCTGTACCATGAAAACCAGTCCAATACCCAGTCCGATCTGCAAGACGGCTACATCAATCAGCACAATCTAAGGGGGAAAAAATAAAATATCAATCAGATTTTCAAAATCTCTTTAAAAAAAACTTATACATATACACCATGGTTGGGTCCCTTCCCTGATACTCCTGTCCTTTGATGAGATTGGGTCTCAGGACTGCAACGTGGGGCCTACATTATATGCTAACTTGTTCACTGTGTCATGCCACCGCCTCAGTGGGACGTTCAAAATGTCATTACATGAGTGGGCTGAACAACAGCCGCCCAGCATTTACCAGCTTTAAAAATAAAAAAAACTTTAGTAAACTCTGACTGGCTGATAAGTTTATTGAGCAAAGTAGAAAGCGCTGTCATTGGCTGCACTGGCCAAACATTTGTTTTGGATGTCTGTGCAGTTGAATGTGAACCAATGGCACAAATGTAAAGGGGGTATACCAGAGAACATATATGCTTAAAAATTCACTAACAAGAGAGCTGCACACTTTTCTAGATATTTCTAGGGATGAGCGCGCTCGGATTTCTGAAATCCGAGCCCACCCGAACGTTGCGGATCCGAGTCGGATCCGAGACAGATCCGGGTATTGGCGCCAAATTCAAAAGTGAAACTGAGGCTCTGACTCATAATCCCGTTGTCGGATCTCGCGATACTCGGATCCTATAAATTCCCCGCTAGTCGCCGCCATCTTCACTCGGGCATTGATCAGGGTAGAGGGAGGGTGTGTTAGGTGGTCCTCTGTGCTGTTTAGTTCTGTGCTGTTTAGTTCTGTGCTGTTTAGTTCTGTGCTGTTTAGTTCTGTGCTGTTTAGTTCTGTGCTGTTTAGTGCTGTGCTGTGCTGTGCTGTGCTGTGCTGTGCTGTGCTGTGCTGTGCTGTGTTCTGCAGTATCAGTCCAGTGGTGCTGTGTGCTGTGCTCTGTCCTTCTGAGGTCAGTGGTGCTGCTGGGTCCTGTGCTGTGTCCTGTTCAGTCCAGGTGTGCTGTGTCCTGTGCTCTGTGCTTCTAAGGGCATAGTTATTTCCCCAATATTCCCCTGTGTTTAAAAAAATAAAAAAATTTTTTTTTTATAAAATACCAAAAACTACTTTAATATTTTTTAATTACCACAAAATTTTCACAACCAATCCTGCAGTATAAGCCCATTGGTACTGCAATATTACCAAGTTCACACATTCAGCAGTAAAAGTCCAGTGGTACTGCAATATTACAAAGTTTACACATTCTGCAGTATCAGTCCAGTGGTGCTGTGTCCTGTGCTCTGTCCTGCTGAGTTCCGTAGTGCTGCTGGGTCCTGTGCCGTGTCCTGTTCAGTCCAGTGGTGCTGTGTCCTGTGCTCTGTGCTTCTAAGGGCATAGTTATTTCCCCATTATTCCCAAGTTTGTAAAAAATAAAAAAAAAGTAAAAAAAAATAAAAAATTAAAAAAAAAAAAAATATATAATAATTATAACCAAATTTGCAAAACCAATCCAGCATTATAAGTCCATTGGTACTGCAATATTACCAAGTTCACACATTCTGCAGTATCTTGTGCTACATATAATGGAGAGCAAAAATTTGGAGGATAAAGTAGGGAAAGATCAAGACCCACTTCCTCCTAATGCTGAAGCTGCTGCCACTAGTCATGACATAGACGATGAAATGCCATCAACGTCGTCTGGCAAGCACGATGCCCAATCTCCTAGTACAGGGCATGTAAAATCCAAAAAGCCCAAGTTCTCAAAAAACAGCAAAAAAAGAAACTTAAAATCATCTGAGGAGAAACGTAAAGTTGGCAATATGCCAATTACGACAAGTAGTGGCAAGGAACGGCTTAGGCCCTGTCCCGTGTTCATGACTAGTGGTCCAACTTCACCCAAGGATCAAAGCCCTCCTCCCCCCCCCCTACAAAAAATTTAAGAGAGTTATGCTGTCAGCAACAACAACAAAACAGCAAAGAACTCTGCCTTCTAAACAGATGACATCACAAATCCCCAAGGCGAGTCCAAGGGTGTTGTTGGTTGTGAACCCTGACCTTCCCATCACTGTACGGGAAGAGGTGACTCCATCCAGCATTTGCAGCACGCCCTCTGCATATGCTGGAAGGATCACCCACAGTCCAGTTACAGATTTGGCTAATGAAGGTGTGAATGTTGTGCACTGGGAGGAGGATATTGATGTAGCTGGCGCTGAGGAGGATGTTGATGATTATGATGCAGACAGATACCAAATTGCATTTCTCAATTTCTATTTATATTCTAGATTATATAACGGCTGAAAAGTTTTCTGTTTTACTCCTAGTGGAGAGGGGATCTGATGCAGACAGATACCAAACTGCCTTTGTCCATTTCTTTGTATATTTGAATTGCTAGTTCTACAGTCTATGCAGGCTGCTTTATTTATATTCAACTACAAGTGTAGGGCGGGGGGGGGGGGCATAGATAGCCACCTAAGTAACTTGGTCCATTTAATTTCACTTTCTAGCTCCACAGTCTGTGCAGCCTGCTTTTTTTTATCTTCAAAGTATTTATATTTACAAGCCTTGCAATCTAAATTAACTAGAGGTAGTGACGTGGTAGAACTCCAAAAGGCAGTTTGGAAGCCCCTGTACAAACTGGCTCTATTTTTTAACTGAGTTGTCCCCCCTCCAGTGTGTACTCGGAAAGAGTTTTTAGTGCAGCGGGGAACCTGGTCAGTGAGCGGCGAAGGAGGTTGCTTCCTCACAACGTTGAAAAAATGATGTTTATAAAAATGAATAATCAATTCCTCAATGAAGTACAGCACTGCCCTCCAGACAGTACAGAGGGACTGTGGTTGTGGAGTCCAGCGGGGACGAATTGATAATGTGTGAGGAGGAGGAAGTACACACTGTAGGGGGAGAGGAATCAGAGGTTGAGGATAAGGACGACATCTTTCCTCAGTAGAGCCTGTTTAGTTTGTACAGGGAGAGATGATTTGTTTTATTGGTGTGGGGGCCCAAACAAACCAATCATTTCAGCCACAGTTGTTTGGTAGGCCCTGTCGCTGAAATGATTGGTTTGTTAAAGTGTGCATGTCCTATTTCAACAACATAAGGGTGGGTGGGAGGGCCCAAGGACAATTCCATCTTGCACCTTTTTTTTTGGCATTATGTGACCATTCAACAGTCGTTTGCCATGTTCAAAAAGTAAAAGAAAATGCCAACAAATTCAATAAATTAAATCAAAAGTTAAATGCCCTGTCATTATTTAAAACAAGAGGTTTTGACGTGCTAGAATTAGTGTAGTGTTAAGATGTTATAAACACTACACTTGGAAATTGGAGGAGGTAATGTGGCCCCGGTATCAAATTGGGTACCGGGGCCACCCCACTATGCAGTCCAGATACTTGTTTGGTGGAATTCCGACACGTGGAGGGTTTTTAAATTATATTGTGGCCTCGGTACCAAATTGTGTACCGGGGCCACCACACTACGCAGTCAAGATACTTGTTTGGTGGAATTCAGACCAGTTGAGGGTTTTATTATTATATTGTGTGGACCACTCTATCTATACCACACTACAACTCTATACCACTCTATTTCCTACTTTAATTCTATTTAATTCTATTTCCTACTTTAATTCTATTACTAATTAATTACCATAAAGAGGAACAAAAAAAACCAATTTTACCAAAAGTATAATATGACTTAGACTTACAAACACTACACTTGAAAGATCGTGCCTTTAAATGAAAAAGTAAGTCTTCATTGCACGACTATGTGCAACAGGGACAGTTTTTTTCTTTACAAAGTCAACTAATAACACTTGGACCCTGTCTGTCTTTAACATACTTAATGGGATCTCAATGACGAATTGTCTGTAGCATGTTTGGAGGAGGTATTGTGGCCCCGGTATCAAGTTGGGTACCGGGGCCACCCCACTACGCAGTCCAGATACTTGTTTGGTGGAATTCTGACACGTGGAGGGTGTATTTATTTTATTGTGGCCCCGGTATCAAGTTGGGTACCGGGGCCACCCCACTACGCAGTCCAGATACTTGTTTGGTGGAATTCTGACACGTGGAGGGTGTATTTATTTTATTGTGGCCCCGGTATCAAGTTGGGTACCGGGGCCACCCCACTACGCAGTCCAGATACTTGTTTGGTGGAATTCTGACACGTGGAGGGTGTATTTATTTTATTGTGGCCCCGGTATCAAGTTGGGTACCGGGGCCACCCCACTACGCAGTCCAGATACTTGTTTGGTGGAATTCTGACACGTGGAGGGTGTATTTATTTTATTGTGGCCCCGGTACCAAATTGTGTACCGGGGCCACCACACTACGCAGTCAAGATAGATAGATGCGTATCATAGATAAAGTACATTCAGTGGTGTGGGGCAAATTGAAAAATATTCAAAATGCACTGACATTATCAAAAACAAGAGGTTGTCACACGCTAAAACTCCAACATGTATATGATGGAGAGGATGGAGGAGCAGCCGTATGTGTAGTGTAATGCAGACCTGTTGAAGGTTTTTTATATATTTTATTGTGGTGCCCAGTGCCCACTCCTCTACGCAGTCCAGGTACATTTATTGGTGCGATTCATAAAAGTTCAGGGTTTTTAATATATTGTGGTGACCCACTCCTCTACGCAGTCCAGGTACATTTATTGGTGCGAATCAAACAAGTTGATGGTTTTCTTATTATATATATTGTGGTGACCCACTCCTCTACGCAGTCCAGGTACATTTATTGGTGCGATTCATAAAAGTTCAGGGTTTTTAATATATTGTGGTGACCCACTCCTCTACGCAGTCCAGGTACATTTATTGGTGCGATTCATAAAAGTTCAGGGTTTTTAAGATATTGTGGTGACCCACTCCTCTACGCAGTCCAGGTACATTTATTGGTGCGATTCATAAAAGTTCAGGGTTTTTAATATATTGTGGTGACCCACTCCTCTACGCAGTCCAGGTACATTTATTGGTGCGATTCATAAAAGTTCAGGGTTTTTAAGATATTGTGGTGACCCACTCCTCTACGCAGTCCAGGTACATTTATTGGTGCGATTCATAAAAGTTCAGGGTTTTTAAGATATTGTGGTGACCCACTCCTCTACGCAGTCCAGGTACAATTATTGGTGCGAATCATAAAAGTTCAGGGTTTTTAATATATATTGTGGTGACCCACTCCTCTACGCAGTCCAGAAAGATACCTTGTTGCAACGTTTTGGACTAATAACTATATTGTGAGGTGTTCAGAATACACTGTAAATTAGTGGAAATGCTTGTTATTGAATGTTATTGAGGTTAATAATAGCCTAGGAGTGAAAATAAGCCCAAAAACTTGATTTTTAAACTTTTTATGTTTTTTTCAAAAAAAATCCGAATCCAATACCTTAAATCCGAACCGAGACCTTTCGTCAAGTGTTTTGCGAGACAAATCCGAACCTCAAAAATAACGAAAATCCGGATCCAAAACACAAAACACGAGACCTCAAAAGTCGCCGGTGCACATCCCTAGATATTTCTAGCAAAAATAGCAAATATTTATTTCATTTATGTAACTATAATATATGCAATAAAAAATGCTTTCAAAACCCATATTTTCTTTTTAGTTAGCTGTGACATTAGACACTGATAGGGGCTCATATAGCATTGGAAGTTCTCTTTTTTTTGTGTAATATGCAGGGGCGCACGCAGGTGGTTTTCCTGGTTCTCCAGAAACCCCTCCCCTCCGCGAAGAACGGGGGCTAAACAGTGACCCAGCTTATACCACTTAATTCATTAGCTTTGCAGCTATATTATGTAAGGTGGTGGCCTTCTAGTAACATTACTTAATATAAATTTCCATTTGGACTACTGCAAGATTCTCATTTGTATTTTAAACAACAGAAGTGCTGGTGTTTGTATTTAACTACACTTTATATGGATTAGGCAATGTTCACATTCATTAATAATTGTCACGAGCCGCGGCGGTACTCACAGCCGCCGCGGCTCGCTTCCTGGCTGCCCCAGCGTCCCGGCCGTCACCATGAGGACTGAGACGTCACTTCCCTTCAACTCCAGACCGTTGCCGAGGCAACGGCCGGACACCCAGCAGTGTAGCGCCGCGTCCCGGCAACAGGGGACAGCCGGGCGCGTGCGCAGAAGGACCTAATAGCCTGCTGGCTATTAGGCTGTAATTATTTTATTAGTCAGCTCCTGGGAGTAGTTGCAGAGCTAGGCTCTGATTGGCTCACCTGTACATTTAAGGCAATGAGGTCTGCTACCTCATTTCCGGTTATAGCTTCTGCCTCCCAGTCTGCTGACCTGCTTGTTCCTGTCCCTGTGTATTCTATTCTACTGAACTCTCGTGTATGACCCTTGGCTTGGATTTGGACTTCGCTTGTGTATCCCGTGACCCTGACCTTTGGC
This sequence comes from Mixophyes fleayi, assembly GCF_038048845.1. Taxonomy (NCBI): domain Eukaryota; kingdom Metazoa; phylum Chordata; class Amphibia; order Anura; family Limnodynastidae; genus Mixophyes; species Mixophyes fleayi. The sequence continues at coordinate 207,059,836 of NC_134407.1, read as the reverse complement.
CTGTTTTCCATTTCTCCTGTTTGCCTGTGACCCTTGACCCCGGCTTGTTAACTGGAATCGTAACCTGCTGCCGGCCCTTGACCACTGCGTGAACCTCACTCCGCTTGCCTGGGTTCTCCCCAGCCGGTACACACTTCATGACCCTCTGTCAGTCTGCAGCCCAGTCTGTCCCCACCATCAGGGGCTCCAGTGAACACCTGATTGGCAGAGTAGACTCCGGGTTGTGTTGAGCCGGCTGGAGGGATTCCTAACATTATAACTGGCCCCACACTGAGACGAGGTTGTGATGGATGAAAGCGGATCCACACCGTCTCCGGCACAAGCCTTAGCAGGCCATGTTAAGTCCTTGTACCAGATGATCCAGGGATTGGCTGAGCGTTTGTCCGTTCAAGAAGAAGCCGCAAAAAATTCACAACCCACTCCAAGTTCCACCTGTGAACCTAAGATGAATTTGCCGGATCGGTTCTCTGGAAATAGATCCCTGTTTCGGAATTTCGGTGAGAGCTACAAGCTCTAATTCCGTTTGAGACCCCACTCCTCTGGTTCTGAGAAACAAAGAGTTGGGATTATCATTTCCCTCCTACAAGGTGACCCCCAGTCCTGGGCCTTTTCTTTGCCACAGACCAGTCCTGCCATGCAGTCCATAGACGCTTTCTTTGAGGCATTAGGTCTACTATATGATGACCCGGATCGAATGGCCTCCGCAGAAGCTCATCTACGGGCCTTGAAACAAGGCCGGCAGTCGGCAGAGGAATATTGCGCTGAATTCCGAAGATGGTCATCTGATAGTGGATGGAATGATCCCGCCTTACGTAGTCAGTTCCGTCTCGGCCTGTCTGAACAGATTAAAGAATCTTTAGTCCAATACCCGTCTCCTACCTCTTTGGTGGATCTGATGCACCTCTCCATTAAAATCGACAGGAGATTTAAAGAGCGGAAAACCGAGAAGGAGGCTTCTTCACCTCCATCCGCCTTCATTCCTGTTTCCACGGATGGTGAGGAACCTATGCAATTAGGAGCGTATCGTCTCTCCCCTGAGGAAAGAGACAGGAGACGATCACAAGGCTTATGTCTCTATTGTGGCACAAAAGGCCACTTCTCCTGTTCCTGCCAAAATAAGCCGGGAAAAGAGCATGCCTAGGGAACGAGGGGAAAGTTCACCTAGATCTGCAGATTGTCTCCCCAAAAAATGCTGTATTGATCCCTGCACAGCTCACGTTCAGTGCTCGTTCTGTGGACCTGTCGGCCTTCATTGACAGTGGAGCTGCAGGCAACTTCCTTGACTTCGAGTTTGCCCGCTCTGCTGGAATCCCGCGGGTCAAACTCAAATCTGCCATCACTGTAAGTGGCTTAGATGGCAGTCCATTGCCAGGCGGTAAGATTACCTGGGAGACCCCGCTACTACAATTGAACATGGGAGCTCTCCACTCGGAATCCATAGTCTTCCGCCTTATCGAATGTCCGTCAGTTCCTTTGATTCTAGGCCACCCTTGGCTATCCCGCCATAACCCTGTCATGGATTGGGTAAAAGGAGAAATTGTCCAGTGGAGCTCTTATTGTACACAGTCTTGCTTGACACTACCTCTGTGTGTGATTCAGCCTATTCCAGAGCAGCTTCCTTCACAGTATCATGACTTCTGGGATGTTTTCTCCAAAAAGGCTGCTGACACACCGCACCGGGATTTCGACTGTGCCATTGAGCTCATTCCGGGATTTAAATTACCCAAGGGACACTTGTACTCTCTCTCCAGTCCAGAGACCAAATCCATGCAGGAATATATTGACGAAAAACTGGAGAAAGGCTTCATTAGGCCATCCAAGTCCCCAGTAGGAGCAGGGTGCTTCTTTGTATCCAAGAAGGACGGTGGACTCAGACCCTGTATCGATTACCGAGGGCTGATTCTCATTATGGTTAAGAACACCTATCCCCTTCCTCTCATCTCTGTACTTTTTGACCAACTAAGAGGGGCAATTATTTTCACAAAAATTGATCTTCGTGGTGCCTATAACCTTATACGTATTAGAGCAGGTGATGAGTGGAAGATGGCATTCAACACGCTCTCGGGCCACTACGAATATCTGGTCATGCCGTTTGGCCTTAGTAATGCCCCTGCAGTATTCCAGGATTTGATTAATGAGGTGTTACGTGAGTTTCTGGGACACTTCGTTGTTGTCTACTTGGACGACATCCTCATATACTCAGAATCGTTGTCAGTGCACCAGGGTCATGTCAGACAAGTCCTACAGAAATTGCGGGAACATCATCTCTACGCTAAACTTGACACATATATCACTGTTTTTGGGCTATACGCATCTTGATATATGTAGAACTTGGCAAACCTGCATGAGTCTGCTTATTCCGTATGTCCCTTCTGAGCGCAAATGCGGCCAACTCTAGATGAACCCCATAATGAACATTAGGTTATTTCAGAAGACGTGTGTGTTCCATTTCACATTAATACAAAAGGTGGATGAACTGATTCGTAAAAAAAAATGTTTCATTCCCCCTTGCAGACACTTACCCCCAGAGGTTTTGGCTTGGCTTTCAGAAATGTTCTGATAGAGGTCATTAGGGATACATTCATATTGGGAACAGCGGAGGCAGCATCATTCAGCAAGGACTCATAGTTCTGTGTTGTGCCTCCACTGACAGCATTCATGATATAAACTGAGACAGAAAACAAACAGTAAATACAATTTTTGCAAAAGAAATAACTGAACAATCACGATAACAGTATTTTCTCATTTTCTGCCTTATAGGGCAACCGTCATAAAAAGTCTTGTGATTTTACAATTAAGATAGATACAGTATCTGTAATCAATATTGCAAAATTAAACTGCTCAATTAAAGTTTTTCTCTTTGTTCAGTTGATTCGGAATTTTTGGGCTTGATTTATTAAGGAATATAAATCCCAATACGTTCTGTATTATGCGTAGAATTTCTCTGTGCACACCCCGAAACAGACTATACACAGAGCCGTCTTAACACTTGGCACACCGGGCAGTTGCCCAGGGGTCCATTGAGCATAGGGGCCCCATAGGCTTGCCAACTTTTCAGTATGTTAATTTGGGAGATTTATTCACAACCTTCCAACCTTCTCTATTAAAACGTATAGGTGGACTAATGTTTAGGGGAGGTAACTGACTTTGTTGGAGGTACCAATAAATATAAACTTCATTTTATAGATAATTTACAATTCTATTCCTGTGAGTGGTTGTGTAGGTAGGGCCACCGGGCCACAGAGCACTGCTTTGCTCGGGGGGAGATAATGCTGTTAAGACGGCCCTGACTATACGCTAGTGAATGCAAGTGAGTGCAATTCATCTTCGAGCACAAAGGACACTTCCAACAGCCAATGATTTCAAGAGCAGAACGAGGAGGAAGGAACGGGCATATGCACGTAGACATTGTACATTAGGGGAATGCCAAGGTTGAACGCACGCATATTAGCCGTATCACTTGCATATATGTATGTACTTTCTTAAGCTATTTTTATTAATGACTATATTATTAGCAAGTGTTAATGTCTTTAAAAAAAATTTCTCTGTGCTCCAATGGGAATTGTATATGCATAGGTATTGTACATATCCTACAGTTTGTTGTGTCTGTTTGCATAAGGCAAGTGCCATATACTTGGGTATATGTGTCAAGCTCCGATTTTGAAAATCCAGCGATTTTCTCGCGGGTGTTTCATCTCGCAGATGTATTAAAGTGAGATGTTATGTAAAATCGCTAGAGATGTGTTTCTGTCAAAATCGCCATTTCCAAAATCGATAGAGATCAAAGTCCCAACTATTTGCCACTCTAGCTATTCAAGTCTCAAATGTATGAAGCTGCGAATAAGCAAATTTTCCCGCGTTTGCTTTAGAAATCGCTAGATACAACAGGCTGCATCCTAGCTGAGAGATTAGTAAACAGATCACTGTTACACTGCCCTGTCTATAGAGTCGCAGGTCCCGGCGGAAGTCAAAGTTTAAAAATAGATAAATGTTAAAAAAAAAATGCTAATAACCCTAGTGCTGTCAGCCTACTGCTGGCTACGTGAAAATCGGGGGGAAATATGCGTGGGGTCCCCCCGATTTTCACCTAATTAGCACTAGTTAATGGTGCTGGAACGGGAGCAACCCACGGGAGCAACCCACGCGTTTCTTTTTTTGAACATTTATCTATTTTTAAACTTTTGACAGCCGCCGGGTCCTGCAGCTCTATAGTCAGGGCAGGGTAACAGTGATGTGTTTACTAATCACGTAGCTAGGAAGCAATGTGTTGTCTAAGGGATTTTTAACCTAAACACAGCAGGGTTTTCTAAACACGGGAGAGTTAGCTAAACACAGGAGAAAATCACCAGAGATGGCCAGCGATTTTGAAGATCAGAGTAAAAATCGCAGCTTATTACATCTGGCGACTTGGGAATTTTAAATAGTCAGACCTTGACCAGACCCGTATTTAACTAGAAACGTTTCTTCAGGTCCGCTGGAACTTGAATACTGGCGTATCTGTGTGCAATTTCTGTCCAATTTAAACAAACAGAACTTGCGTTTACTTTGCATTCCGTGATGAATCAGACCCATTATATGCAGGTCACTGTATCTCCACAAGATCCATGTGCAGCAGTCACATGTCACCTGTTGATATCTCTTTCTACGTTTAGTCAGTTAGCATGATTAGGATTTTGAAGCTACACACAATACTTTCAGCTAACTAATTATAGTTTAGCCATCTATTGTTTGCAGCATGATTGAAGCCTAAAATGATAACAACTAAAGCACCAGAATATAGGACTAGTTAATCCAAAAATAAAACAGTACAAGCTGATACTTTTGTGCAAAATGTTATTCATGCAAAAAGATAACAAGTGTATACAGGGGCAAGATCAGCAACCGGCAACTTTTACCTTTTGCCAGAAAATGAATCTTATATATAAAATTCATGGGTCTGTTTGTTTGTCTGTCCAATTATGCATTCAGACTCCTCTGTTCCAACTGAGGGGAAACCAATGCCAGGTGGTCCAGTTGTCTCTTGGCCAGGTTTTAGGGGGGTTAGGGTCCCGGTCAGACATCTCGTTTGTGTACGCTGGGCAGAAATTTGACCTGAGGGGCCTATTCTGGGCCTTCCACTGAATAGATTTGGATGACATTTAACATAAAAACAAGAACGACACTGGGCAGCCACGTCATGGGTGTGTTTGAAGAGCTGCTAAGCTGCTACTTATTTTTAAAATGTTGACAGTTACATCCAACTCATTGATAACTCAATAACTTGAAGATTTAAACCCGGTAATGCCGGGTACTTCAGCTAGTATTTCTATATATAAAGAATGCCTAATATATTTTACATGGAGTGTATATAGCAACATCATGTTGGGCAGCACGGTGGCTAAGTGGTTAGCACTTCTGCCTCACAGCGCTGGGGTCATGAGTTCAATTCCTGACCATGGCCTTCTCTGTGTAGAGTTTGTATGTTCTCCCCGTGTTTGCGTGGGTTTCCTCCGGGTGCTCCTGTTTCCTCCCACACTCCAAAAACATACTAGTAGGTTAATTGGCTGCTATCAAAAATTTACCCTAGTCTCTCCGTTTGTGTGTGTATGTTAGGGAATTTAGACTGTAAGCTCCAATGGGGCAGGCACTGATGTGAATGAGTTCTCTGTACAGCGCTGCGGAATTAGTGGCGCTATATAAATAAATGGCGATGATGATGATGATCATGTTGCTCTAGATAGGTCTACAAGTCACACATGCAGTATGCGCAAAATGGATGTGTAAATGCTTGTACTTTGCTAGAAGTGAGAATACAACAAATTTCCTTATATTTTATATAGTATTGCTGGTCTAGCTGAAGGGTGTGATCTTCCCATGCACTTCCTTATGAAATTCATTATAAAAGTTATGTTGTCAAAGTATCAGAATACACAAGGATTTTAATAGTGTCCCTTTAGATCCTGCCTCCCCCTAAGATATGTGTATCCCAGGACCTGTCTCCTTGAGCTGCGACTAATAAAGTTTTACATCAGCCTGGAGGTCATTCATACCCTGACTGTGATGCTTTAATCAGCGTTTCAGCATTTCACGTAAGAAAAGATGTAAAGGAACCATCAAGTTTGAGGTACTATGCCAAGGTTGATGAAAACCCAGCATTAAACAGAGAAAGAGATTGAGATTGAATTTTCTGCTCACCTAATATGTAGGTAGCCTCTACAAATCAAACTCAATCAACCAATAATTTTAAAATATATTGAACTATTTTCTAAGTTTGAAATGGACTCCTTTTTAATACTCATTCATATCACTCAACAGTCTCAATGTTTGGCTGTAAACCTCAGTTCAGCAGCGGAAAAGGTACAGGATTTGACAAAACTGGGGAGAGGGGAAGTATTGCTATTTGGTGGCATCATTTCATTGCATTAGGGCAAAGCGTCAGTGTAACTGGTCATGGTCTAATATGTCCCAATTACCAAATCGTAAATGTTGAATGGTATGGAAACATTATCCATTTCCATAGATGTTTACAGCAGTGATTGAGATTAGAGAGAGCCCTGTTGCTTCTAAAATGTATGCTCTGGAAATGCAAAATAAAAGATTAATCTTTAATTAGTCCGCTGTTCAGTGCAAATCTACATACCCACCATGCTCTAATCTGCCTAACTATGCCCAAAACTCAGCCAGTCACACTCACCACTCCCAAGGTCACACCGACAAGTCCACCCATTTCCAACACCTCAATTTGCTTGTGATTTAAGACTATTGGGGGGTATGCCTCATCTTTTCCAAATCATACAGCTTAAATGTGTGCTCAGATGGCAAGTATTTTCTCACAGCCAGTATATATGTGCTCTGGGACTCTGAGAAACCTTACTAAGCATCACTCATAATTGTTATCTTGACTAGCTGAAGTACCCGGCGTTGCCCGGGTTTAAATCTTCAAGTTATTAAGTTATCAGTGAGTTGGATGTAACTGTCAACATTTTAAATATAATTATCAGCTTATCACACCCATGAGGTGGCTGCTTATTATCATTTTTGTTTTTATTTTAAATGTCATCCAAATCTATCCAGTGGAAGGCCCAAAATAGGCTTACCTGGTCAAAACTCTGCCCAGTGTATACCAATTGGAGGACAGACTGGGGACCCCAACCTTCCTAAAACCTGGCTATAATCCAACTGGACCATCCCGCATTGGTTTTATCCCAATCAGGGTAGAGGTGTCCGAATGCATAAAAGGACAGACAAACAAACCAAATCAATTCAGTGGAAAGCCTAGAACAGGCTCCACCAGGGCCATCTTTTCCATTGGGCACGATGGGCAGGTGCCCGGGGGCCCCACGGGCAAGGGGGCCCCATAGGCAGGGCTCTTAATTAGAATAAATAATCCTGCAAAAGAAAAAACCTGCAAAAAAAACCTTCAAGGGTCACTGAGCAAGTACATCTATTTATCTCTGTATATCTATATCTATATCTGTATCTCTATACATCTATATATATATATATATATATATATATATATGTAGGGGCCCCGGTGCACTGCTTTGCCTGGGGGCCCATAATGTTGTTAAGATGGCCCTGGGCTCCACGCATCAAAGTTCTGGCCAGCATACACCAACGGGAGGTCCGACAGGAACCTCAACCCTCTAGTATGTCTCCTGGGATCCAATGTTACCAGTCTGTAAAGTTTTCATTCAAATCCATCCAGTGGAAGGCTGAGAACAGGCTCCCCGGATCAAAGTTCTGCCCAGCGTACATCAATGGGAGGTCTGACTGGGACCCTAACCCCCCCCCCACTAAAACATGGCCGAGATCCAACTGGACTACCTTGCATTGGTATATACCAACCGGTGCAAGAGTGTCTAAGGATAAGTGCTGACAACTGTCCTTTTATTTCATATATATATAAGAGCATACATATAGCCATAGTACCATATACAATATGGAATATACTGAGCGCTGGCTTTGTTTTTTTCATATATATATATATATATATATATATATATATATAAATATATATATATATATATATATATATATATATATACACATCAGTTCTATCTGTTCTATATTTATTGCTCAAAAGTGTTTCATGATAAAAAGATAAATAAATATAAAACTATGCATATTACAGTCAGCCTCTAATGTGGGATGTAAATATATAAATAGTGATTGATGAATTTAACATTATGTAAATTTAATAATTGTCATTTAAGAGTTTCCAACCGTGATATATTTACACACCTTTTGATGATACCTAAAAATAAAAATTTGCCATAAAAACTGCACATCTTCTTTGCATATTTTTTTACATTTCTTTTGTAGTGTTCACATATAAAAAAAAGAATTGTTGCAGGTGCTTGTAACTAACACTGTATATATATGTGTAACTAGCAAAATGAAAACATGAGATGTTGGTTCATATTTTGATCAAAATATGTAAGGCTGCGTCCCAGTTCCTGTGATTCTGTTATTTCTGTGTATCGTGTTAAACTGTATACATTTTTCAGTAAGTAGTGCATTTGAACACACATACTGCCATGCTTAAAAATAAACATCCCCATATCCATTTCATTACTAATTTTCAGATAATTTATTACTAAACCATAACATAAACATAAACACAATGATCAGCGTATACTCACATTTTGCTGTACCTGTGCTTATCTCAACTTCTTCTGTACTACAATAATATCTGTCTTTATTGCCTCTATATTGTCTCAGGTTTATTAGCTTCTCAGGTTACAAATAATAGGTGTGCAAATAGCTGTATTGTTAATTATGTAAAAAGAATGTTACCTGTAAAGTGGAAAAGCTATGTTACTGAAATGTTATACCGGTCCGATCACATATTTAACTGTTTTCTAAAACAACATTCTTGACCTGAGAGGTGCATCTTTGACCGTGAAATATGGTAACATTTGAAGAGGGGTGACAGTATCATTTAACTAGCTAAAGGCCAGAGTGCTTTTAAAGGACACTGGAAAGTACACGTGGAAGATGCTTGGTGGTCCTACATCTAGCCAATACATCACATATAATATATGGCACTAGGGGCAGTATTGTGACTTAGTGGTTAGCACTTCTGCCTCACAACACTAAGATCATGAGTTCGATTCCCAACCATGGCCTTATACCACTCATACTTTTTACCTTTGCATTCTAGCTTGTCCAATGTGCAATATGATGTAGCACGAACCCTTGTGTTTCAAACTCCCATTGTCCCAGAGATTGTATACTTGCGAGCAGGGCCCTCTTACATATCTGTCTGTCTGTATTACCCAGTATTGTTTTATTAATGTTTGTTCCCAATTATAAAGCACTATGAAATTTACTGGCGCTATATAAATGTTGATGACGATGATGATGTGACCATTACGTCGCACATAACATGTCTGTCACTCACCGGACTGTGAGTGCTTCTTCCCGGACATTTAGGAACCGTGGCCGTCCTCCATCCTGAGGGACTGCGCATGCGCAGCCCTTTCTAAACCTTCAGTGTATGTTCCTTTAACTTAATTGGCAGATCAGGCAACCTCCCTATATTAAGCACCTGTGGTCAATACCACGTGGCCTGATCTTGGAGTCTCATTCCCCATGAGTCTCTGAAGGTGTTCCTGTGTTTCCTCGTTTATTCAGCCCAGCTGATTCCTGTGGTTTCCAAACCACTTCTACCTTTGTGGTTTCCAAACCACTTCTACTACTGTGGTTCCCATACCACTTCTACCATCTACTGTATCATCGTGACTGTGAGCTGATTCCTATCCGCTGCCTCCGTGCACTACAGTCTTCTAACCACTTCAACTCTACCATGTATCATTGGGACTGTTAGCTGATGCCTATCCGCTGCCTCCGTGCACTACAGTCTTTCATTCACATCCACTCACCTGTTCATGATTGTGACTGCCAGCTGATTCCTATCCGCTGCCTCCGTGCACTACAGTCTTCAACCTGCAACTCGTCTGTGTTTCATCATCGTGACTGCTAGCTGATTCCTATCCGCTGCCTCCGTGCACTACAGTCTTCAACCTGCAACCCGTCTGTGTTTCATCGTGACTGTTTGGCTGATTCCTATCCGCTGCCTCTGTGCGCTTCAGTCTTCAGTCCTTGTCAACTCTCCCGTGTTTCCTTGAGTCTGCTGCCACTATTGCTACCCGCGACTCTCCGTGATCAACAGTTCCAGTTCAACTCTGCTCTCCCGTGTCCCATCGTTACTGCACCTGCTGGTTGCTATTGGCTACCTCCGTGTTCCCGCAGAGACCCGCTGCTGTTACTCCTCAGCGCTACTCATCCATCTACTGCTGATCCGCTCTCCACGCCTTCCTGTGTTCCCTGCTGGTCTACCTACCTGTGCGCTGCACCTGCTAGACCACCGCTTCACCCATCCAGGGACTTTGCATCCTGCCGGCCTCCTGCCGTTCAGGTATCTCTGCACTCCTGTCTGACTGCCTTCTCCTGAACCACGGTATGCATACTTCCCATTGACTGTGCTGTGTATTGCATACCTTGCTGGACTGTGTTGGTTCTCCTCTGGAGTGTGCTATCCGCTGAGTCTATTGCCATCATTGACTGTGTTATCTCGTGCTGGATTACTTCTAGAGACTTTCTATATTGGCAGTGTTGTTCAGTCATATATACCTTTATATTGTGCATATTACTGTGGATCAAAGTCAAGGTGCCCGTGTATATCTTGTGTTGCAGTCTCTCCCCGTGCACCTCCTCACATATATATTCAGTGGTACAACTTGCTAGTGGCAGACCACTGACCCCTGTTTCCAGTTTCACCTGTTCCAGTATCCTCTCACATAGCAGTGGTACAACTTGCTAACGCAGACCACTGACTCCCCGGATACCTCCACTTGGATTCCATTCCTTCACTCAGACAGCGGTACAACTTGCTATCCGCAGACCGCTGACTCTCTTCACCTCCTCGTTTCTGTTGGACATTCCCCCTCACTATAGCAGTGGTACAACTTGCTACCGCAGACCACTGACTACCTTCACGTGTCCTTTGTCCATACAGTTCCTCGTGTATTACTACCTCCATATTGCCAGTGCTGCTAGTCATAGACTTTCCTGAGCATCTCATCTTCTGCTATTTCCTGTTCCGTGATCACCCTGCTACCAGAGTACCATATTACCACCTATACTGCTCTGGTAAGCCTATCACCTGGTGATCCCTGGGTAAAGACTCCTAGTGCCCGTGACAGTAAGATCAGGCCATGACAGACCCAGATACGGAACCTACCGCTAAAGAGATGCTGCAGCATCTGGTCAGCCGTGTGGAGCAACAGGATGCTCGCCAACAGCTGTTACTTCAATGTTACCAATCGTTAACCTCCCAAGGAACATCTGGACAGACTGTTACAGCTAATATTGAAGCTCCTGTGCTTTCCTCCGTTTCCCCAGTGCCATCCCAGGTGTCTACAGCTCCTACGCTTCACCTGCCTACTCCGTCAAAATATGACGGGGACCCCAAAACTTGTAGAGGTTTCCTTAACCAATGTTCAGTCCATTTTGATCTCCAACCTCAAAATTTTTCTACCCATCGTTCCAGAGTGGCCTATCTTATCTCATTGTTTTCTGGACAAGCCCTGGCTTGGGCCTCCCCTCTGTGGGAAAGAAACGATCCAATTCTACAAGATAGTGCCAAATTCATTTCCACGTTCCGAAGTGTGTTCGATGAACCAGGTCGTGTGACCTCCGCTGCTTCCAGCATTCTTCGTTTGCGACAAGGCTCCCATACAGTAGGACAGTATGTCATTCAATTTAGGATCTTAGCCTCTGAACTTCAGTGGAACACTGAAGCATTAGTTGCCGCCTTCTGGCAGGGGCTCTCCGATAAAATTAAAGATGCACTGACTACCCAAGAGCTTCCTTCGTCACTAGAAGATTTGATCTCTCTTTGCCATCGTGTAGATATGAGATTTCGTGAAAGAGAGTCTGAGAAAACAACGGCTGTCAAAGCACCTCTTCGTTCAAACCCTCAATTTCGTCCAGCTCCATCCTCTGTGATTCCCATGGAGATAGGACGTTCCAAATTATCTTCAGAGGAGAGGAAACGAAGAGTAAAGAATAGACTCTGTATCTATTGTGCTGATTCCACGCATATGCTCAGCTCCTGCCCTAAGAGATCGGGAAATGCCAGGCCCTAACTAGTTCTGGAGAGGTGAAGTTAGGGTCCCTGGAGTCCTCTCCATTGTCTATGAAATCTAAAGTCTGCGCTTTTGATGTTACGATTTCCTTTGCTACCAAATCCTTTGAGTCACAGGCATTGATTGATTCCGGAGCAGCAGGAAATTTCATTTCTAAATCACTAGTGAATCAATGGTCCCTACCAGTGATCACTTTAAAAACACCCATTACTGTGACGGCTATAGATGGATCACGTCTCATCAATGGTCTCATCACCCAGAGTACGTCTCCAGTAACCCTTCAGATTGGTGTACTACACCATGAAGAAATTTCGTTTTTTATTCTTCCAGTTACGACAAGTCCGATTGTCTTAGGCCTTCCATGGCTTCAGTGTCACTCTCCCCAGATTGACTGGCGCACCCCTCAAGTTACGTCTTGGGGGTCTGAATGTCACCATCGTTGTCTTTCTCAAGTTATTCCTCTTAAAGTACAGCAATCTTCCATCTCATCTTCCTCTCCGGGACTCCCTCCTCAGTATTCTTCATTTGCCGATGTGTTTGATAAAGCTCAGTCTGAACGTCTTCCTCCTCATCGTTCTTGGGATTGTCCGATCGACCTTCTACCTGGCAAGACTCCTCCCAGGGGTCGGGTCTATCCTCTCTCGTTACCTGAGACTCAAGCCACATCTGAGTACATACAGGAGAATCTCCAGCGTGGGTTCATTCGACCTTCCACCTCTCCCGCTGGAGCTGGGTTCTTCTTCGTCAAAAAGAAGGATGGATCATTACGCCCTTGTATAGATTTTCGTGGACTCAACGCCATTACTATCAAGAATCGGTATCCCATTCCGCTGATCACTGAGCTATTTGATCGCATCAAGGGAGCTCGGATATTTACTAAGTTGGATCTTCGTGGTGCCTACAATTTAATTAGAATCCGTTCCGGTGACGAATGGAAGACCGCGTTCAACACCAGAGATGGGCATTACGAATATTTAGTAATGCCCTTCGGGCTGTGTAATGCCCCCGCTGTTTTCCAGGGTTTCATCAATGAGATCTTTCGGGACTTATTATATGTATGTGTCGTTGTCTACTTGGACGACATATTGATCTTCTCACAGGACCTGCCTTCTCATCACCAACATGTGGCAGAGGTCCTCTCCAGACTACGGAAAAACTCATTGTTCTGTAAATTGGAAAAATGTTCATTCGAGTTACCCCAGATTCCATTCTTGGGGTATATAGTTTCCGGAGTTGGCCTGAAGATGGATCCAGACAAAGTAAATGCTGTACTACATTGGCCTCAGCCAACTACTCTTCGTGCCATCCAGCGTTTTTTAGGTTTTGCCAATTACTATAGACGCTTCATTCAAGACTTTTCATCCATTGCATCTCCTATTGTGGCCCTAACTCGGAAAGGGGCTAATACTAAGCAATGGTCATCTGAGGCTCTCCAAGCCTTTCAAATTCTCAAAGAGTCCTTCTCGTCTGCTCCCATTCTTCGACAGCCTGATGTGACACTCCCCTTCTTCCTAGAAGTAGATGCCTCTAATGTGGGCTTAGGAGCCATTCTCTCCCAACGCTCGGAGCAACAAAAATTACATCCTTGTGCCTTCTACTCTCGGGGTCTTTTGCCCGCAGAGAAAAATTATACTATCGGGGACAAGGAGTTGCTGGCCATCAAAGCTGCATTAGAGGAATGGAGATACTTGTTGGAAGGAGCTCGCCATCCGGTGACGATCTTCACGGATCATAAGAACTTGTCATATTTGCAATCTGCCCAATGCTTGAACCCTCGTCAAGCAAGATGGTCTCTTTTCTTTTCCCGTTTTGAATTAATTATAACCTTCAAACCAGCCGCTAAGAACAAGAAAGCTGACGCTCTATCTCGAGCTTTTGTGACGTCCTCTGATGAAGAAGAGGTTCCCAACCATGCTATTCTAGACCCCAAATGTATTTCTCTGGCTGCTTCATCCACCAAAATGCTACCATTTGGGAAGACCCTCATGCCTCCTACTCTGAGGAGGAAAATCCTTTCGTGGTTCCATGCCTCTCGTTTTTCTGGACACGCCGGTGAACACAAGACCTTTGAGATTCTCTCTCGAAGTTACTGGTGGCCTTCAATGAGGAGAGACGTCAAAGAGTTTATTGCTTCCTGTGATTTATGTTCTCAGTTCAAATCCTCCCGCAGAACTCCAGCAGGGTTGCTGCGACCACTACCCATTCCGTCCAAGCCTTGGACCCATATTAGTATGGATTTCGTTACTGATTTGCCACCAAGTAAGAATCACAATACTATTTGGGTAGTGGTAGACAGATTTTCGAAGATGGCTCATTTCGTCCCTCTGTCCGGTTTACCTTCCTCGTCTACTCTGGCTGAACATTTCATTAAAGAAATCTTCCGCATCCATGGATGTCCGTCTGAGATTGTGTCAGATAGAGGAGTACAATTCGTTTCCAGATTCTGGCGGGCCCTTTGTAAAACCTTGGGCATACGATTAGCACTCTCATCGTCTTACCATCCGCAATCTAACGGACAAACGGAACGAGTCAATCAAGATCTTGAGACTTTTATAAGGATGTTCTCTTCAGCCAACCAAGACAACTGGGTAGAATTGCTTCCTTGGGCTGAATTCGCCCATAACAACATGTACCATGAGTCATCATCCAAAACTCCATTCTTTGTGGTCTACGGTCACCATCCGTCTTTTCCGGAATTTCCTGCCCTCCCGCCCACCCAAGTTCCTGCTGTGGAGACTGCTTGTCAGACCTTCAAAAATATCTGGTCTCAGGTCAAAACCTGTTTAAAGAAGACATCTAACAAATATAAGTCTTTCGCAGATAAGAAGAGGCGGGCTATTCCACCACTAAAAATTGGAGATCGTGTCTGGTTATCTACCAAAAATATTCGTTTGAAGGTTCCATCTATGAAATTCGCCCCTCGTTTTATTGGTCCATATAGGATCATTCAAGTTATCAATCCAGTATGTGTTAAACTTCTTCTTCCTAAGAATCTTCGGATTTCCAATGCCTTCCATGTGTCCTTGCTCAAACCTCTCATTATCAACCGTTTCTCGGCTCCTCCCTCAGCACCGCAGCCAGTTCAAGTTCATCAGGAGGAGGATTTCGAGATTACTGAGGTATTGGATGCAAAAATTTCGCGAGGAGTCCTCCGTTTCCTCGTTCATTGGAAGGGCTTTGGTCCTGAGGAGCGTTCATGGATCAAAGCTGAAGATCTTAATGCTCCTGCCCTTCTGAAGAAGTTTTATTCCAAAAATCCGGACAAGCCCGGTTCCAGGCGTTCTGTGCCCACCTTTAAAAGGGGGGGTACTGTCACTCACCGGACTGTGAGTGCTTCTTCCCGGACATTTAGGAACCGTGGCCGTCCTCCATCCTGAGGGACTGCGCATGCGCAGCCCTTTCTAAACCTTCAGTGTATGTTCCTTTAACTTAATTGGCAGATCAGGCAACCTCCCTATATTAAGCACCTGTGGTCAATACCACGTGGCCTGATCTTGGAGTCTCATTCCCCATGAGTCTCTGAAGGTGTTCCTGTGTTTCCTCGTTTATTCAGCCCAGCTGATTCCTGTGGTTTCCAAACCACTTCTACCTTTGTGGTTTCCAAACCACTTCTACTACTGTGGTTCCCATACCACTTCTACCATCTACTGTATCATCGTGACTGTGAGCTGATTCCTATCCGCTGCCTCCGTGCACTACAGTCTTCTAACCACTTCAACTCTACCATGTATCATTGGGACTGTTAGCTGATGCCTATCCGCTGCCTCCGTGCACTACAGTCTTTCATTCACATCCACTCACCTGTTCATGATTGTGACTGCCAGCTGATTCCTATCCGCTGCCTCCGTGCACTACAGTCTTCAACCTGCAACTCGTCTGTGTTTCATCATCGTGACTGCTAGCTGATTCCTATCCGCTGCCTCCGTGCACTACAGTCTTCAACCTGCAACCCGTCTGTGTTTCATCGTGACTGTTTGGCTGATTCCTATCCGCTGCCTCTGTGCGCTTCAGTCTTCAGTCCTTGTCAACTCTCCCGTGTTTCCTTGAGTCTGCTGCCACTATTGCTACCCGCGACTCTCCGTGATCAACAGTTCCAGTTCAACTCTGCTCTCCCGTGTCCCATCGTTACTGCACCTGCTGGTTGCTATTGGCTACCTCCGTGTTCCCGCAGAGACCCGCTGCTGTTACTCCTCAGCGCTACTCATCCATCTACTGCTGATCCGCTCTCCACGCCTTCCTGTGTTCCCTGCTGGTCTACCTACCTGTGCGCTGCACCTGCTAGACCACCGCTTCACCCATCCAGGGACTTTGCATCCTGCCGGCCTCCTGCCGTTCAGGTATCTCTGCACTCCTGTCTGACTGCCTTCTCCTGAACCACGGTATGCATACTTCCCATTGACTGTGCTGTGTATTGCATACCTTGCTGGACTGTGTTGGTTCTCCTCTGGAGTGTGCTATCCGCTGAGTCTATTGCCATCATTGACTGTGTTATCTCGTGCTGGATTACTTCTAGAGACTTTCTATATTGGCAGTGTTGTTCAGTCATATATACCTTTATATTGTGCATATTACTGTGGATCAAAGTCAAGGTGCCCGTGTATATCTTGTGTTGCAGTCTCTCCCCGTGCACCTCCTCACATATATATTCAGTGGTACAACTTGCTAGTGGCAGACCACTGACCCCTGTTTCCAGTTTCACCTGTTCCAGTATCCTCTCACATAGCAGTGGTACAACTTGCTAACGCAGACCACTGACTCCCCGGATACCTCCACTTGGATTCCATTCCTTCACTCAGACAGCGGTACAACTTGCTATCCGCAGACCGCTGACTCTCTTCACCTCCTCGTTTCTGTTGGACATTCCCCCTCACTATAGCAGTGGTACAACTTGCTACCGCAGACCACTGACTACCTTCACGTGTCCTTTGTCCATACAGTTCCTCGTGTATTACTACCTCCATATTGCCAGTGCTGCTAGTCATAGACTTTCCTGAGCATCTCATCTTCTGCTATTTCCTGTTCCGTGATCACCCTGCTACCAGAGTACCATATTACCACCTATACTGCTCTGGTAAGCCTATCACCTGGTGATCCCTGGGTAAAGACTCCTAGTGCCCGTGACAATGTCCTCTGCTTCAGCTTCTTCTAAAAATGCTAGAAATGCCAGAAAAAAACGTACCTTTTCTAAGAGTCACACTGATGATAAGTCAACACAGCGCTCCAATGTCAGAGATCATTATGACATCAGGTCAGACTTACAAAGAAATGCCCAAATATATTACTGACACCTATACCACGTTTCCATGGAATACACCTTGTATTAGTAGAATGGTGGGGGCTTACTTTAATGATAATGTGCAAATTATGGAGCCCCTTGTGCAAACTAGCTATGGTGTACTTAAGCTGCCAACCCTCCAGTGTGCACTTTTAAAAAGTGTTTAGCACAGCCGGGAACATAGTGAGCAATCATCGTAGGAGCACAAAAAATGTTCTAAAGCTGGTATTCATCAAAATAAATTACAAATTGTTGCTGCCGATTACAAATATAATCTCTAACGTTGGATTCCAGTGGGCATGAACTCATATTGAGAGATGATGATATTGACATCAGTGATGAGGATGATGATGATGGTGACTCCAGATTCGATGGTCCCCGCACAACTGGTGCTCCACTCAGCACCAGGCCCCGTAGCAGCTGTAATAGCTATCACAGCAGTAATGATGTCAATGAATGGCATGTACTGCTGGCCAAGTTTTTAAAATGCTTGGGTTGCTCATGTTACCCCGCTTATGAATACTATAGACATGGTTAGTGGCTGCAGCAGCACAAATATTGGGGGTGCCCAAGCACCCACAGCAAACACAGAGCTGGTAATTCCCAATATTGAACATAGAAAAAATATTTTTGTTGTACTGGTGAACGCTACAAAGTACAGTATTGGCATCATCAGTGCCTATTTACAAGGTTGCCTTTAATGATCTATACTGACTTCTTGAATTTGACTGCAACTTAATACTTAGAACTGCTATACTAAGAACATCCCTCATCCAAAGCATTAAGTATATGAAATTAGGAAAAATAATTATAATTATGTCGCTATGTCATATATAGACAGAACACAAAACATATGAATACATTTAATATTTTTAAATAATTTCCAAACACATTCTGGACAACCTAAGAGCTTTATTAGCAATAATTGATTTAATAATAAGAGTACAAATAAGCACAAGGAATCATGTTACAGTGAGCTGCAGGTAGAATCTCTCATGATTCAGTTCTCCGGATGCTTCATGATATTGGACAAATAGATGTTGTTGTTTCCCAAGTCAGATTAAAGATGTTTTATTCATAGGTGCATTTTGCTTTGGGGCTCTGTTCCACGTTATGGGTACAAATATTCGTTTACAATGTAACTTTTTATACGTTGTTTTATTGGATTTTTTTTAAAAACCAAAAACAGACATAAAAATTTATAAGATCACTGTGCTCAGCATTCTGAATTTAATTATTGTGGTCTTGAAATAGAAAATTTACCTAAAATTTTCTACCATCTGCAGATTATTTATTATTTTACTAGACATAATAATTTAATTCAGAAACACAGCATAATAAAGGCCTTGGAGTTGGAAATCAGTTATTTGCACCACGTAATAATTGAGACTTGTATAACACTTGTAGTACTGGGCGTGTGCACAACGTGCACCCGTATGTTGAGATAAATGTATCTTAAACTTGCGTCCACTTGCCCTCGGAGAGGCAGGTCAGGGGCTTTCAAGTATAAGTTTAGTAGAGTAGGGGTGTAAAGATTTGTTCATAAAATAATGTTCTTGAAAAGTAGAGCATAGCAAAATCACTGTTTATGAGGATTTGACTTAAATAGTTTCTGTTGCTACCACAGTGGAGGCAGACATATTGTAATCTGAACCATTACAAGAAAGCAGCCTACTATATCCCAGGAAGTCACTGATATCACTAGGGCTCTTCACAACCAATATTCATGAGACACTGATTCCTAGGCTGCATTCTTATACACATTGTGTCAGGTCACAGAATCTGCCTTTTCTGTGTGCAGTTAACAGGGGAATTTAACAACATACCCTGCAGTTATGTTATTGTTTAGCTGTGACTTGTTGGACTATATTTAGTGCTGGTGCCGGTTGAGCAAATTGTGGGGACATCATTGTTGGAACTGTGGAAGGGTTCATGGAAACCACTGCATCATTCTGTATCACAAATACCTGCAAGCAGAGATAACACAGTACATAAAACATACATAACTAAAGTATATCACATCTTAATAAAAAATACATTGCCTTTGTTTTCCCCTTTAACTAATACTGTACATGTGTGATGCATGTACTACATCTTTACATGTGTGCTGCATGTACTACATCTTTACATGTGTGATGCATGTACTACATCTTTCTGCTCTGTCTATAGGTTGCAAGGTCAGCAGTAATGTGCTTTGCCAATCCCAGGATGTGTTGGCATCATCAGAAGTATCCCATAGTTGGCATCTTATGTAAGTCATTTTCACATATTGTATCTTCGGAGCAGCATGAAAGTCCAGTGTAGCCACCGTAGCCCATAGTATCTAAAGTGAGCAGACCTTATTCACAAGGGGTTCTACTATCAAAATGTATATATTTAGATTTGGTAACGGCGCTGGCACTACCTTATAATATAATATACTTTATTATATATGGTGAAGTTACTGCTCATTTCTCCAGAACTTCTCCTTGGAATATTTGTGGAATATATTATCATTCTAACTACATCATGTATCCACCACAAGCTCCACAGAACATGCATTTTGGTGTAACCTTTGCTTCAACCTTCCCTTACCTGGGGGACATTTGGTGTGACACGTGATAGAGAACGGCATCCAAAAATGGAGACGGAAAGAGATACACAGAAAATCAGCAGGTTTATCACAAGGAGAAGAGAACTAAGAGCATATCCACTGTTCTGTGAAGACAAAATGAATAGAGCCAATATTGTAAATTGTACATCATGCAGATACTTATTGGTTCAGGTGCAATCCATGGGAACAAATATAAGAGCGCCAGGTTTACATTCC